>NC_137889.1:8518457-9118457 GCF_963455335.1 Martes martes | reverse complement strand
CTATACCTATACAGCCTACAAAGCCTAAAATGTTTACTCTATGGCATTTTGTAGAAAAAATTGTACTGACCTCGGTGTTAGAACCCCAGGAAGAGATTCCTGGGGAAAATGAGTCTTTATAAATTCCTTACATACTATTAGGAAAAAGAGAAAAGTAAGATTTATTAAAAAATGATTTTATACTAAATGTTGGAATGGAATGCCTTGGCATGTGCTTGCAAAATCTCTAGGAGACAGGCATTATCATCATTTTACAAAGGAGGAAACTGAGAGTCAGAATCTGCAAAGTATTGCCCAGCCAAGGGTCTCTTCAAACTCTTGTGAGAGTTGTGTAGTACCCAAGCATGTCACACTTAAGGAGATGTCATTTGTCCACAGTCACAACTGTTGTAATATATAAATATATTTATATTTACCAATAAATATAAATATATTTATATATAAACATATAAATACATCATCAGTTGGCAATAATTTGTATGTTACGACAAAATCGTTATTACAATTGGAAGTAAAGCAGATTGAGATAGGACACCATTAGTTTGAACTTACACGAATGACGAGGCCATGTGGGTTACTGACAGTGATTCGTAATATGATACTGTACCATATTGAAATGATGAATTTGCATATTGAGTTGGAATGAGAAACCAGGTAAAGAAAACACAAACAAAGATTTCAATTAGCTCACTGCTAATACGTGCTTTCTTCCCCCACGGTGAAATCGTACAAGAACATTAAGATATAAAGGAACAGAGAGAGAACAAAAAGCCCCATATTTTGCCACATAAAGTTGTTACCTATTCTTTATGGAGACCACTTTTGTGCATACCCTGATTCTGGTGTGCTATTAAAATGTAAATGTAGCAACACTAATAACTGAGAATTTCTGTGAAATGTATGCATCTCACATAGAGCTGGTCTCCTTTTTATATCAAAGGAAAATGCCTAGCTTACACTTTAATATTTAGAATTATAGGATTTAGCTTTAAATATATTGACCAAATATCTGCAGGAAATAAAATCCTTTAGATATGGTGTATATACTTCCAAAATAAAGCCAATCTTATATGGTAGCTCTTAAGGTCATTATATATAACACTATTAGCATTTTCACAGATTCTAATGAAAAAAATTCTGGGCCATTTATATTAGTCTAACTGTAATATAAACATATACGTGTATTACTAAAATGGCTTCTAACTGAATATTTAATGACTTTACTATTTCTGAATTTTTCCCTTCAGTAAATTTTAAAATGGTATTAGAGTACTATAAACACATTTACTAAACAAGTCTAAGAATAAATTTAGTGATATTCTAGAAATTGGTACAATGTAGCCCAACTGAATGAGAGTTTATTTACATTAGAGGGATTTCACAGTGGTGCTGATATCTCAACTGACTTTGGGAAAATAGATAAGATTTGGACGAAGCACTTGCTTTCTTCCTGCTGCATCCCTGACAAAGCAGTTGTGAAGATAACTAGGTAGAAATTCCCAGCAGGCATTTGGGAATAGGAGTCTTGCAAAAGTCAATCCAAGGATGCACATTTTGGGACCCATCTCTCTACATAAACAAAAACCGATTTTGTGCACACAAGATCACTAAGAGTGACGGGGCTGAAAAAGAGAAACCAGTGCCAAATATTTGGGGATGCCCATGTTAGGGTGTCACAGAGTGAGAAGGCAAACATGGGAAGCAGATGTAGCCAAGAAGTTGTGATAGAGGACTACTGACTTTCAAAGAAGTGGTTATGGCGTCAAATGCTCTAGAGAAGAAAAACAGAAGGTTGGAGGGGAAAGGATGGTGGACACTGTCAGCTCCAAGATTAAAAACAATGACACTAGACCAAACAGTTCCACCAGATGTGAGAATCAAAGACAGAGAAAGCACATGCACACCTGTTCCGTGATGGTTTATAACGAACTCAGAAACCACTGTTTGGGAAAAGGTAAGAGTTCCTTAAATTGTCTTTTAGCTTCTGTGTGTGTGTGTTGGGCGGGGGGCGGGGGGGGGGATGTGCGTGTGCACGCACATATGCATGGACATGTGTGTGATTAATCTGGAGGATAGGTGAACTCTGAGCATGATTATTAGTCACATTGCTATGGTCAAATGAAATAATGATATAAGAGCTTAAAGATAGCTGATACCAGAAAAATATTGAAGAATATACTCGCTCAATTTGAATATACTAGAAACAGAAACAGCTGGTAACAAATAAGAGCAATATTGACCAAAATTTAAAAGAAACTCAGGGGTCCTTTGAAATATACTTGAAACCAGGAGTAAATATATCGAGCGCCACATACATAGTAATTGTAGATATCTGGGAATCCTACAATTAGTTTCTGCTGTTATCTATTGGACCTAGAATATTTGGGAATACTTACTTTTCTGCTTAATAAATTCAGCATTATCTTACACATAAATATTTAAGTCAAATTAGTAAGACATTTTTAGACATAAGAAACTATTTTATTTTTATTTTTATTTTTATTTTTAAGATTTTATTTATTTATTTGACAGACAGAGATCACAAGTAGGCAGAGAGGCAGGCAGAGAGAGAGGAGGAAGCAGGCTCCCTGCTGAGCAGAGAGCCCGAGGCGGGGCTCGATCCCAGGTCCCTGAGATCATGACCTGAGCCGAAGGCAGAGGCTTTAACCTACTGAGCCACCCAGGCACCCCATAAGAAACTATTTTAAATTATCTTTCAAAAATGCAACTTTCCTCAGAATGAGCATCTTTTAAAAAATCACACTATCTGGGATGCCTGAATGGATCACTCTGTTAAGCGTCTGCCTTCAGCACACATCATGATCCCAGGGTCCTGGGATCAAGTCCCAGATTGCTCAGTGGGGAGCCTGCTTCTCCCTCTACCTGTCACTCCCCCTGATTGTGTTCTCTCTCTCTTTAAAAATAAATAAAATCTTTAAAAAAATTAAAATCTAACTATCTAACAAACCTCCAAGGTATCACCCCACTCAACAATATGTGAGAAAACTAAGGATCTTTGATAGTGAACTAAGGAGAATAAAATTGCCTGCAAACACAAATTTATGTAGTCATGAAAAAAATAAATCAAATACTCCTGATTTCAGCCACTTCCGAAGTATATCACTGGAGTAGGGCACAGGTTCCTCTCAACTAAGATCATACTCAACACTTTTGTCTCCTCTGCCCCCTCCCCAAAATCTCCTCTTCGTGTGGGATTTGGGTACTCTGCCCTCACCTCACCCATTAAACCTCATCCCTTAAGGCAAACCATCATTATCAAATGTCTTGGATTGTCTCACTGTTAGAAAGTGAGGTAATTCCTGGTCAAGGAAAATCCATAACCTTCAAAAAGTAAGGGGTTCAGTCTATCTTCAGTAGAAAAACAGCTCTTGTTCTTTGGCGCGAGACCACAACAGCAAATCAATTCTCAATTTTTTTTTTTTTTTTATCATTTTTGTCTTTGCAATTCTTTGGACAGTCATCATTCAGTGTCTGGATACTTCCAGTGTAACCTTGCTACAACCCAACACAGTTCACTCCCGCGTAGGATGGCACCATTAGGCGGAAAGACAGCAATGGCTGCGGACGCAGGACCAAAAAGCTGTCTCAGGAGGCATTCCCTCTGTGAAGAAAGACCTACAGCTTTCACATGCTCCCTCAGCTCTTCTAAACTCGCAGGTCTCCATTCACTTAGCACCTCGATCAGGCTTACTTCTACACGGAATTCCATATGTACTTCAGAATCTCTACCCAAGACCACATTCTGATTTTGACCGTTCTTAACGGTTCTCGACCATTACCGAGATGCCCCTCATTTCTTATGTGTTTTCGATCAACGGTTCCTTACCTTGCCTCTTCCTGTCTAGCACCTGGGAATGGCACCTCCATGGGCATCCCAGAAAGTGGGAGATATGGAGATATTTTTGCCTATTTTGTAATCACAGAGAAAGTTCTTTCATTCCCCTGTGCCACTGCCTTTCAAAAGGGACACAAGCAAACAAGAATAGTATGCCGGGCTGTGTCCGTCAGAGCACGTTCACATCCTCTTCCGTTTAGGAATAGGATTTCTACAGAGCCGTCTCACAGTGGCCACATTTTGGTCTCCAACATGTCTCCGTATCCTCATTTAATGAATAACCAGTAAGCATGTTCAACTGGACTACCCTGGATCACATTCGACGGGGGGGACTGTTTCAGTCTAATCGAATGGGCTGCGGGGGTGGGGAGGGTAAGAGCTTCCAGTCTTCTACGTAAGAAGCAGTAGTGGAAAATTAACTCAATCTTGTGGGTAGTTTAAATTCATAATACAACAGAACTGTATTTTATATATTCGATTTTTATGATTCACTGGGGCCTGTGAATTATCAGTGTACGGTACATTTGTGCCCATTGCAAAGGACATGCAGTATAGTTTTAGCATTTAAGATTATTACACAAATTTACAGTTGTAGGTCCTGCTTTAGGACATTTTTCAGTCACGTTCATGATTTATCTGATGCTTGGCCTACCACAAAACGTCAAATTGTAACATTGCTCCTATGAGGAAATATAAAATTTTTATAACAATCTGCTCTACAGTCAGGCTTCTAGGAATGCATTGTGGTGACAAGGAGGAACATGCCATAGCAGTTTTATGAACTCCACTTGGCACAGATTTATGATTAAAGGATAAAATGCCCCTAGTGAATATTTAACAGCTGATGTAAATCAAAATTTTAAATGTTTTTTTAACCTTAACCTTTAAAACCCTGTTTCAGGACTACCTCTCTGTGCTCCTGTCCTGAGGGGAGTTTCCTAAAGATGCCATCTGCTAGGTTCATTTCACACCAAGTATATCCTGCCTTGTACTACAACCGTACTTCTCTAGTTTCTCTACTGGATGCCTATCAGTTTGGGATTATTTACATGGGAAGACAAGTTTCGTTAGCCTGAACTAAAGAACACACATTATACTGTTTTAAGAAAAGGCAGTTCAACCATGTACACACTGACTGTGGTTTGTTCCTAAAAACATGACAATTTAGGAACATGTATGCCTCGATTTCCCCAGAGTTCCTTACCTTCATTACACTAGAGAAAGTAAAATCATTGAGCAAAACACTAAACCCGACTCATGGAGCAAAAGTTTAAACATATTCATTACAACAACTGCTGAGTAGAATATAATTTTAAATATTTTTAAAGGATTATAGTATAGATGACATTATTTGTTATTTAGAAAATAAAGTTAGTTGGAGGACTTCAGGTATAAAAACACCTTAGATTACTAAAGAACAACTCTGAGGATATTTATATTTAGATACTTGTCTTGAAAAAATCTCGAGGTATAATTCCAACTGCAAAGAATTCTTGTCAGCCGATATCTAGAGATCTATGTTCAAATACCAGTGTTTGGCAGAGTATGAAGATATCATCATAAAACTCACACTGCCCTCAATGGATCATTATGAATGAAGTTATTATAACTAGAATCTGACCTTATGCTACTATAAAACTTCTCATTTTCCACAAGATAATACTGCTGTCAGTTGGTTGAGCAACGAGATCTTAACCTTTCGTGTGAGACAAATATGTGAATGAACATTTAAATGCTCTTACACATGAGGAATAATTTCCCTATCCATTCTATTAAATACCTTGATAATGTAGCAGTATTTTCTGTTACTCTGAAGTATAGAAAGTACTCTATGTAGCAGTATTTTCTGTTACTCTGAAGTATAAAAAGTCTATTACTCCTGAAGCAGTGATGATGGATAACAGCATCTAGTACTCAATAGGAGATTTTCTGAGAGAGCATCTTGGAAGACACCCATGAAAACAGATGCTATAACACAAGTAATATTGTCCTCTCTCTAGCAGAACTGCAGAAAACAGTTTTAAACATAAAGGTATTTCAGTTAATCAGGGGAGTTTATTTAGTTGCACTAGAGCTCTAAATGGAACATATCAGGCATTGGTTATGTCATATAAACTAGGCAATAAATATATACTGGATGTCTACCATGCTCAGCTCCTATCCCAAACTTTGGACATAAAATGACAAAGCAAAGAGACTTGGTCTCCTCTCACCCAGAAGGCAATCTATGGTGATTCTGGAGAAAAGGAAGCCAGAATACAAAATACAGTGATTTTTGCTGCTATTATTTGAGTGAGAGAACTATAATATTGGAAAAAGTAAAGGGAGGAGGGAAGGAGAGACAGAATGCAGATTAAACTTTCGGAAACCTAAAAGCAACTTAACTGCAGAATAAAATGTTAGGTGGATGGTGGAATGGAAGAGATTAATGAAAATGAGTCATACCTGAGAAGAGAGCGAGGGCTTTGGTAGTCTTAAGGACTTTGGATTTTTTTCATGTAGGAAAAAATGCATAAATATCATTTGAATCTATCAAAATAAGCAAACTCCTTTAGATGGACTTGGGTTTGTTTGTTTTGTCATTTGTCTCTTTGTACGTTTTGATTTCTTTCTGTTGGGGATGATGCTAGAATCATGGCAGAAATTTGGTGGAACGTTTACTGGATGAGAATTGATAAATTTACAATCCTTATTTCATAAATACTACTACTTAGATCAAGGTTTTGTTCCTTAACCCATAAAAAGAGTTCTATTGTGCTCTCTAATTGTAGAAGATTTAAGAAATCAGATTTTCCTTTCTTTTTCAAAAAGATTTATTTGAGAGCAAGAGAGTGCACGTGATCATGGGGGCAGGGGCAGAGGGAGAGAGAAACTTAAGCAGACTTGTGCTGAGTGTGGAGTCCCACTAGGGGTTGGGACCTCACACCCCCGAGATCATGACCCGACCCTGAACCAAGAGTCGGGTACTTAACTGATTGTCCCCCAGGTGTCCTAAGAAATCAGATTTTCAATAAACTATTCTTCCAAGGTACTAATAACTTGGTAAAGGCACAGTATAATAAAGTGAAGGTTCAGGTAAAGTATTCTATTAAATGATGAATATTGATAAGAGAATGTTAGGTGAAAAGGTCATAAGTATGCTATAGAACCCTGCCCCCATCTAACAAAAAGCAACACAATTTTAATTTCTGCTCATATATAAAATAGGAGGTATTTAATATTTGACCTCTCTAACCCATGTACCTTGTTAAATTTTATTTTAAGCTACTCTTGTCACCTTTGTTGAATAGTGAAACCAAATAGGAATGGAAGAATGGCACTTGTATAGGTTAAAAGATATATGATTAAACTATTATAATCCCATGGCACTGATGTAGTCTCCAATGCATTTTTATTTTGGTTTTCAGTTTATTTCATCATTTAAAAAATGGAACAGTGTTAGTCTTCTATAAGTTTTATGCCTCTAAAATAGATTGTAATTTTTTTAAATGCTGTGAAAGGGAACTTTCCCATTATGCCACATTCTAGGTTTACAACAAAATTGAGATGGAAAAACACTGGTTTCCCATATTTTTCATTCCCCCACACATACATAACCTGCCCCATTGTCAACATCACTCACCAGAATGGTGTTTTTGCTACCGAGGGTGAACCTACAGTGACGCATCATCATCACCAAAGTAAACAGTTTACATTAGGGTACACTCAGTGTTGGGTATTCTTTGGGATGGGACAAATGTATAATAATATGTATCTGTCACTATAATATCACAGAAAGTATGTCACTATCCTAAAAATCCTCTATCTTCTACCTACTCATTTCTCCTTACTGCCCCCAGTCCTTACCCCCGGTAACCATTGATCTTTCTTGCCAGTTTTGCCTTTTCCAGAATATTACGTTCTTGGAAATATATAGTATGTAGCCTTTTCAGATCAGCTTATTTCATTTATTGTATGCATTTGAGGCTCCTTCATGACTTTTCATGGCTTGATAGTTCACTGCTTCTTAGTGCTGAGTAATATTCCATTCTCCCGATGTACTACGGTTTATTCATTCATCCACCCCCTGAAGAGTATTTTGGTCACTCTATCTTTCTGCAATTATAAATAATGCTGTCATAAACATCTGTGTGTGGCTTTTTGTGTGAATATAAATTTACCACTCCTTTGGGTAAATACCAAGAAACACGATTGCTACATTTCATGGCAAGAGTACCTTCAGTTTTGTTTTTTGTTTTTGTTTTTTTCTTTTTTCAAGTAGGCAGAGAGGCAAGCAGAGAGAGAGAGAGAGAGGAAGGGAAGCAGGCTCCCCGCTGAGCAGACAGCCCAATGCGGGGCTCGATCCCAGGACCCTGAGATCATGACCTGAGCCGAAGGCAGCAGCTTAATCCACTGAGCCACCCAGGCGCCCCACACAAAGGTTTTTATTTATTTATTTTTTTAAAGATTTTATTTATTTATTTCACAGACAGAGATCACGAGTAGGCAGAGAGGCAGGCAGAGAGAGAGAGAGAAGCAAGCTCCCTGCCAAGCAGAGAGCCTGATGCGGGGCTCGATCCCAGGACCCTGGGATCATAGCCTGAGCCGAAGGCAGAGGCTTTAACCCACTGAGCCACCCAGGCGCCCCACACACAAAGGTTTTTAATTTCACTCCTTCTTCAAGGATCTTCCTGTCTTTATGTAGACTCAAGGTCTGACTTGTATCATTTTCCTATTCTCTAAAGAACTTTTTAAACATTTCTTGCATGGCAAACAAATTCCCTTCATTTTTGTCTCAGATAGTCTGTATCTCCTCTTCACTTTTGACAATTCATTTACAGAGTGTTCAATTCTAAGTTTGTGGGTTATTTGCCCCCAACATTCTAATCATTTCATTCCATTTGTCCTCTTGTTTGCATGGTTTCTGAGAAGTCAGACATAAGACTTAATCTTTGTTCCTCCACAGTCTCACTTTATAAAGAATTTTTCTTAACCTCTGATTTTTTTGCATTTGAGAAGGATATGCCTATGTACAATTATTTTTGGACATTTATCTTCCTAGTTTTTTCTGAGCATGCTGGATCTGTGGTTTGGTATTCAACATTAATTTGGAGAAATTATCAGTCATTATTGTTTCAAATGTTTCTTTTTCTTTCTCTCTTTCCCTTGTGATATTCTCATTACATTATGTTACACCCTTTGTAATCGCACCGCACTCCTTAGATAGTCTTTTCTTTTCAGGTTACCATTTTCTTGGCTTTTTGGCTTGAAGATTCTGACACATCCTCTAGCACAGAGATTCTCTCCTCTGTTGCGTGTAGCGTACTTGTCAGTCCATCGAAAGCATTCTTCATCCTGTTACGGTGTTTTTATATGTGGCATTTCTTTTTGGTTCTTAGAATTCTCATGTTTGCTCATCTTGCCCCTCTGTTCCTGCATGCAATCTGCTTTATCTACTGGAGCCCTTAGCACATTAGTCATAGTTGGTTTAAACTGCCCATATGGTAGTTCCATTATCCATGTCATGTCTGGGTCTGATGCTTTCTCTGTTTCTTCAAATTATACGTTTTGCCTTTTGTTATGTCTTGTAACTTTCTTGTGATAGGCACAGAGTATACACTGGTTAAAAGACCTTGCGGAAGGAGAGCCATTAGTTAGGTGGTTGTGAGATGGGAGGGAGGGGAAGAGTACTATGTCCTATGATTAGGTCTCAATCTTCTAGTGAGCCTATGTCTCTGGACTGTGAACTTGACAATTCTGGGGGCGGGTTTTGTTTTCTTTTTTTGCTGTTGTTTTGTTTTGGTTTGGTTTTTCCTCCTTTCTTAGGTGGGACAAGCTGACTAGAGTGGCCTGGAGTTGGACATTTCCATTCCAGTCAATTAAGCTTCAGTAATAAACCAGTAGTTTAAGCTTCATTTATCTAGTTTCCTCCGGTAACAGGCCTTGGTAAGAATAGAGTGTTCCGAGGTCTTTCAAAAAATGGTTCCTTTTTCCCTTTCCCTGAAGGGGCTTCCCTAGAAGCCTGAGAGGAGTTTTCTAAGATAGTTACTGTGGACTCTGGTTGAGCTCCAGGGAGTAAATATCACCATGTTTTGCCCCTCCCCCAAGTCCTCCCACTGTAACTGAATCTCCCTGAGGCTTTTACATCTTCAACTTGTCCACAGTGAGCCTCCAATACTTTTTCATCAGTTATGATTTAGGGTTTCCTACTCCAGCCCTAATTTCTGTAGTGATTTCAGCCTACGAGTCTGCTCCAGTAAACTGTGACTCCCTATTTTTCTTGTCTCTCCTATCTTGGAGGCAATGGTTTGCCTTGTGTCCTCTCTTAATGGACCTAAGAAGAGTTGCTGATTTTCAGTCTGTTCTGATTTTTACATGTTGTTAGGACAAAGTTGGTCTAGCCCTCAAACTTCTTCCATGCACAACTGGAAACCTTGCCATATCATTTTAGTATGCATTAATATTTCCTTTTAATAATAGTTGAAATTTTTAAGGTAATAAAATACTTACATACTTAATACTCACTTAACTACTTATATAATTGTTTCTGTAACTATAAAAAGAAAATACACTAAGCTTGTTTCCAATAGGAAAAAAAAAATTAAAAATTGCAATACAAGCACCTGTTAAATTATTACACACTTGTAGTTTAATTGGGAAGAAGTGTGCTACAGAGAGGTGAACTAGTTATTTAGTTATTTGGTTCACATTTTAGTTCTTGTTCAGGTTTCATTTTTATCTAGGTATAATCTAGAGATGGAGATGGGCTCACTGAAATTGTATACATTTTTTTGTGTAAGTATAAAATTTCATTTATTTATTTTTTGGTAAGAGTACCCATAATGTTTGAAACATCTCAAGTAAATATGACCACAGAAACAAGTGGAAATTACTACTTGAAGGCTTTAGAAACACTCTTCAACCAGTAAGTATTTACAATGATATACTGAAGGCTACATTTTCATTTAACTCTCAACCAACTTAGAAAAAAGGAAAACATCTCAAAATTTTGGGAAATTCAAAATCTTTGCCCACAGGTTCAAGAAAACGCTTCAATTTTTAAACTTCTTGTGTGTTTTTTTTTTCCTGATTCTATTGCTATGAACAAGTATTTCCATTATTGAGTTAGTGAATGCTACCTAAAATCTTTTTTTTTTTTTTAAAGATTTTATTTATTTATTGGACAGACAGAGATCACAAGTAGGCAGAGAGGCAGGCAGAGAGAGAGAGGAGGAAGCAGGCTCCCTGCTGAGCAGAGAGCCTGATGTGGGACTCGATCCCAGGACCCTGGGATCATGACCTGAGCCGAAAGCAGAGGCCACTGAGCCACCCACTGAGCCACCCAGGTTCCCGCTACCTAAAATCTTAAATGAATCAATTATCACTGGACTTAAGTATTCAGTTGTATAGGACTGAAATAGGTTTTACAAGATCCATATGTTTGAACCCTAACCCTCAATGCTTAGGAATGTTACTGTATTTGAATATAGAGGCTTCAGAGATGTGAATAAGTTAAAAATTAACTTAAGGCTATTAGGACGGACCCTACTGACCTTACTGGTGTCCTTACAAGAAGAAGAAATTTGGATGGAGAAATGGAAGGGACGTGTACAAAGATTTAACAACTGCATGTGCCTCCCCACGGGCTATAGCTTGTCTTTAGGATGGCGAGTTATTTTCCAAAGTTCTCCTAATGCAGACACGGCACACTCCTGTCCTCATACCCACAGGACAGTGCTGTGCAAACTCCCACCAGCATAAGCTAACCTGCACCCTGGAGGATTGTTTCCAGTGGCCCTCCTGATAGGGAAACCATGTGCTTCATACACAGGGTGATGCCATGACACACATGATGTGCTTGCCTGCCAGTCACTTCTCCCCTGCTCTGGGTGGTTATTCCCCATGGCCCCTCTACATGGATTGTGTGCACTTCAAGTCTCCCAAATACAGTGGCATTCCAGCTCCCACTGCATGCCCACACACTGCACTCATCTCAGCTGCACATTTGACGGTTATTACTTGATCGCCAGGGAACTCCAGCAGAAGCAAGCTAGTGTATATCTTTGCCTTCAAGAGGGTTGAAGCCACACCTTCTCTTATGAGGTTTAATTCCTGGCCTTAGAAGAGGATCCCTTACTTCCAATCTTGTTCTTTCTTGATGACTCTCAATTCTCTAGGGTATCTGTTTGTTATCTTTATGTCTTTGTAAGTTTGTCTCCGAATGTAGCTTCATAATCAGTTTCATTAAACTTCTGTACAAATAACTGTCATTTTTGTCTCCTGACTGGACCCAGACCGATATGTATGTTTTGCCTAATAAGGTATCAGATTTCTTACAAGCAAGGGCTTGAAAGAATGTTGTGTACTTGCACTTTCTCTTACATCAGTACTCTAATGATGGAGCCATCATTAGAATATTCCATGGAGGACATTAGGAGAAGGAAAGGAAAAGTGAACTGGGGTAAATCGGAGGGGGAGAGGAGCATGAGAGACTCTTAACTCTGAGAAACAAACTGAGGGTTTTGGAGGAGAGGGGTGTGGGGAGTTGCGTGAGCCTGGTGGTGGGTATTAAGGAGGGCACGGATTAAATGGAGCACTGGGTGTGGTGCATAAACAATGAATCTTGAACACTAAAAAATTTAAATTAAATTTAAAAAAAAGAATATTCCAAGGAAACCTAGCTAGATGAAGGAATAGGATTGTAAACATGAGAACACATGGAGGGGAACAGAATTTTCACAACTTCTGAGGTAACAGAGCCAAGATCGAACTGCCTAGGTGACCCACACCTGACTGTAGATCAATGTGTACAGCTTTGACCAAAAATTGTGCCCAGTCCACACACTTTAGAAATATATCCTTGTTGTTTGGAGCCACCAGGTATAGAGTAATTCATTATGCAGGAAGACTGTGGCAAAAGATAGTTAATACAAGAGCCCAAATACACATGGAAATCCTAAACCCTAAATTCTAACTCCATAATCTTCCATCCATATGAAGCCAATAATCCAAATTTTTAAGATGAGTAAAGCAACTTTAAGGGGAACTAAAGGAGAAATGTTAAAATCCCCAATTCTACATCATTCAATCTACCATAGAAGATTCAGAACCTACAAAGAATAAGACAGAAACTCAATATAAATTGGCAAAAAAAAAAAAAAAATGAAAGAGGATTATCAAAACATGAAGTCACTCAACACTATTAGCCATCAGTGAACTGCAAACTAAAAGTCCAATGCACTACTACCGCAGGTGCACTGTAGTAGCTGAAGAAAAACAAAGCAAAAGATAAGCAATACTCTTTCAGTTACCTGATGAAGCATAATGAACTACCTTACAACTGAGTGGACTGAAGCATCTCACTTTTCTATCTCATGATTTCCATCTCCTGCCTTAGGTTTCAAGAATTCTATCAGCCTTACTTTGGGAATTTCTATGTTCTACTTGGCACAAAAGCAAGTCTAGTGGCTGGGCCAGTGAGGAATATCCAAGACAATTTCACTCCTGCAAAGGCATGGAAGGTTTGCGGGAAGGTTGGGATTTACTGGCGCTGTCCAACCAGAGCCTGCTAGCGCGGTGGTCTGAGAGCAGTCAGACAACCTATGTGGCGGCTCAGAGCTCCACAGGAGGGGGTTTCCAAGAGGCCCACAGAGAAGCTGCAATGCTTCCTATTCCTCACTGGCCTTGGGAATTTCAGAACTTCACTTCTCTTACAGTCAACTGGCCAAGGAATTCTTCAAGGCCAGCCCCCCATCAGGAGGAAGGGAATTAGATGCCACCTCTCAACAGGAGAGTGAGTCAAGAATTACTAGCCGTCATCAACGTGCACAATTACAACTATTTGCAAAGAGGGTTAAGACCTGGTTTTGAAAACAGTTTGGCTCTACACTCTAGAGCTAATCATAATCGTCGTCCGACATCCAACAGTTACTCTTCTAAATTACATACACGTAAACATTTGTTCTCTCGAAGACATGCTCCAAAATGATTATGGTAGTGCTATTTAGCCCCAAATGAGAAAACAGAGGCATGTCCTTTAATGGTAAAAAGGCTAAAGGCTGTGTGACAGACTACAGCAATCTCCCATCCAACATGCTCTTGAAATAAGATTTCAACAATTTTATTTTTCGAAGGTGGGTCGTCTACGACCTCCCCACCCCACCTTGACTCTGGGTAGACTGGTGATTAGTACTGAAGTGACACTATGTGACTTTTAAAGATCAGTCATGAAATGACAGAAAATCCCTACCTGATTCTCTTGGGTTCCTCACTCTTAGAACCCAGGCCCCATGCCATAACGGAGCCAAGCAACCCACAGAGAACCAACCTGGAGAGGAAACTGCACTTTGAATGAGCTTCTGCCAACATGTGAACCACATAAGTAAGCCATCTTTCAAATTAACCCCCTAGCCCCGAGTCAGTCTGCCCTAGCTGACACCAGCTGGAGCCAAGGTGAGCAGACCCATCATCATAGTGCCTAATTACAGGCTTGTGACCAAAATAAATGACTGTCATTAATTTCAGCCACTACATTTTGAGGCACTTCTTATGAAGCTATAATAACTGGGACAGAATGACACACTGGTGTTAGAACAGGAAAGCAGGTAAGAGTCTGAATGCTTTCTGGAAAAAAAAAATAGTTTTAGTGAAATTGTTTTAGTAAAAATTGCAGCGTTTTAGTGAAATCATAAAAAAGCCTCAAGGGGGCAGCTCGTAAAGATCTGAAGAAAGGATGTGTTATCAGAAGTTGGAGCAAAGAGGGTCCGTGTCATGCAGAGGCAGCATCGCTGGCAATACTGTCACCTGTCATACTGTGGGAGACAGGGAAAGTGCCCATCGAACTGGGTGACCTAGCTAAAGGAGATTTTCAGGTAGAATATCTGAAGTGCCATCTGGCACCTTCTCACTCTTTATGATAAAATGTGAGAAGAGAGACACAGCATAAAGAAGCATTTAAACTTTAAAAAGCCAAGACATACTGGGTTGTAAAATAAAATTGTTTCTCATTTCCAGCCTCTCCCATGGCAAAATATTCTCAAATTATCAAAGACTGAATCTCAGTTAAGACCATAACCACCTTTGTTAAGACTTCAGAAATATTTAAAGGAACGATTCATAAAATCAGACCAAAAAAAAATACTGAAAAATATCCTCAGGGAGTGTTTTTCAAGTCTTCATTAGACAACAGGGCTTCTAAGACTCCTGAAAGCAAGGCTCTACACCTGCCTTATGCAGAGAGGAAGGCAGGGAAGAATTATTGGCCGTGGGTTTTGTCTGATATAAAGATATATGTACACACAAATCGCATATAGATCATCCACATGCAAATATATCATCTATATGGCTGTTGTTTCTAGTCACTAGTTCCCCTACAGTGGTGCACAAGACAGCAGGTACCTGGAACCCCACGACGTATTTGCACAAAGCAAAATGACCATGGCGGGATGACAATGACAGATACTACAAAAGAGAACACAAGTATATGGATGATTCTTGAGTAATGGTGGGACCAAAAACTACATAAAATGTAATTCAATTATGAATGTTTAAAAGTGAACAAAGCCTTCTCATTTTTTTTTAATTTTACAAGTCCTAGACTTGTATCTCTAGGAGGTGGTAAAGCTTGGTATGGGTACAAAATGAATTTTTTTTTTATATTACTAATGTTCTGTTTCTTCATCTTCTGAGTGAACTTTATATGGGTGTGTTTTATTTTATTTTATCAAGCTGTATCCTTATGACTGGTGCCCTTTCTGTACATGCTATAGCTGTGTCTGTTAGGATTCGGTCTTGAAAACAGAAGGAGATCAATCTGGTTAAAGCACTCGAGGCTCCTAGCCACGACTGGAAGAACATAAAAGTACTGAGTTATATTGTGCTCTAATCATGTAACAATAATGGCTAAAACCCATGTTGTAATCTGGAGGCTAGCCACTACAAGAAAAGCAGGACAGTGTTTCAGTAACAAACTAATGGTGGAGAAAATTAAATAAACATGATAAATACGGTATTATTCCAAAGGATGGCAAAAGAACAGGAAACATGTAACAGCTAAGTTGAAATGCTATCACGGTAAACAGCTAAGTTGAAAGCTATCACGGTAAATACACCAGTAATTGCTTCATGCTACCTGATCTAAACAGGTCAAAGAAAAATGCATATTAAAAGGCAAAATATACCAATGATAGTTATGAATTACTTCACCTGAATAAACCATGGAGTTTAAAAAAAAAAAAAAAGTCAAAATAGCTTCCCTGATAACCCTCCTCCCAGGTTTGGTGTAACGTGTTTCTATTCTGAAACCTGAATGCCCATGGCAATGGGATAACCACAAAGCAGTTTAATCTTTTAAAAAATATTTATTTATTTGACAGAGGAGGAGTGGGAGTGGGATGAGGGGCAGAGGCAGAGAGAATCGTAAGCCAGTCCCACTGAGTGGGGAGCCCAAGGCAGGGCTCGATCCCAGGACCTGAACCATGACCTGAGCTAAAATCAAGACTCGGTACTTGACCCACAGCCGCCCAAGCGCCCCGTCAGGCAGGCAGTCTTCAGAGAGAACAAGTTCAACACATCCCTGTGCCTCTAAACTAGTTACTTCGATTATTTTACATTTCCATTTCCCTCACTTATAAAATGGATAGGAATACTACCTACCTCCTACCTACCTACCTACACTACAGGTTTTGATGGGATGAGCTGAAGAAAGTTCTTAGCAAACTTCCAGGTACCTAAGTCACAATCGGCGGTGCAATGATTACTGTCATTTCTATATATAAAGGATTCAACGCTAATCAGAAATGACGATACAGCTGCAAGTCCTGAGTTCATTATTTTGATTCATCCCCACTTGTCTAGATGTCCTTGGCAAGAAGTTTTTATTGTTTTTGTTTTGTTTTGTTTTAAGGTGGAGTTCATGTTGCCATATTCCCTGAATTCTTTCATGCTTGTACTGAAAAAAATAGCGTGACTGTGGATAATATTCCTGGGTCATATTCTCTTTCCCTCAATACTTGGAAGATAGTGTTTCATTGTTTTCTGATTTTGACTATTACTGTGGAGAAATTGGAGCCAGGCTAATTTTTCCCGCATTTAAGTGGCATTTTTTTGGTGTGATTGTCTAAAGAATTCTCTTTATCCTGAAGTTCAATAGCTTAACTTCAGGCTATGCAGTCTTTGCTAGAATGTCATGACATTTATTAAATGCCCTTTGGAAGAGTTAATTTTCATTAATTTGGTGGTGTATCCTTTCCACCACTGGGCTTCACATCATTTTCCCAATTCAGTATGTTGGTCTAGAGTCTGGTTGGAGAGAACTACCCTGTTCACTTTACCACGTTGCATACTTTTCTAGCTGTCAGTAGTTTCCATTCTTTTTTTTTTTTTTTAAAGATTTTATTTATTTATTTGACAACTGAGATCACAAGTAGGCAGAGAGGCAGGCAGAAAGAGAGAGGAGGAAGCAGGCTCCCCGCCGAGCAGAGAGCCGGATGCAGGACTTGATCCCAGGACCCTGAGATCATGACCTGAGCCGAAGGCAGAGGCCCAACCCACTGAGCCACCCAGGCGCCCAGTAGTTTCCATTCTTCATCAGAGTAGGGAAATGTGTGCGAACTAAATTTGTTCATCTATACATTTGGATAGGTTAACGGGAATTTATCGAAATTTTATCATTTTACCAGATGATGTCAAAGGAAAGAAGTCACTTTTAGGAACTGTAATTCCTTGTTGATTTTCCTGCGAGATCCAAATACATGAATCTTGCTTTGTTCCTTTGCTTAAAATTTTTAGTGTGATTTAAGTTATATCCCTTTCCTTATTTTGTTTATGCAATTTTCTTTTTTCATTTGTTGACTAGCTTTTACTAGTTTTTGCCCATATCATTAGATTTTGGGAAAGGACATTCTGTGAAATTTAAATTCATTGTCTTACTTATGCCCTTATTATAGCTTTCCAAGAGGGAATTAAGGGTACATGTATTTTTTTTTTTTTTTTAAGATTTTATTTAGTCACTGGACAGAGAGAGAGACAGAAAGAGAGGAGAACACAAGCAGGGGGAGTAGGGGAGGGAGAAGCAGGTTTCCCCCTTAGCAGGAAGCCCAATGCAGGGCTTGATCCCAGGACCTTGGGATCGTGACTTGAGCTGAAGGCAGACATTTAACCGAATGAGCCCCCAGGCGCCCCATGGACACTTGTATTCAAAAGAGTATTTGAAGGAGACAACTTTCATGAAGAGCTCTAGATAAGCCTAAGAACTTTCAAGAAGTCAATAAAACGACTTCAAAAAATAATGATTCTTTCTTAACAAGAACTGAAAAATATAGGGAAAGTATTTTTTTTAATAAATAAAGATGAGGAGAGCCAGAATTAAGGTAATTATGTGTATTTTGTACAACCACATGAAATATTAGGCGGAGGATGGTTAATCTTGTAGCTTTAGTAACTGTACATACACTACTATGTTCCAATGTATACTATGGTAGATGAAGTTAATGATTTTCACAAGTGACATTATCCATAAACTAAATGAAATTCATAAGCATTTTGCAACCACTAGAAAAGAGAGTTAAAATATTAAATGACAAACACCACAAAGTACATTTACACATTTAAAAACTGATTGTAAGTGCTAAGAAAAAAAAACAGGAGTTATGAAGTGTTAAAATCTTAATTACACGTTCATCCTTATACCCTGTGGGTACTGAATATACATATGGGCTTTATTATACTTTTAGAATTGTGACTTCTTGTTTCAGCATTATGGTTGGTGTTTCTAATTGTGAATAATGTTCCTTAAATGATTCTTTTTATTACAGATTGGTATCTGGCTCTTCCATAAAAATCAAGATACAATTTGAGAAGATCTTAAAATTTTAAACTTCAGTGGGACCACAGAGATCAGATACTACCAACTCCTTCATTTTACTGATGAGAAAAGAACTGCATAGATGATGACACCTGCCAAGCTTCTGATATTTTATATATATAATTTGTAACAGAAAAGATGTAATTCTTTCCTTCTGGAAGGAAGAGAATATATACACTGTCATGTTTAAAAAGAAAACAAAACACAACTTCTATTTTTGTTTTATTCCTAGAACAAACATACAGTTGTGCACAACTGTGACTGCTTTCAAAATTTAGTCATGGTATGATTTTTTTTTTCCCGACATTATCAAAAATTAATTAAACCATTTCTGCAAAAATTAATTTGTATTTTCAGTATCTGCTTAATCCTTGGCCTCCAGCATTCTAGACAGTTTGTGGTTATATGGGATCGAGTCTGGGAAGCTGAAGGGGCTCTGTTTTTGAAAGGCTCCATTTCTGCTGTTCTTCTGCTAAGCCCCATTTACTCACGTTCTATATTTTGCATCTGAGTCAAAACCAAAGAAGCTGTGTTCCCACTCCAAAGGAGAAGCAAGAAAATTAATCATTCTTTGAGTTCTGACTTAGGCTCCCAAACACCAAACACTAACTAACAAGAGCAGGATCCCAAACACATTCCAGGACATTGGCTTTGAACACACCTCAGCTGACACTGGCCTCAACACCCTCTACCTTCAAGGATTTATAAAATAACACCCATTAGTCACTTCCATTTGATGGGATCCTACGCTGGATTCTTGAAGGAACATGTATCCAGGACCCCTTTCCAGCATAAATTCCTAACCCCAAGCAACTACAAGACTTACCCTTCTCTACTTGCTGACTCTCCCAGACATCCTGTCTGCTATACTCTGTCATTCATGCTATTCAATAAACTCTGCTTTTGGGGCGCCTGCGTGACTCAGTCAGTTAAGCATCTGCCTTGGGCTCGGTCACTATCCCAGGGTCCAGCCCCGAATCTGATGGAGCCTGCTTCTCCTTCTCCCCCTCACCACAGCCAACCCTTACCCTCTGCTCCTGCTCTCTTACTCTCTATCTCAAATAAATTAATAAAACCTTAAAAAATAAAAAATGAACTCTGCTTTCACTTCCTCAGGCTCCTATTTGATCTTTATTTTGCACAAAGCCAAGGACCCTCTTGGCTGGTGCTGCGCCCCAGCGTCCCCCGCCACGCTCCTCCCCGGTACCCAGCCTGCACCCGGATGTCTCGAGTCCCAGCTAGGAATTAGCACACATGCAGATCTAGAATGAGGTTCTGAGATTCAAGTTGTAAATTCTCATCTCACAGAATCCTGATCTTGCTTCCAAAAGTATGACCAACAGTGCTCTACAGAGGAGGGTTAATGATATGAAATTGAAAAATAAAATTTTAAAATAGAATATTTCTGCCAGAAATAACACATTTTAGTATTTTAGGATGAGGGAATGCAACAGAGGTATCCTTGCCAGTCACATCTCTTTGTGCACAAAGAGTAGACAAGTGTTAGATTTCTGAGAAAACATACAGCTTTAGGAAAGGAGAAATTTTAATTTTTTCAGGACAAGTGTGAGCAGATTTCACTTAAGACCTACCTGAATCTTGGATATAAAAACTCTCTCATTAGAATAGAGTTCCTATAGTTATTGTACAGGTAATCTTTAATAATAGCACAAAAAGAGAAGTTCAGAGAGACTCAAAATGGTACAACAGTAATAAAAATTAATAATAATAATAATTCTAAGAGAAAGATAAACTTCATCCCTCTTTCCCTAGGCTTTGGATTCCAGGAGATCAGAGACACCTCAGAAAAGAAGGTTCAGAGTAAGCTATGTCACATTGTGCTTCCTTGTTTTTCAAATGTTATCACTGGATTCTTAATAAATAATTGACATCAACAAGACAGCGCATTTATCTTCTAAATATCATCTATTTATCACCGTTATGGACATACTCCTTTAACTCCAGTCTTTCTGGATAGCTTTGGAAGCAGTTCTTTGTTTTTTCCTATTGATGCAATAAATAACATTTAAATCATTTATCAGTCTAATATCCACCCGGCTTCACAGAGTCAAGGAATTACACCATAATTAAACTTCTTTCAATTATTATTAGGTAATCATGGAATTAGAAATATGTGAGAGTTTACTGTATTATGTTCTTTCCTAGTTTGGGTTCACCTAAGTGCAAGAACAAATTCGTGTTCAATTAGCAAAGCGCAAATATAAAAGACACACACGAATTACAGCCTCTTATTCTTCCTTGTAATAATTCATCCTCAGCCAGAATATACAGCACCATCCCCATCTTTCTCCTGCACACCATCCCTGCCAGTGACCACTTCCGGTGTGAAAGCAACATATTCCATTCTCTTTCCTTCAACTCAGATAGTAAATGGCTCAATCCACTTCCTACTCTGAATCTGTAACATGGCAATTCTCCCAATGTGTGGTATTGATGCCTTTCCCATTACTCATCGTCTTCATCATCTCTTTTTTATGCTCTTCTCACACAACACTAATCTTATGTACCAGCCTAAGGATCCCAGGGTTTTCTCCTCCCTTCAATTTAAGATATTGCTTATAGTTACCTGAACTATTTGACAAAATTCCTATAGAGTCTAAGTGTCTACACTGGGAAGGACATACACATCTACCACCCATGCTTCTTTCTAGATACAAGACCAAGGGGTGTCTGGGTGGCTAAGTTGCTTAAGCAGCTGATTCTTGATCTCAACTAGATGCAAGGTTGGCAGAACAGGCCTACATAGTGTTGATAAAAATCGACATTTTCTGACCTGCATTCCCTGACCGGGAACTAGATGGACTCGATGTTGCATCCTCATTTACAAAACGATGAAATTCAGGTTAATTCACGTAACTTAAGAAGATAAAAATACAAACATAATACTATTAATAAAGTGATAGAAAGACATGGAGAGTTTTTCAGAAACTTATGATTTATGATCTCAGATTTCTGTTGGCTGGTCAAGTCCCACTCCCTATCCCGGCCCAATCTGATCTCTTCTTTGCTCCTCTGTGACCCTGAAAGCTAACTTGTGAGTTTTCCCAACTTTTTTTTTTTTTTTTTTCCCTATTGGCACTGAGATTAGAGCAAGGAGAGGTGGAGGCAGATCCTCCCCGTTCTCCCAGCTTCAGAGTCATGTCTCTTTGACAGTAGCAGCTTCTGCCTTCCGAGGCAGGGAGGCTGCCTCCCCCAGCTCAGCTAGAGGGCTGGGCACCTCAGCTCCGTCACCGACTTCTAGTAACACCATTCCACCTCCTTGTCCCTGGAAGATGGTAAGGTCTTCCCAGTGATGCTAAACTCTGGGTGTCTATCTTGAGAACCTGGGCATTCTTTTATCCCAAACAGCTGTAAAAAGTCATTCTATTCTCTTCAGTAGGACTTTTTTGGGTGAATCTGGTTTCCTGGCTAAACCCTAATACATCATTATAATGCCAAATGTTAATATTTAATAAAAACTCATGACTCTGTTTGATACTATAATAATACTATCTTTAAGAATGCTTGTATCATAAAGGACTTTGTCATCTGGCTCTAAGTTAGCTCTGTTGTTTAGGGGGAAAAAAGTGGAAAAAAAAGTGAGAGAGATGAGTAATTATAAAGGGATTTCTTAGAGATTTGATTTGCACATATACAGTTTTGCAAAGACAAAAGATGTCTTGTATTGATTAAACCCATGCCAGGAAATGCAAATATAAAGGCAAAATATCAAGCTACATGAGTTTTCACTGTCACCAGTAGAAACTTGGTGGTGTGATGAGTTCTAGGACTTACAAATTTTTAAACTATGTTTTAAATGAAGTTGAAAATTAAGCAGAAGAGACTTCTTATATGCCCCCTGCCCTCACACGTGCACAGCCTCCCCCATTATGAAAGTCCCATACCAGCATGGTACATGTGTTCTAACTCATGAGCCAAAATTGACATTATTATCATCTAAGGTACACAGTTTACATTGCAAATCACTCTTGGTGCATGTTCTATAGGTTTGAACGTATATGTACTCATCATTATGGTATCACAGAGAGGATTTTTGCTGCCCTCAAAATCCGTTCTACTCTGCCTGCTTATCTCCTTCCCAACCCCTGGCCATCACTGACCTTTTCACCATCTCTGTAATTTTGTCTTTTCCAGAATGTCATATAATTAGAATCATACAGGACACAGCCTTTGGAAATGGTTTCTTCCACTTAGTACACCTGTTCCCTCCATGTATTTTCATGGCTTAATAGATTTTTTTTTTCTTTTTAGTACTTATATCCTTTTACCATATCAATTGATCGATCAGAAAAAATGTTACCAAAATGGCCCTAGAGAACACCTGCCAGTCTTAACATCAGAGATGCTTCAACATTGCCATCTGTCAACCTGACCGGACACGGATTGGCTATGACTTGATGAGCTAGGACTGAAGAGCGATGAGACCCAGGTCTTCACAGTACATGTGCCAGGTCTGAAATTATGGCATATCAAGCTGTGTGACCTTGAGCAAATTATTTAACTTCTTCGGACTCAGTTTCTTAATCTGTAAAAGTGGAATTAACAGATACCTCAGCATGTGGTTGTGATTATCCAATGAAGTGTTCAAAAGCATACAGAATAGAGTTTGGAAAGGATTAAGCACCAGTGAACATTAACCATACCATATTTGGGGCAAAGAAAGATATCAACATTCCTGAACTCCAATAATATTGGTATCTCAGAGCAAAATTCTTAGGATTATGGCTATTATTATCCTATGGCTTCCCAAGTTCTTACATTGGTCTGAGTGATATTCTTACAATTCTGCTGGCATAAAGAAAGGTCAAGGAGCAGGACCATAAAAGTGGCTAAGACCTGGGGTTCTAAGTCACGACTCCTGGCAGAAATCTGTCTGTCATAATCCTGATTTCCATACTGGAGACACAAATTTAACAAGCTATAGGTCACTGGTGAGCTAAATACAGACTGCAAGTGAAATAAACTTATATAGATAGTATCTGACTAACGGAACTCATAATTCGGGTAATTCAAATACAAGCATTGAAATGAGCAAAACCAACTGACATGGTAACTTGAAGTCAAGACACAGGGAGTGGGTGACTACCAAAGGAAAAATACGTTTCTTCGAAGAATGTTGTGGGATTCCATTAATGTGTTTGGCTTTCTATTATCGTTGTAAGGGAGTCTGAAGTTGAGATGACACAAGAGTGCCCCCAAACGTTTACCTCAACCACAGTGTTTCAGTGAATTACAAACTATATCAATTTGAATTTTTGATGAAAAGCTCCAACGCAAGATGAAAAAACCCAAAAAGTTTTAGTATGATCTTCAGCTTTAATTTTTTTTGAAGATCTTATTTATTTATTTGACAGAGAGAGGGGGAGAGGACAAGCACGAACAGGGTGCAGTGGGGGGCAGGCAGGGGAGAAGCAGACACCCCGATGAGCAAGGAACCAGATGTGGGGCTCAATCCCAGGACTCTGGGATCATGACCTGAGCCGAAGACAGAAGCTTAACTGACTGAGCCACCCAGGAGCCCCTAGCTTTAATTTTTTTAATGTAGAAAAAGGGTCATGGTAAGGTTAATCAGGAGAAACACTCTAAGGACTTTAACTAAAATGCCAAACCCTTAAAGACAAGAAATTTCCCTTAATCTTTAAGAAAGAAATGATGCTAATAAAAGTGAAGCACAACGTATTGATTTAAAAGGGGATTGACAATCATATTAGGAAAGCAGAAGGAAATAATTGAAGAACATTAAAAATATAAGAATGCTTCTAAATTAGTAGCAAAAGAACAATAAGACTTTTAATGGACTGTAGTTTTAAAAACTTACAAATGGACTACTACAAAAGAAAACACATTTATTTAAATGTCATTTGGGTATTCTTTTTGTTGTGAAAGGCTGCTGGGTGGTATTCACAAATACTTGATCTCTCTCTAAGCTGTGTCTCTCATGGAAAATATTTAATTTATTTTCAAAGCAACTCCCTTCAGGATGGCTGTTTATCTCCTATTTCCTTTCCCCAAAAGATAACTCAGCTTGGGTGGCTATTTTTTTCAGAATTACACATTCCTTAGGTATTGCTTGTTTATTTCTAAATGGTCTTTCTCTAGGGTAATGTATGGAACATTTGCTTTGTCTATAATAAAGAATGACTATGTTTTATTAATGAATAATTCATGTTAGCATGTAAAAGCTAGACACAAAGCGATTCTGAAATCTGTATATTCGAAAACATCTTTAGTTCTCTGTGATTTAACTTCAATCCATAGCATTTACTTTTTAAATTCTGCCATACCTTACGTTACTAAAACAAAGAAAGGAACACACCTCTACTTTTAAGGTTCTTAAAGTTTTCTGCTGGTGTTGTTGTTTCTTGGAGTTTGGTTTTGTTTTTCAAAGTTGTTTTTATACCATAGCAAACAGTACTCTACAGAGATAATAGTTCTTTCTACACAAACCATTTCAAATGCTGGTGTAATGCGATACACGGTTTTAATGTTTACATCACCTCTAAAAAAAATCCAATTCCTATGAGACTATTTTATATCATGTAGAATTTTTTTTTTTTTTTTGAAGAATCACCTGGACTCTGTTTTTTTTTTTTTTTTTTTTTTTTTATAAAGATTTTATTTATCTATCTGACAGGGAGAGATCACAAGCAGGCAGAGAGGCAGGCAGAGAGAGAGAGGAGGAAGCAGGCTCCCCGCTGAGCGGAGAGCCCGATGCGGGGCTCGATCCCAGGACCCTGAGACCATGACCTGAGCCGAAGGCAGAGGCTTCAACCCACTGAGCCACCCAGGCGCCCCTCATGTAGAATTTTTTTTTAAAGATTTTATTTATTTATTTGTCAGAGAGAGAGAGGGAGAGAGAGCGAGCAAGCACAGGCAGAGGCAGAAGCAGGCTCCCCGCCAAGCAAGGAGCCCGATGTGGGACTCGATCCCAGGACGCTGGGATCATGACCTGAGCCGAAGGCAGCTGCTTAACCAACTGAGCCACCCAGGCGTCCCTCATGTAGTATTATAAAAAATCTGTCAAGAAAATCAGTTGAAGTAATCAAAGTATGGACAAAAATTTTAAAAGATATAAACATATAATTGATAACTGAGAAGGTGACTCAGTCAATTTTCTGCCCTCACTGCATAAGCTAACACTAGTTATCTTTTATAATAAGACAAAATGGAGTGATCTGCACTCTGCACCCACCAGTGTCCATTCTAGGATGGTTTCTGTGTGTCTGGCTAATGGACTTGAAAAGATGCGAGGCACTTGTTCAACTATCCCAGCTCCCATTTTACTCAAAATTTTGACTGCTATGGGCATTTTCCTGCATTCTTCTACTTTGACCAACCAATCTGAAATTAACACTTCAGGTTACCCTATCACATTAAAGTCTAGCATTATCACTTTGTTTACACTTATGAGTCATCTTTTAGCTACTCTTCTACTGGAGCTCTCTGATTTAACTTCTGTACCAACTTCCCAGAAAGTTAGGTTATTTTTTTGTTGTTGTTATCTATTTTTAAACAAGCCATCTTCAGATAAATATCTCAAAGGTGAGTATTATAAGAGTTGGAGAAAATATTTATTGAGTACTTACATAATAGCAATTATTCTAAATATTATGTCATTCAATATTACAAAGATCTTTTTCTTAACTAATGAGTAAGTGGAAACTCAAAGATATCATACAGCTTCCCTCATATAATGTGGCTAATTAAGAAGAGACATCAGCACTGAAAATCTGTCTATCTTGAAATCTGTATATGCAGGGCCACACATGCTGCTGCCTATCAAAAACATATACCCCTACTCATCACTTAAATTACAAGGTTTACTGTTGAGTATCACAAAGCTAGGTTTTGTTTTTTTTGGTTTTGTTTTAACTGGTGTTTGGGGTTTGTTGACGGGGAGACTGGAGTCAGGTGCAGGGGGGATCCTGCTAATACCACCATGAGATAATCACAAGCTTGACAAACCCCAGCCGACCACTCTATACAAGTTAACTTAAAATTTTCAACTGATTATGTGCAGTGCTACTTACATGAACATACTAACCGATTAGGAAACTTCCAGATTCGTATGTGGCATGTAAGGAACTCAAAAGTCACCACTCTGTCCAACAACAAGTGAAAAGCTGAAGAAACTGAAAAATCTACACCTGTTCTTAGATCCGTCAGGGAAGTGAGGTCATAGGGCAAATCACTGTCCCCCAAAGTCAACAGATAGGCAGGCAAATTCAGGGGACATAACTTACCTGAACAGAAAGCTCCATGGGAATAAGAACGACTAGAAAAATCTAAAATGTGACTGACAATTGGCCAGAGTCTCATATAGACAAGTCTAAGCATTCCCAACTCCAGAGATCTGGTCACAGGGAATCCCCACACTTTTTAGGACTTTGATCTCCTAGAGCACAACCTGGTTATCACAGCAGAAATTGAAGAAAAATTCCCTCATTCTCCCTGCAGGGGTAGGGTAAAAGTAACCATTTTGAAATACACTGGATCATTATATTCTTCTTAACCAGGCCTGCCTTTAGAAGAAACTTTTTTTACCAGAGCTTAACCTACTGAACTTTTTCCAGATCCTAACAGATCTGGGGGTAGAGAAACACCCAACTCTAGGGCAATCTCACCATCCTGCCCCACCTGGGTGCAAAGGGGACCTCAGAAATACTTGTTAAATTCATAGCATAGAGGCACAGGCTCATTTAAAGATTGAAACTAATTACAGGACCATGGAACATTTCACTCCCCCAACAACTTATCACATTACTAAACGGCTATTTACACCAGTTCCCTTTACCCAGTACATTAAGTCTGGTCCTCAAGGCAAACTAATAGGAAAAAACCACACTGTTTTAAGAGACAGAATACCAGGGGCGCCTGGGTGGCTCAGTGGGTTAAAGCCTCTGCCTTCGGCTCAGGTCATGATCCCAGGGTCCTGGGATCGAGCCCCGCATCGGGCTCTCTGCTCAGCAGGGAGCCTGCTTCCTCCCCTCTCTCTCTCTGCCTGCCTCTCTGCCTACTTGTGATCTATGTCTGTCAAATAAAGAAATAAAAAAAAAAAAAAAAAAAGAGACAGAATACCAGAACCTGATTCATATAAGGCACACGTGTCAGAATTATCATACTGGAAATTAAAACCATTATGATTGTTTTAATTAATTAAAATCCTAAGGGATCTAATGGATATAAAAGATAGAATGCAAAAATACATAAGCAATCTGAGAGAGGAAATTCTGAGAATTAAAAATAAATTCTAGAGATCAAAAACACTGTCCCCCAAAATAAAGAATACTTTTGATAGGCTCATTACTAGACTGGACGTAGCTAAAGAAAGAACCTCTAAACTAGAGGATATTTCAGTAAAACTTCCAAAATTACAAAGACTGGGGGAGAAAAACCAAAACAGATTCCTAAGAACTGTGGGACAACTACAAAAGTTTTTCATGTGCATGATGGTAATACCAGAATCTTCACAAGAAGGAGAAAAAAGGAACAGAAGCAATATTTTCAGCAATAACAACCATGAATTTCCCCAAATTAATGGCAAACAGCAAGCCACAGATCCAGGAAACCTAGAAAAAAACAAGATAAATGCCAGAAGACTCTCCCTACATATTACATGTAGTCTGTGGGAAATCAAAGATAAAAACAAACAAAAACCAAAAAGCCCTCTTCAAAGTAGCCAGAGGTGGGAAAACACACCTTACCAATGAAAAGCAAAGTATTCTATTGGACTTTTCCTGAAAACTTTACAAGCAAGAATAGAGTAGAATGAAATTCCTGAAGTGTTAAGGGAAAAAAAAAAAAAAAAAAGAAAGACACCAACCCAGAAATCTGTACCCTTCAAAACATACTTTAAAAGTAAAAGAGAAAAAAAGACTCTCTCTCTTAAAAAAAAAAAAAAAAAGGCAAAAAAGAAAAGCACAGAGGATTTCTGTGGCAATGAAACTAACATACAATATTATAACGGTCACTACATGTCATTACGTATTTGTCCCAAACCATGGAATGCATAACTCTAAAAGAAAATCCTCATGTAAACCATGGACTTGGGATGATGACATGTCAAGGTAATTTCATCAATTGTAGCAAATGTGGTGCAGGATTTTCACAGTGGAGGATGCTGTGTATTTGTGAGAATGGGGCATACATGAAACTTCTGTGTTTTTCTCTCAATTTTGCTGTAAGCCCCAATGTGCTTCAAAAAATAAAGTCTATTTAAAAATTACAAAAATTTGGGTTCAGTCAATTAAGTGTCTATCACTGGCTCAGGTCATGATCTCAGGGTCCTGGGATCAAGCCCTGCATTGGGCTCCCTGCTTCTCCCTCTCCCTGCCACTATGCCTACTTGTGATCTTTATCTAAGTAAAATCTTTAAAATAAAATAAAATAAAAATTATAAAAATTACCAACAGAACACAATAAATAAAAGGCAAATAAAAACATATTTTGACATTTCTACCTCATGGTTAAACAGAGTTTTGTTTTAAGATTTTTATTGATTTGAGAAAGAGAGAAAGCTTGTGTGTGTGAGAGAGAGAGAGAAAGCATGAGTGTGGGGAGGGGCAGAGGGAGAAGCAGACTCCCTGCTGAGCAAGGGAACCTGATGCAAGGCTTGATCCCAGGACCCTGTGAACATGACCGGAGCTGAAGGCAGACACTTAACTGAGATCACTTAACAGGCGCCTCCTGAGATTCTTTTAATTTCTTCACTAGAGCCTTTTCTCTCTAATACACTGCTATTAAGTGGAAGGAAGTTCTTTTCAGAAAAAAAGGTGCAGGAACAACCAGCAATCCCTAAAAAGTCAACCTCACTCCTTGCCTCACACCACTTATGAAAAGTAATGAATTCACCTAACACTTAGAACTGAAAGTGTCACTTTTTTAGAAGAAAACATAGGGAAATTCTTATGACCTCAGGTTAAGAAAGTATTTCTTAGAGAAGATTTTTTAAAACCTTCAAAAAGGAAAAATTGTTTAATGTGACACATCAAAATTTAAATTTTCTATTCAAAAGACCCAGTTTAAAAAAAAAAAAACCAACTAAAAATACAAACAAGACTACAAGAAAATATTTTCAAAATAAAGATGATAAAGGATTTGCATACAGAATACATAAAGAACTCGTAATAAGACAAATATCCTCATTTTAAACTGGGTAGATGGTTTAAATAAAGAATATAGCAAAGAAAATGTACAAACAAAACAAAACAAAGAAAAAGTACAAAAGGCCAATTAGCATGTGAAAGAATGATTAACATAATTAGGGAAATGCCAACTAAAATCCCAAGACACCATCACATACTCAGTGGCTTAAAATCCTCAGTACCAAAGACTGACAGAAGAACAGGAGGGTTTGTGAGCAAAAATGCAAAATGGCAGTCACTTTGGAAAAGGTTTTGGTGGTTGCTTATGAAATTAAACATACAGTTACTACCTGAGCCAGTAATTCCACTACTAGGTATTTCCTGAGAAAATGTATTCACGCACAAAGACTGGTACCGGAGTATCAGTACAGCTTTCTTTATACTAACAAAAACTAGAACTCAATCCAAATGTTATCAGATGGTAAATACAGAAGCAAATTGTGGTACACCCATACAATGGAGTTCTATTTAGCAATATCATGAAGGAATCTACAAACATCATGGTAAGTAAAAGAAAGTAGACACAAAAGAATTATATGATTCCACACAGATGAAATCCTAGAAAAGGCCACACTTTGGTAAGTAGATCAGTGGTTTTAAGGACTAAGGGATTAGAGTAAGAGAATGACTACACAGGAAGGTTAGGCAGGGATGAAAAGATCTTGTATCATGATTGTGGTGATGTGATGTGATGACTTGACAGTATACATTTGTTGAAATGTATCAAACTGCACACTTAAATCTGGTGAATTTTATTTTCTGTAAATTATATCTCAATACAATTGACTAAAATTAAAACAAAAATCAAGCTTTCTGGAAAATTACCAGTCGTTGTAAATGGGATTGTTCAGCTTCCTGCCTAGAAAAGGATGCACCTTGACCAGGTGTCACGCTGAGGAACTAGCTGTGGAAATGTCTAAATTCAGACAGAGAACAGCAACATCTACGGGAACACGGGCCATCCAAGTAACAGGTGTACAGAGCCTCAGCCAGGAGCTCAGGCGACGTTCTGCTGCTTGAGGCTCAAGGTCATCACTAGCCTTCCATCTGTTGTTATGAAATCCATGCATAAATGTTCTCCAGAGATTATTTCATTCATCCCTATATTATGGACCTGAATTCATGTTTTCTTATGTTCCCTACATGAACATTCTTTTTTTTTTTTTCCTACATGAACATTCTTGAAATAGATCCATCTTCTCTACATTAACAATAATGGATTACTACATTTACGTTGCTTCTATTATTTGTCTCTTGTTTTAAAAATGGTATCTTTTAGGAGTGTCTGGTGGCTCAGGTGGTTAAATGTCTGACTCTTGATTTTGGCTTCAGTTGTGATCTCAGGGTCATGAGATCGAGCCCCACATCAGGCTCTGTGCTGGGCATAGAGTCTGCTTAAGATTCTCTCTCTTCCCCTCTTGCCCGTCCCTTCCTACCCTGCTTGCAGACTATGGAAAACAAAAATAAATAAAAATAGTATCTATTTTTAAGATTTCAACAAAGCACAAATGAAAACGTGAGAATTTCCTGTAATTCCAGTATTCATGACATTTTAGAACAGATAATACATGACTTTTTCCCCAAAGGGATCAATCAGAAATCACCTTTTGGCCCAAAGATACATTGTTTACCGGTAGCCCATTATGCACCACATCATAGTTGTCCTGTGGCTCCCTCGCTCCTTCAGTATCTTCTGGCTATTCCTCACTCCAGTCTTGTATTTTCTCTGGTCTGTCCCTGGGTCGCCTTCCCACAGGACTGCTCCTAACTAGTCTCCAGCTCTTTCAGTATGACGAAGTTTCAGGGCAACAGCCTCTCTTGTAGGAGACACATATAACGAAGCTTCCAAAGGAATGAATCCGAGAAATTGCTTTTCATGCCCATGACAAGAAAGATTCTGGGTTATGGATTTCTGCCCAGCATCCTTCACATATATAGACCATCCTGGATTTCATCCATTTTCAAAACTGACCCTGACTTAGAATCAAGCGGTCACCTTTAAAATAACTACAGCAACCACTCTTTGATCATTCATGGATGTGGAATAGGGACCTCGGGATAACAGAATCCTCTTTCAAAAAGGTTTACTATAACGTGAACTTAGTCTATGAACTGAAATATTGTTAACTACCTGATTTCATGTTGTGAAATAAAATTCAATAGATCTTTCACTACTCCAGGAGAATTTTATAATCTTGAACCCCCTATCGTACCACATTATGATTTTTTACGGTTTATAGTGTCAGATACTGTTTAGTGTTATCTTTCCTTGTTACCATAGATACCCTTGCTCAGAAAGCTGTGTGAATTGCACCCAGTGTTATTGTTAAATAGAAGAGCCTGAGTCTAATCCTAGCTTTCTTTTTAAATCACCTGAAACCTATTCTCTTGCCAATCAAGCATTGTGAGTATTAGTTATCACTGAGTCTCGGATGTACATTTACAAATTGATACAATTTAACATCGTATCTTAATTCTACATACTTCTGAAGACAAGTACCCCTTCAAGTCACTTATTTGGTATTCGATAAAGTTTATATTAATACTACAGAATAATCTCCATGTGTTCCACAATGCCTTCATTCTTTATTGCTTCCTTTTAGCATTTTTGTGTTATTTAACATTTAGAGGAGTTCAGAACAATGAGTCTGATTGGGAAGAGACCTTAGAAATTTCTTCTCAAAATTGAGAATAAAAAAATATATATTTAAGTACAAAGATGATAATATTTAAGAAAAAGAAGTACTGTAGAATAAGCCCTACTAAAAGATGTGATTTAGCCCTACAAATTATAGACTTGAAAGCATGGATATCGAGAAATAGTGTTTTGCAAGACTAAGGCATGAATTCAATCATGACTTTGGCAGTTTATGTCCAAAAGGAAGTCTTTGAAAAGGGAGTTATTGATCTCCTTCCCCTTGCTAATAGTAAAGTGTCTACTTCAAATATCTAAGTTGATTTCTTTCTCATGTTGTAGCGCAAGCAGAAAATCATAGTACTGGATTTAGTATGTCCAAGTGAACTCTGCTTTCCACCCAGGACGTAGCTCTACTTGGTCAATTTTAAAGTCATTACTTAAGTCAACTGAGTATTTTCTAGGTTCAATCAAATTATTTCAATAACTGAAATATGGTATTTTTTAAGTTTGTATGAGTCATTTTTTCTTAAATCAGCTGCCTAGAGCTATTTAATGCAATATTAATTGAGGTCAAGTATTTGGAAATGTAATATAAAATTACCTCTTATCTCAGTTTGTGGGGTGCTGCCATGGGTCCTTTTCCCAGAAAAGAGAATCTGACACAGTAGTTGAGCCACACAGTGGCTACTCATTGTTAGGCAATGCTTTCAGGAACAACCTTTGTAAAGGGGTGATGGAAGCAAGACCAGACAGAAGTTGAACAGCAATACAGTTGTGACAGAGCCTCATCTAACATCCTGACTGGCTGTGAGAACCTTTCAGAGTTTTCTCCAACTGAGGCCAAGGTGCTATGCCCCTGTATCACTGCTACGGTAGGCACCATAACCCTGTTGCCTTCAGGGACACACCAGGGACAGGCAAAATTCTTAGGAGAGCTCCATTGTTAGCCCTCAAAGTCAACACTCACAACAACTGGGGACACCAGTGCTTTGGTCCTACAGAGAGTCTCCATAACATCCTGCATTTTCCTGACACGTCCCAACAGGACACTTAAAATGTATTTCCTTTCCATGTGCCTGTATGGCGTCTGGAATTCCAATATTAGATCAATTTCCCAGAATAAGACAGGGGGTCTCAATCTGTTTTCTGCAGAATCCTTTGTCTCAGATACAGTGCTGCAGTGCTTACCTTAGGGGTAAGAAGCCAATGCCATTTAGCACTTCATTTTTCTGGATTGGAGGATGTGCTGATTTCCTTTCAAGTTATTCGGCCAGAACAGCTAGACCTTTATCTTGACAATATTTATCTGACTATGGTTTCTTTTGAAAAACAAAAACAAAAATAAAAACAAACCTTCCGCTCCAGAAAAAGTGCCAAAAAAACATCGGACTGAGATACAGTCATTAACAAAAAAGTGGGAGTGCATTTATGATACAAGTTCTGTGAAACTGTCTTACTCTCCCATACACAGCTTAGTATCCAATCAAATTCTAAGCAGATTTCCAGAGCTATTTGTGTACCTCCTCTCAAATAGCTGCACCCAAATTTCAGCTGGCCTACATTTTCCCAAACTCTGATCATCTCCATTCACTGAGACCACTGTATTCTAATTATGTTTACCCTCTGAACTCCATGATCAGAAAAATGGTTCATCTATAAGCAGGGGTGATCCTATAGCATATCTAATTGGTTACCCATTTTTTTTCAGGGATCATAGTTCTGTGCTGTCTTTCAATTTCTAAAAATAATTGTTTCATATATTTGGCCAATACATCTTTTTTTTTTTTTTTGGAGGTAGGAGGGCATGTGTAGTAGCAGTTACTACTACATGAGTGACAAACCTAAAATCTTTTTTTGAATCAAGTACAAAATTTACAACAAATCCCAAAATACATTTAGAGCAGTATAGATCAGTTATGCTTACTACAGTAAAAAAAAAAAATGTTTTAAATAAAAAAACAGAATAGTAAGAAACAACATGAAGCCTATCTCATACATACAAAAATAGATCTAAACTAGGAAATCCATTAACATGTTTCATTATATAACAGAAAAATGAAAATGGTGTGTTTATCCACAGATACTGAGGTTATTATATTATTCAACAGCTTGAGTTTTGATTTTTTAAAGTTGCTTTAAGTAGATTTATTTTCCTTAAGACAGTTTTAAAAAAATCTACTCGGTCAACAAGTTATTCATATTAGCTATCTACTTTAACCAATTTTATTTAAGATTTTCAGGTCACTACAATAATAAAAGTCATAGAAAAAGTCTTAAATTATCACTGCTTGTAAATAATTTCATTACTTTAATAGAAAATTCAAAATATTTGGCTGAAAAGGGACATAAATATTTAGAAATTCTTATGATAGCTGGATTTAGTATTAATATAAATACATCAATATCCCTCCTACATATAAAAATAACTTACTAAACTAAGGACTGGCTCATTGAAAAGATAAACAAAATTTTAAAACTTTAGCTAGATTCACCAAGAAAAAACAGGACTTAAAATCAGAAATGAAAGAGGAGACATTACAGCTGATACCACAGAAATACAAATGATCCTAAGAGACTACTACAATTACAAGCCAGTAAATTGGAAAACATATAAAAATGGATAAATTCCTCACAATATATAACATTCCAAGACTGAATCATGAAGAAACAGAAAATCTGAATGGAGTAATTACTTTTAAGATTAAATTAGTAATCAAAAACCTCCCAAAGTCCAGGACCAGACCACTTCAATGATAATTCTACCAAACATTCCAACAATTCATACCAATCCTTCTCAAACTCTTTCAAAATGAAAAGTCTCAACAAAGTGGGTATAAAGAGAAGACACTTCCACAGAATAAAGGTCACATATGACAAGCCCCAACTAAAATCATACTCAACAGGGAAAAGCTGAAAGTTTTTTTCTCTAAGAACAGGAACAAGACAAGTGTGCCTACCCTTATAACTCCTATTCAACATAGTCCTGGAAGTCCTAGCCAAAGCAACCAGGCAAGAAAAAGAAATAAAAGGCATCTGAATCACAAAGGAAAAGGTAATATGGCCCCCGTCCACAAATAATATGAACTTAAAATAAGAAAACCTTACATTTTACCAAAATGCAATCTGTCATGCTCACAGATTGGAAGACTTAATATTACTAAAATATCCATATTACCTAAGTAATCCTCAGATTTGATGCAAAAATCTCTCAAAATCCCAATGGCGGTTTTTTAATAGAAAGGGGACAATCCTAAAATTTTTATGAAACCACAATACCACAAATTGCCAAAGCAATCTTGAGAAAGAAAAACAAAGCTTGAGGCATCCTACTACTTGATTCCAAACTATATTACAATACCTTAATAATCAAAATGGTAAGAATTGGCATAAAAACAGACAATGGAATAGAGATCCCCGAAATAAACCCATGCAAATACAGCCAATTAATTTATGACAAAGGAGCCAGGAATAGACAAAGGGAAAAGGAAAGAATCCTCTCTTCAATCAATAGTGTTGGGAAAGCAGGATATCCACATGCAAAAGAATGAAAGTGTACCTACATCTTAGACACACATGTACACACACACACACAAGACTGAAATGGATTAAAGAATTGAATGCAATAAATGAAACCACAGAACTCCTAAAGAATACATAGAGGGTAAGGGGTAAGCTTTGTCACTAGTTTTGGTAGTGATTTTTTATATCTGACATGAAAAATAAAAGCAAAAAAAGCAAGCAAGAGATTATATCAAACTAAAAAGCTTCTGCACAGCAAAGAACACCATAAACAAAATGAAAAGGCAACCTATGGATAAGGAGAAAATATTTACAAATCATTTATCTGGTAAGAGGTTAATATCCAAAATAAATAAAGAATTCACATAAATCAACAGGAGAAAAAACAAACAAACAATATAATTTAAAAAGGGGTAGAGGAACTAAATACTTTTTTTTCCCAAGAAGACACAGACGGCCAACAGGGCCATGAAAAGATGCTCAACATCACTAACCTCTGGGGATATATAAATCAAAACCATGAAGAGATATTACATCATTCCTGTAAGAATGGCTATCATCAGAAAGACAAGAAATAACCAGTGTTGGCAAGGATGTGTAGAAAAGAGAACCCTTATGGGCTGTTGGTGCAGCCACTAAGGAAAAAAACAGTAGAGGTTCCTCCCAAACTGAAAAATTACCATATGATTCAGCAATTCCACTTCTGAGTATTTATTTATTCATTCAAAGAAAACAAAAACACTACTTTTAAAATATACAGGCACCCTTATGTTTACTGTAGTATTATTTACTATATTCAAGACATGGAAACAACCTCAGTGTCCGCTGACAGATAAATGGACAAAGAAAATGTGATACATATACACAATGAAATACTGTGCAGCCATAAGAATGAATGAAATCTTGCCATTTGCAACAATGTGGAATTGAGGGAATTATTCTAAGTGAAACAAGACAAAAAAAAAAAAAGATAACTACTCTATGACCTCACTAAAATGTTTTTTAGGGTTTTGTTGTATTTATTTTTTTTCCTAGATTTCACAAGCAAAAATACAGAGGTAGTAGATAGAAAGAGCAGATTGGTGACTGCTTGAGTGAGGAGTAGGGGGTCTGCAAATTTGGTTAAGGGGGTCAAGAGGTAGAAGTTTCCAATTGTAAAATGAATAATTCAGGGGGATAGAATATATAGCCTGGTGACTAAAATTAATGATACTGTATTGCATATTTGAAAGCATTTAGGAGAATGGATCATGAAGGCTCCTCTAAGAAATCTTTTAACTATATAAGGAAACAGACATTAACTATTGCTCTGCAATATATACAAATATCAATTCAATACTGTATACCTTAAATAATTGTTAGTATGTCAATTCTACCTCAATTTGAAAAATACTTCGTAAAAGAGGGAAAAAGTTGAAAAAATTCATAAGTCCAGGTGTGATATAACGGTTTATCAATGAAAATTTAGGATCATGGGTAAGGGGAGAGTCACTGTCATATTTATCTGTTTATTATTCAATCAGTGCACACGGAGATACTTTTTAGTATATAGGTGCCATCAATTCCTATTTAAATCCAGGTACAATATCTTTTTTTTTTAATTGCTAAATTCTCCCTTCCTAGTTAATTGCATATCTGATAAATTACAGGGCTGTTTTTATTCATAATGCCATAACTCCAGAACTTGATTGTATTAAAAAAACAAAGACTATTCGTGATTCTGAAAGACACACACACACACACACACACACACACACAACTCAATGTATAATGGGGAGGGAAAACCCTCAATTTATAAAAACAGATACATTTTAAAGCCAGCTAGAATATACATAAAACATTTTTTGATATTACTGACATACAGATGACTTGAAATAAAGGCAAGAAAAGTCAGTATCATAAAGTATTCAGTTCTCCCAGTGTGAGTTGATGTGCCTGCCATGTTTCGACATGATTCATGAAATACCATTTTCAGCCATTTTTACTGTTTGTTTCCTACTCTCACTTTAAATGTATTTTCTAGGACCAGTTCTTTCGGTGCTTTTGGATGAAATTAGTTCTGTTAGTTTCCCTGTCACTTCTGGTAACAAATCATCCTTGGGTTAGTTTACTGATTACTAACCCATCACAGTAACTGTATTAGTTTCCCAGGGCTGCCTTAACAAAATCCCAGTTTAGGTGGCTTAAACGGCAAGTTTTCTCTCAGTTCTGGAAGCTGGACGTCTCAATCTAGGTGTTAGCAGTATTATGTCTTCTGAGGTCTTTCTCCTTGCTTGCAAGCGGCTATCTTCTCTTGTCTTCACATGGTCTGCCCTCCCCCCCCCACCCCCGCTTGTCCATGTACTCATCTAAGAGTACTAGTCACATTGAATTAGGGCCCACCCTAATGACCCCAACCTTAATTGCTTCTTTAAAGGTCCCATCTCCAACTACAGAGGCATTCTGAGGTATTGGGGGTTGGGAGTTCAATATATAAATTTGGGGGTAGGGGTGGGGAACACAAAGCAAACCATAACAATAACCAAACTTTAAACTGTGCAACATTATAGGTATTATCCTTCTCAGAGTTTTAGCTTACTGACTGCCAAGCATTTAGAAGATGGGATTTCACGGACCTGTTTCGTTGTCGTTGTTTTTTATGCCTTGTGCTCGTGCTCACTGGCAACCTGGCTAACCATGATTTTTTTTTTTTTTTAACCTCTCCGGGATCAAAACAGATAAAAGGAAAGAGAAGAAAAAGAATTTTTATTTGACCAATTGGCATCATCTTCTTTGCACCAGGCAGATGTTTATTGCTAACTTCTTCTTAGAGTCTTTTTGTGGGCTCTTTGGGGAATTCACTAATATCTCACTTACAGTTCTCTTGGTGAAAAGTACACCTTCTTTGGCAAGCCATTGATGATTGTCTCCTGGCCCCTGCTTTATCTCAATAAAAGTTTTCCGTTTAGAGAAAAAAACAAGGCATCTCTTTGTATATTTATGAGGATTTAATCATTAATATATGCTACGATAAAAAAAAATTCAGGTGCACGTGAGTATATTTTGCAAGCTACTATTTTTGAAAGGTAGAGAATCTTGCTGCCTACATAGCAAAATGTTACCTGGTTAAATTTGGGGAGGGAAACAGGGTGGCTATAAAACAGAATATTTTATAATTCAACTTTTTGTACCACATTCTTTTATACAATGTGCATGTATTACCTATTCAAAAGTAAGTTATTTTGGTAAATAAATGAATAAAATTTTGCATTTTGTTAAAATGTCATCATTTAGAGTGTGCATATAGTTGTTTTCTTCAATTTAAAAAAATAAATTGAAGACGTGGAACAATTTTCTTCAAGAAATAATAACCACTATCATTTAATAGTACTTAATGTTTGTCAGGTGTTTAACTTTGTCATTTATACTCTTAGAAGATATAAATCATATTGTTTGGATAAAGTCAGTGAAATTCCAAAAAGTTACACAGTTTTTGCAAGGTTACAAATAGCATTAGAAAGCAGAGGTGGGAAGATTTTAATCCAAATATATCTCTAAAGTATGTAGTTATCAAATTAGATACATCTGCCAATCCAGAAAGCAATGGGCAGACCAAAATGTATAATGAAAGGTCTTTCAGCAACCAGGAATTTTTTTTTTCCTTTGGAAAGGATTCTGAAGCTGTCAGTGCAGGGGATGATGGGGGGATTTAATCAGAAAGGGAACCATCATTTTTTAAAGTCATCTGTGAATAAGGTAACTGTTTCTAGATTGCACATCAGATACCCAAAACACAACCTAAAAATGAACAAAATGCTTACTCCACATTTCCTATCATCAAACCTCCCAAAACACAGAAATGCCTGTATAATTTGTGGGGCCCTTTGTAAAATGCAAGTGCGGGGATGACTGTTTAAAATCAATACAATTTCAGGAGGGCACCTGAGTGGCTCAATTAAGAGTCTGGCTTTCAATCAGAAAGGATGAATACCCAACTTTTGCATCAACATGGACGGGACTGGAGGAGATTATGCTGAGTGAATAAGTCAAGCAGAGAAAGTCAATTATCATATGGTTTCACTTACTTGTGGAGCATAAGGAATAACACGGAGGACATTAGGAGAAGGAAAGGAAAAGTGAATTTGGGGAAATCGGAGAAGACGACGAACCATGAGAGACTGTGGACTCCAAGAAACAAACCGTGTTTTAGAGGGGAGGAGGATGGGGGATGGATGAGCCTGGTGGTGGGTATTACGGAGGGCCCGTACTGCATGGAGCACTCGGTGTGGTGCATAAACAATGAATCTTGGAGCACTGCATCAAAAACTAATGATGTATTTTATGGTGATTAACAGAACACAATAAAAAAAAACCAAGCGTGGCTTCCACTCAGATAATGATCTCAGGGTCCTGGGATCGGGCCCTGCCTCAGGCTCCTTGCTCAGCAGGGAGCCTGCTTCTCCCTCTGCCCCTCCCCATGCTGTTTCTCTTTCTACCTCTGTCTTGCTCTCAAGAAAGTAAATGAAATCTTGTTAAAAGCTCGGTAATTTCAAGATAGTAAAGCAGAGCAGGAAACCAAGCCCAGGGATCTTCTGAGCACTTGGTGGTGGGGCCTCGAGCAACTAGAAAGGTCACACACCCATGAAGCCTGTCCCACCTCCTCAGCCTCACTCCATCAGCCCATATAGAGTTAGCCCAGTCATCATCTCTTCATAGTCATCCACATGGAATCCTGCGGCCACTGAACGCTTCAGACAGTATTTATAACACCGCATTCTCCTGTTTTTTCCCCTTCCCTTTTTCTTTATAATATTTACTATTTCTCCTCTTTTGTCCTAAATTCCACATATGCAAGCCCCTGAGGGCTCTATCCTCAGTTTCTTCTCTATGAAAACTCATTCAGTTGATATTCTCATCCAGTTTCCGCATTTTAAACACCACCCATGAGCTGGTACCTCCAAAATTTGTGTCTCTTGTTCAGACCTTTCTCCCAAACTACAAACATGAACACCTGCCTACTTGATCTTTTTTGGATCAATACCCAAAAAGTATCTTTAATTTAAGAAATAATAAATCAAACTTCTGATTTCCTTTACTATAAATGAAACAAATACAAACCACTCTACACACAGCTTCCCACCTCAGTAGATATCAACTCAAATCTTCTAATTACATAAGCCAAAACCTTGCAATCTGTGTTTATCTTATAATCTGCATCCAGTCTAATAGCTCATCAGGTACCTTAATCCTTGTAAGATCTCCAGAAACCAACTGGGGTCACCAAACCCACTGCTAATACTCTGCCTATCCTCATTATCACCAATCCTTGCAATACCTCAATGGCCTCTCACATACTACTTTGTTTCTTCCTTCATCCCTAGTCATCACTGCAGCTAAAGTCACCATTTTTAGGTAACTTAGAGCATATGTTCCTCTGCTCCATACCCTATGAGTCCTTACTGTACCCAGAATAGTAGGCCAAGTCTTTATAATGACCTAAGGGCTGATAAACTCATAAGTAATCTGGCTCCCCGCTACCTTTCTTACCTCCTCTCCCCTATTAATTCTCTTTCCCCAGCTCATTCCTCTTTAGCAACACAAGACTGCATGTAGTACCTCAAATATACTTATCAGTTTCCCACCCCAGTTCAAGCTGGTCCCTCCACCAAACACACTCATCCTCAGATAACCCATTCACTCAAGTTCTATTCAACTTCTTCCTTGAATCTTGCAATAAAACCTAAGCTGATCACCTTGCTTAATCCTGCTGTCGGGCACCTTACCACAGCACTTTCTATCTCCCTCACTACCCTATTATTCATGACTCCTTAACATCACGGTTGATGATTTTTATTATCTCTCTCCATGCCAAGATATGTATGTAAGATTCACTAGGCACATTCTGCTCACTGTTAAATTACAAGTCTTGCAGATGCCTGGATTTGTAGTACCTAGAACCCACCAGGTGCTATGTAAGTACTTACTGATTAAATAAATTGATGACATTTTCTAAAGCAATGTTATTCAACTGTTATACTTCCAATATTTCTATTTTAATTTTACATATTAAAAAATCTTGCCCATGTTAGAACAGTGTTTTACCCCTCTTTCATCTTGGCACCAAAGAGTCTGAATTCTTAGAGTTTTGCTAGTAGACCAGTCGATGCTTCTGAATTAAACTTTTAGTTTTGCATTATATGCATTTTCTGGGAACACCACAGGACATTGAGCAGTAGACTATTTACTTGAAAGAAAGTATTTTTATTAGAGGGGGGAAAAAAAAGTACCTTTGTGATGTTTCCTGAGCACCGTGACAAAAGAACATTTAATTACCCAGTAAGAGGCAGTACAAGGCACCCTCCTGGCCGCATCTGCCCTAGTTGTGATTAATGGTTAAAAACAAGCGGTAAATGTATGGAATGCATTGCCTTTCATTACAGAATCACACTTGAAAATTTAGGAGGCAAATCAATTCTAATTTTATCAAATAACTTCACAAAGAAAATAAATTAATTATATCTCAGTGTTGTGTTTATCAATCTGCATTCTGAGTAAAAACTAGTGTCCTTCTCAACACACAGCACTTCCTTAATAAATATTTTTGTTATGAATAAATGACTGAATCGAAATGTTAGTAAGAAGCCCAGCAAAAGTAATAAAAAAATAACCATACTGCCCTACGTTCAGATACACTCTGCAAATAGACTGTCATGTTAAGAAGAGGACTAAATGAATCTTCTTCCTTCATAAGAGAGTCAGTCTTGTTGTGCAGGGGAGAATGGTTCAGAGAGGAGCAAAAAACGGACAAAGATAAGCAGGGATATATGGCAATGCTCCTGTGCAAAATTAGAGTACCTTAGACTATTAAGACTCAGAAAAGAGAACAAAGGTAAGTCTGCACTGCAGTTATGTTGGTCTTCACTGGCAACACTATCAAGAGATTTTGTTGAAACATCTGCCCCACTCCCAACACACACAGTTTGTCAATGTAGTAAGAAAATACTGTAGGACAATGGATTTTTAGCATGATCCATTATATAGTTGCATCATACACCGATACAAAATCAGAACAACAGTGACAAAAATCAGTGAGAGTAAGGCTTAGAAGCTGGCATTGATAATTGGTTAGTTTTTTTGAAATTTTGGTACCTGTAAGATAGAGAAGTAGAAATTTCGAGAACCTGTGACTAGGAAGTAACTAAGATTTGGGAGCCGTCCTAAACTAAGAATATGGATGAGATATTGGGGAACTATATTTAATAGCAAAATGCACTCCTACCCAGAAAACCTCTCTACAAAGGTAGAAAAGAAAGAAAACAATTTTATTACTGAATAAGCACTAAATCTGAACAGGACATACAACATAGGTAATAAGCTGAGAGATTGCAGAGACAGAAGGAAATCTTACCCTTTTATAAAGCCAAGGAAATACAATCCATTACCCAGATGTTCTCAAGATTAATATTAACTAGTCCTCAGGTAAGAGAACATGACAGCACACTTTAAGCCCTCCTAAATTCACCTAGCAGTTGGTGACTATCTGTATTAGTTACTAAATTTGACATAATTTTTTTTTTTTAAGATTTTATTTATTCATTTGAGGGACAGTGAAAATGAGAGAGGTCACAGAGGGAGAAGCACGCTTGCCACTGAGCAGGGTGTCCAAAATGGGGTTCAATCCCAGGACCCTGAGATCATGACCTGAGCTGAAGGCAGACAGTTAACAGACCGAGTCACCCGGGTGGCCCTCAACATATCTTTATGATAGAAATTAGTTCCGCAACTCCGAGCCACCCTCCAGCTAAAATTAGACTCCTAATCATCCTCCGCAACTAAGAAACAGAGGCTGGATATTCCCTATTTACATTCCAAAGAGAAGGCTCTAAGGTCCTTGAGGAAAACAGTCCCGGGTTTTAAAGCTCAGTTAACTCTGAAAACTTGACAGACACTTCAAAGCAATGGAGGAAGAACTCACGTGTTTTCTAAAGTAAATGATCTAAAAGGGGCAGATGGATATGGGCAGTTTTTTTGACTGATACTGACAAGAAAGTCTGGGTTTGAAAATTAGTAGGCGAGGCCAGGGAAGGGTTGATGAATTCCAAGAAAATGCTTAACCTAAAATTCTACCTGTGATTATGACATTTAGACTGATGTCCTTGTTGGGTCCCCCCAAATTGGGTACCCCAATAATGGGTCCGTGATTAAAGGAACGAGACTGATACAAAGCGAAGGCCAAGCAAAGCTTTATTTTGCGCCAAGCATCAAGAATCAGGGGCGCCTGGGTGGCTCAGTGGGTTAAAGCCTCTGCCTTCAGCTCAGGTCATGATCTCAGGGTCCTGGGATCGAGCCCTGCATCGGGCTCCCTGCTCAGCACGGAGCCTGCTTCCCTTCCTCTCTCTCTCTGCCTGCCTCTCTGCCTACTTGTGATCTCTGTTTGTCAAATAAGTAAATAAAATCTTATAAAAAAAAAAAAAAAAGAATCAAACTGGCCGGCCAGGGCCGCACCTCTTATAGAGACAGGGCGACCCCTCCCTGCTTTTCAGACTAACTTTTATAGAGCCTTTGCTCTATAAAAGCAAAGTGGTTGGGCCTGGCCACACACAGATGGCTAACTGAATTACAATTCACCCCCACAGTAGCCATAGAAACTAGCCCATCACCTTGGTAGCTAGGAGACAGTAAGTGACCCCACTGAATACCTCCACCTGTCCTGACCCACCCTTGTACTTGGACTTTGTTACATGGGACTGGTTTCCTGGACTTGGTTTTAAGTAAGTTCCCCTGGGGGGGGGGGGGCAAAGTCAATTTAAGTTTTACAACAAAATGACAGTTCTACCGGGGTGGGGCTGCTCTGGCTGAATAGGCCCTTACATTCTATGAAAAGAGGGAGATGTGGACATAGGCAGGGAGAATTTCATGTTAAGAAGGAGGGAGATTGGAGCGATGCTTCTACAAGCCAAAAAAGCCTGGGGCTATCAGAAGCTGAAAGAGACAAGGGAAGATCCTCATCTATAGGATTCAGAGGGACCATGGCCCTGCGAACACACTGATTTTTCCCACTTTTATCCTTCAGAACTGTGAACAAACTAATCTCTGTTATTTAAGTCAACCCAGTACTTTGTTCCTTCAGGCCTCGAAAATAAATGCAGATATGTTACCATAGGAGTGAGGAGTTCAGTGGGGTAGAGAAAATATTTTCTGAAAGTTAAGTCAAAAATGGAAAAAAAAAAAAAAAAAGAAAGGAAAGGCTACAATACGGGATCGTTCATCCACGTGCAGATGACTCTCACCAATCATCAGATCTCATTCAATGTAGTGGAATGAGGAGATCATAATGATATGAATAAGGTGACTTAGTTGGTGCAGCATGACGGGTAGTTCCTGGTTTGGGGGTTTTCCAGGAGTGGTAGAACGACAATGGGAGATTCCTACCTCCTGACCTTGAACGTCTGACACTGGTGAAGGCACACAGGGAATGAATCATGGCTGGTTTACTCTATAGTTTCTAAGTTAAGAAATCAAACCTAGGGCTCTGGTCCCTTCTGCTTCACTCTGTTGTATGAAAGCCTTTGCAATGCTGGTATTTGGTGCTGGGCTCCTATCATGATGGACTGGACTGCGTGCTCCCCCAAATTTATATGTTGAAGCCCTAACTTCCAAGGTGATGGTATTTGGGGATGGAAACCTTGAGAGGTAATTAGGATTAGATTATTATCAGAGGAATCATTAGAATAGATTTGTCCAGTACTGTCCATATGTCTGGGCTGGGGCCAAGAAATTCATATATACATAAATATTGTTCATATATGTTCCCTCTGAATATACACATGTTGTATATACACAACATATGCATGTGTCTCAGTATGTGGTGTGTATCCGAGTATGCAGGCATTTTTTTCTTAATAATCTGTAGGTTTGAAAAACCCAAATTAAATCTTGTCACTCAAAATGTACTCTGAGCTAGAAGCCATGAGAAGTTCAGAACGTTCAACTCAATCCTGATCTCCTGAGGTAGAATGTTTAAGTTAGCAAGATCGAAAGGTGGGTCATGCGAACATTAAATATTGAGAAGCACCATCCGCAGACACCCGAAACACCTTACGGTAGAGAGATGCCGTCAGAGACGGTAGACCCTGTATCAGGAGAGCGTGGCAACAGACAATGTACGAACATCAGGCAAAAGCCAGGAATTCCAGATGGAAAAACAAGGTACTAACGAGCAGAGACAACCAGGCAACGGGAACCAGGACCGGCCGTTTCAAATACCATGTAAAAAAAAAAATAAAAAAAAAACCCACACGATTGGTTCGGAGAGCCTATTGCGCTTTCTCTGGTTGAACCTGTGTTAAAAGCAAGGACAAAAAACAGAGAAGCTGGCTGTTCATGACCACCCTCCGACGGCTCTGGGCTGATGGCTACAGCATGATGATTTGGTTTCCCAGGCTGCCTGCTGCACAGGTTGTGAACTAGTGTGCATGCTCTGGCCACAGGCCCTCTGCACCTCTGGTCCTTCAAAGGGCAGAGTGTACTCAATGTACAGTCCATATGTGGCTGCTCTGGGGAGGTAGCTGAAGGCTGCAAGTGCAAAGTCAGGGCGGTTTAAATTATAAAGGCCTTCAAGAGTACACTTAAGGATGGGAACTACTTATTTAAACTACTCGTTTAAATTGGATTGTTTCGAACCGTTTTTCTCTGTACCAACTTAGCTGCCAAATCAGCCTCCTTGCCTGAGTTCAAATGATAATTGCCATTTGCCAATATCCGTATTTAAATGTAATCTCTGATAGGTTTAAAAGTATTGCTTAAGGCATTGACATCCAAATTTCATGCTCAAAGCCTATGTTTCACCAGCAAAATTATGTCCATATTCTGAATTTCAAAGTGGCCGAGGTTGTGTTATAAAAAGATATGAAATGAGGATTGAAATATTATCAGGGAGTTCTACATCCAACCCTCACCACTACCTACAGATGTAAAGAAGAATCAAAATGCCTTTTGCGGAATTTCCATTCAAAAAGAGCCCAGGACCTTGTGGGAACTCTGGATTGAATGAGAAATTTATTCCAAGGAAGAGAGGTCACATGAGGCATCCGGGAATAGGGTTCTCAATTCTTCTATTAATTGGAAGAAGGCGTTTGGAAAGGGGAAAACCCTGAAAAGGGAACACCTTGTTCTGAAGGCTTTGTTAGGATCATTGTTGCTATAATGGAAGCCGTGAAGCCGGGACGTTTGCGAGAGCGTATTGACATGCTAGGATTTGGAAGGAGTCCCGGCCCAGCACGCAGCTGTCAGGAGGCCCTACACTGCATACCCCAGGCTTCCGACGCAGAGAAGTTCCTGTGGAGGAACAGGCAGATGAGAACTATCACATCAGGATGGCGCCAAGGCTCCGAGTCAGAGCAAGGCAACCCAAACCGTTAAATTTTAATACAACTCCAGATGTAACACCCATGTGTCTGAATGACTCTACTGGTGTTCCTTCCTACTTTGAAACATTAGTTTATATGTAGTTTAACACTTAGATAATGTGCATCTCACTTCAATAGCTACGGACTTTGAACAACATAATCCACTGTGCAAGAAAACGTAAAAAAACCTTATTTTGGGCTCTTCTTTAGTTTGTTACCTATATATTAGTATTTCTACAGTGCGTCAAAGCACAACCATACACAAGCTGCATCCCTGACTCTTAAAGTTGTAGGACGTGATGAGTGATGGAAATAGTGTTCCTTTTAAAAGAGCCTCTTTCCTTCCCCGGCTACCCCTGGCTTAGATGAGAAATCCAAAAGTGGGAATTTCCACCCTGGGTGAATGTGCATTTTTTAATAGCCTAAAGGCAACATAATATCCTTGCAATTTAGACCACTTGAAACTCTTTTACATGGCGCCACAACATATTTAAGATTATCTGACTAAAGAAAACATTTAGAGGAAGGATTTTAGAGGTAGAATGCAGAGAGGTTCTTGAAATGGTGCAACACTGAGTTCGTTTCTGCTCATTGCCATCTTCCGGGGAGAAGCTACAAGCTTTATTGACAAACTCAAAGCAACTATGTAACCCAGTGATTTAGAGGCACTAATCTCAAGGGTAAGTAATGGTTAGTGGTCTTTATAACACAGCTTTAAAAGCATTGTACTGCACATCAAAAAGGCGTGTTTCTACCCAAGACCCATCTAGTGCTCTTCTAAAGATCCTTCTTGGCCAAGTTTTGTTCTCTATTCATTACCTCAATTTTATCCCCATTAAAACATAGTCAGTGGAAATGATGTCTAAGCGACATGCAGTACATTTGATTCCTGGACTCAGTCCTTGGTCTACGGCACCATATGAGCTGATCTGTGTACCCGTCCCCCCAAAAAAGATATGCTCAAGTCCTCTCCCCCAATATCTCAGAATGTGACTTTATTTGGATATAGCATAGTATTTACATGTTTTCAAGTTAAAATGAGGTCTTTGGATTAGGCCCAACTCCAGTATGACTGATGTCCTTAAAAAAGGGGAAATCTGTGCGCAGAGACATGTGCGAGTGAGGTACCTACAAGCCAAGAATGCGCATCACGGCCAGCAAACACCAGAAGCAGGGAGCGGACTAGGCTGTCCATCAAAGTCCCCAGAAGGAAGCAACCCCGCTGACACTGTGATCTCTGCCCTCTTGCAGCCAGAACCAGGAGACAGTGCCTACGGTTTGAGTTACCCAGTTTATCGTACCTTGTCCTACAACCCTAATGAGCTAATGTACGTATTAAGCCAGATAAATAGCTCTGATATAATCCAGACATAGTTCTGATATGGACAAGTAGTGAGACCACTGACCTAGCATCTTTCCCCCTGTGAAATCTGCCTCATGTTTGTTGGCTTTCTCTATGTTGTTTCAGGTTTATTTTGATTGCTGAGCATGTCAATTCTGGCCAGGGCTGTGGCCACACACGGATACTTTAACAGCCACAGGTCCTCAGCGGAAATAACATGCTTTTAAGTTTCGTTGAAAACCTGGTCTACTGCAGAGCTGTACTGACAACAGTTGAACAGAGCCTAGGGATAAATAACTTAGAAAGGATAAATATCTTTAAAAATTCCTATTCTGAGTGTACACCATTGTCTGATGTTTCTCTGGGTTGGATGTGAGCAGTGAATTCACCTACGCAGAGCAAGGCAAAAATGTCCCGACAAAAACAGAAAACAATATTCCCTTCCCCAAGCCTCCATAGTGTCCCTCGTGACCCTGAAGCACGATGTGTGAGTCTAGCCTCTTGGCTAAGCTGATACTCCTCACATTAGGAAGTTTGCTTTAGCTTGACCCACTGAGGCTGCTCAGCTCTGCTAATCACACTTCTCGAGGACGGGCCTGCCATTCGACACGGGGATTTCTAGCTATTATTTTAGCTCTTACACATGCCGTTTATTGTTTATTTTTTTCCTCAAGGACTCCATCTAGCAATTCCCTCACACTAATAATTTTACAAATTTCTTCTTGGTTATTGGCCATCCCATCCATCTGTCTTTCCCCGGTAATTTTCTGGGTGCTGTCCTTTAGTGCCACTTTCTGGCTTATCATTGCTTCCGGGAACCTCGCAGGCTGCTCCATAAAGCTGTCCTCCTCATGTCCCACCCCGGTCTCTCCAGTGTAGCTCATGCTTCGTTGGCCTGCCGCTCACCACGGGTCTCACGGCTCATCCAGGCGGTGCTCATGACTTGTGGCCCATGCGTAACGAGGACAAAGGCATACCCCAACGACAGGCTGGATGAACGGGATATGGTTGGGAAAAAAATCCCTTCCTTATCTCTGTAATTGGAGGATGGGTTTTTATAAAAAGATGTATTATGAACGACGTTTTAAGATCTATGATACAAATTCAAAAGAATGGCGTGCCAACTTACTTCTAAGGAAGGAGGCTGTTATATGTATTCTCAGTGTTCTGTGACATAAGAAATCATTTCTTTTGCCATATGATCCAATCAGGAAAACAACCAGCGTTAAGTAACTAATACCAAAAAATTCATTTATTTTGGTATCACTCGTAAAGTTTGTCAAAAGCAGGGAGAAAGGAGGGTGTCTGAAACATCATGCATAAGAAAAAAGATTGGTGCAGCTTTTAAGTAAGAATAATGACAATAACGGGACAGAGGAGTCTCTACATCATGACGAGTGGAAAGATTTAAGTTGATGTTTCTCGCTAACAAGAACAGGAGATAAGAGTGTGGCCGACCCCCTTTGCTGACTGAGGAAAGAATGACATAACCAATTCAGAGCTCTACGAGCTTTCTTACAGGAAATGTTATTTAGCATGGAGAATATTTGAGTATTTTATATCTATTTTCCTACTCTAAGGCCAGTTACATTTGTGATATAATTAAAGCCTCTCCCTTGTATTTTCTCGGTTTACTGGAAATATCCAATAGCAGATAGAACATTGTGCCTGGAAGAATAAAGAAATGCCTATTCTTTGCTTATTTTAAAAAATAAAACCCTTTCTTGTGTTCATATGAAGCAGGGATAATCGTTCTGGGAGTGTGACCTTCCACCCATTTCAAAAGTTAAATACTGTTGATCTGAGCTAGTGGTGAAGACTGGATTATTCCTCTCAATTCCTGACCCTATCCCAATAAGAGAATTATACAACCGCACCCTTCACGGTGGGACTTTGCAATGTTCCCCCTTGAGAAAGTGACTTCGTCTCCCCACACTGACCTTAAGCTGTCCTGGTAATGAAGGACAGCAGGCATCATGCGTACCAGGTATTAGCAGGAGCCTTAAACGTGCCTACCTGGTTTGGGCTGCACTTCCCCGAGGCTCCACCTGCCATCACTAGAAAAGCATACACCCACCAGCCAGTGGCTCCAAAATGACGTAACGCGCAAAGGGCCTTACCCTGACCCGCATGCACCCTGAAGTAAAAGCCGTTATCATCTGACCCGTGGTCCTGTGCATGAGAAGGACTCAGAGCAGAAGTCACTAAAATATGGGGGTATTTGTTTCCCACCCTTATTGCAGCAGAAATCTTACTTCTTCATTAATCGCATTAACTCTACTCTCTTGGCCAGTGGTTGGTGCAAGCATGAACACATAATGCTATTCTAGACCTGACGGGAGGTGTGCAGGGAAACTGGTTCAGAGAGAGATTTCCTCACTACAAAGATTAATGCCAGGAAATAATCTCCTGTATGGTCTCTGCCGTCATCTAGCCACCATCTTACTACCAAGAACAGGTAAAGCAGAACACATAAGCTAGTGCACTGGGGAGGGGATGATCCAAGGGGCAAAGAAATTAAAGAACCCGTGTCTTTAGTAACACTGATGCACTGCTAAGATGATCAGTTCGTGAAGTCTGGGAGTATCATGAAGTGAGGTTCTGGTGCTTGCAACTGAAAATATCTTAAATGAAGCAATATTAGGTATATGCAATTTTGTGTTTAGTCCCATAGAGTGAAGGGAATGATAAAAAGTTTTCCATAAAGCGTCAAATATTAACTATTACAGGCTGCGGGGGACATATGCTTTCTGTTGCAGATACTCAAATCCACGGCAGTCCATAGATAATATATAAACGCTCTGAGTGTATTATAATAAAACTTTATTCACAAAAACAGGGTAGCAGCTAGATTTAGCCTATAGGATATAGCTGGCTCACTATGAATTAAGGGACAATGTAAGCCACAATGATAATCTGTTAGTTGGCATGTATTACAGAGACATATTGTTTGGTTGAAAAATAGCAGGCTAAATGGGAAAATTTACGCTTATGGCTTTTGCTCAGTGAAGATTATATCCAATTACCCAAATACAGCATTTAAAACAACAACAACAACAATAACAACAAAACAACCAACACTAGTTCAACTACTACTTCTTTTTAGGGCCAAAGCTTTGTGTCAAAGACAGGACATCTGCTTCTGGCAATATGGAGATGCAGACACTCTGAGATAATCTAAAATACTAAACAACGAGATCTTATATTAAAAAGCAATGATAAATCATACTTCCTGTTATAGTCATGCGGGAAGGAAAGAAAAAATACTCTAAGGAAAAATAAAGAAAAAACAAAACAAAACAAAAATCAAGTAACCAAAAATGAGTAGATCAATGAATGCATCCAAATACACCAACACCACCGAGAACCCAGATCTGGCATGGTGAGGACAGGAGGAGACACAGCCCTGTGGTCAACAGTTATCCTGAGCCAGGGATAAGGTGAAGAAGCTGAACCACATAATCCTGAGCGTTACTCTCGAGCGAACTAACTAGCTTCAAGCCTTGGTACCCCGGAATCTGACCAGAAGCAAACACAATTTCTTCCTTTTAGGCTTGAAAAAAGGCCATTATTTAAAAATCACAATTTCCAACACCAAAGATGAAAGCAAGAGGGAAGTGAAAGTGTATCTTTAAGGTGATTATTTTTTTTAGAAAAATGACAATCTGACCAGAAATTATTTTTCATAAATGATAATAAAATGAGCTTGTTTTCAGAAAAAGAAATAAAAAAACAACCAAGGCAGGTGACAGCAAAAGGACCTTCACTAAAAGACCCTCTAAAGTCTAAAGACAATGACACCAGGAGAGTATTATGAGATAAAAGCAGCAGGAGAAAATGATGTATTAACATGTTTGCAAATCAAACATGTGGGTATCTAATGCATTTAATGTGTGGGGTTTAGAAACAAGAACTACAGTATTAGATGAAAATGTAAGTTAGAAGGGAAATAAAATAAGCAAACTTAAAAAGTTGAAGGAAAAACAACAAAGAACAATGACATAGGTCATTTTAGAGTATACATCCTGAAACAGAAAATAAATATTAAAATGGAAAGGAACCATGAAAACCTATTTTTAAAGTCTAAGAAAATAGACTGAAGAAAAAAAGAGACATCACAAATAAATATTAGACATAAAAACAGACAAAACTACAAGAGAAATTTAAAAGATAGTAAGAGAATATTAAAAACTACTTTTTGTCAATAAATATGAAATTTAAATGAAATAATAACCTTGTGAAAAATAAACTGCTCTTTATTTTCTCTAAAAGCTATAGGTCAAATCTATTTCATTTTAGGTTCATTAACTTCAGTTTAACCATAACTTTATTTTTTTTAAAGATTTTATTTATTTATTTGGCAGAGAGAGAGATCACAAGTAGGCAGAGAGGCAGGCAGAGAGAGAGGGGGAAGCAGGCTCCCCGCTGAGCCAAGAGCCCGACTCGGGACTCGATCCCAGGACCCCAAGATCATGACCTGAGCTGAAGGCAGAGGCTTAACTCATTGAGCCACCCAGGCGCCCCTACCTGTAACTTTAAAGAAATTCAACATTTTTTTCAGCTTTACTGAAGTACAACTCACAATAAAACTGTAATATATTGGAAGTCTACAACATGATGTTTTGATGTACGTATACATTGGGTCAATTTCATGCAAAACTGGCAATGAAGTTTATTTAAAGACCTTAAAGTAAATGAACATAGATGGAGAACAATGCTATAGTAATAGACGGGATATCTTAATACTGTACTTATGGCAGTTTCTCTAAAACCGATTCCCAGATTTAATGCAATTTTTTAAAAAATTTTATTTATTTATTTGATGGACAGAGATCACAAGTAGGCAGAGAGGCAGGCAGAGAGGGAGAGAGGAGGAAGCAGGCTCCCCGCTGAGCAGAGAGCCCGATGTGGGGCTCGATCCCAGGACCCTGAGATCATGACCTGAGCTGAAGGCAGAGGCTTAACCCACTGAGCCACCCAGGCGCCCCTTAATGCAATTTCTTTTAAAAGGAAAAAAAAAAAAAAACACTTTTTTCATTCAACTTTTGACATGCTGATTTAAAATGTATATGAAAGAGTAAGGACAGGCAGTAAGTGAGGGACTGATGGAAACACTGACCAAAGAAAAAAATTGAGTTACGAGAGTCAGACCGTGTCTCCTAGGAACCGTGACACAGAACAGAGGCGGCATCCACCAGTGCAGGAAAGGAAAGCTACTCCAGGATGAGCGCGGAGACAGGCGGCACACCACAGGGCCCCATGAAGGGTTCGGCCTCGTGACCTGTAGTAGTGAACCTGACTCTATTCGATGCTTTCCTGGCGACAGCCTTCAAACCCGCTCCTCCACGTCCTCCTGCCCCACAAGTGGGTGGGAAGTTCACACACTCAGAGCCTGGGGAGGGGTGGAGCTCAGCCTGGCTCACACCCTGAGCAACACAGAAGCCCCAAGCCACTGCCCTTGTGGTTCTGTCAAGACTGTTTTAAACCTGCTCAGGAACCATCCTGCTCATTATACAAGTAGAATATGCCAAGCCATATGAGAAAAACATTAAAAACTAAGAACCTAATGTAAAATTTGCAAAAGATATGAATAAAAAGGCATATATTTATATAGATATGTATAATTAGCTATAAGAAAATTATATAAATTATATATAGATATAATTTTTTCCCCACTTTCATCAGTAATCAGAAAATACAAATTAAAATAACATGCAGGGCACCTGGGTGCCTCAGTGGGTTAAGCCCCTGCCTTTGGCTCAGGTTATGATCTCAGGGTCCTGGGATCGAGCTCCGCATCGGGCTCTCTGCTAGGCAGGGAACCTGCTTCCCCCTCCTTCTCTGCCTGCTGTTCTGCCTACTTGTGATCTCTCTCTCTGTCAAATAAATAAATCAAATCTTTAAAAAAATAAAATAAAATAACACTGATGTATAATTTTATACCTATTACATATCCAAAATTAAGAAGTCTGAAAATACTGGGGTGCCTGGGTGGCTCAGTCAGTTAAGCATCTGCCTTAGGTTCAGGTCATGATCTCAGGGTCCTGGATCAGCCCCGAGTCAGGCCGCCTGCTCAGCAAAGGAGTCAGCCCTTTCCCTCCCTCAGCCCCTCCCTCCAGCTCCTGTGCACACACACACTCTCTCTCTCTCACTCACATAAATAAGTAAAATCTTTTTAAAAAAGATCTGAAAAGTGTTGAAGGTATAGAAATGTACTGGAAGTCGTAAATTCTCTTGGGAAAGGCCCACGTAGATACAGCCCCATGGGAAAAACAATACAGAATCATCCTTGAAGTCAGATACCCACACACGCTAGAAGAACACATTTCCAAAGCTAGGTTTATTCCTTAAGAAATATTTTTACCTGTGAAATACAAGAGCGACGCAAAAATGTTTAGGGCAGAACTGTTCATAATGAAAAACAAAATCAACCGAGAACAAAAATATTATTCAACAGAAAAATGTACACCCTATGGTCCATGTCTGGGTTGAGATTTTACAGTAGTGAAAAGGAATGTCCCACAACTGCACACAACATGGGCAACTCTCCAAGAAGAAAGATACAGTGAAAAAATCTAGGACATTAAAGAGAGTAAGATTCAATTATTATATAGATTGAAAGTTAAACTAACAATGTTTTATGTAGAAATATGTACCTATGCAATAAAAAGTTGTGCTTTTCATAAATAGTACAAGCTAAACACAAAATTCAAGACAGTGACTATCTTTTGAGGGAGCTAGGGAATGAAGAACACAGAAATGCAATAATTCTGGCTCTCAGGTTGAGTACTGATTTTATCGCTCATTTTTAAATTGTGTTCTATTACATATAAAACTTATTCTCATTTGTATGTATTAAACAGCACGTAGAAAATAAAAAAGAAACCGATGCAAAAAGTAAGAAAACCAAAAGATTCTATTGGGAAGAATTGGTGGGGTGTAGATTTATCGGTTGTAACCAAAAAATTTAAATGATGAGAGAGAAAAAAGTGAATCAGTTCTCTAGTTTCAATATCCAAAAGGTTTTACAATGTGAAACATATTAATGTTTCACATTGTAAATGTGTAAATGGTGTTGGACATAAAATTCTATCCTTGTTTTATATATTTTTATTTATATATATATGTGTGGGTATATGTGTGGGTATGTGTGTGTGTGTGTATAAAATTTAGAAGCTAAGAAGTAAAAGTTTATAAAAGCCAAGTATAAGCAATAGGAAACTTAACTTCTGCCTTTCTCCTTTCACCAAGCTCTACTGAAAACACTTAGCTTCTTATCAGTTCTCTAAGCAACACAGACCCAGGCTGGGGCTTAATTATCTGTCACTAACATGTTACTTATAAGCAGAATACTTCTATCTCACATAAAGGTAAATGAAATAAGCTCAAATGCATGTCGTGACGGGGAACAAAATCAAAATTTTAAGCAGAGTTCACCTTATCCATGGCTAATCCTCAAGGATGATAGACCATCTGAACACTGTGGACTGGGGCATCTTGTACAGAATTTAATGAGTGGATTTCTTTTTTTCCCCTCATTGGAAACTGAGTCTCTAGGCAGCTGTTCATCCCGAAGACGCTACAGTCCTCACAGTTGCATTGGTTTTTTTATTGCTGGGTACCTGTTGTCCTGTGGGTGTTACGCACACACGACTTCTTCCTTTCTTTTCGGCTTTCTGTTTCAGGATCACAACAGAGAAATTCTTTTAGAAGTTCAAATAAAGTCTATTTTTTTTCTTACTCGGAATCACCAACTAAGGTACACTCAAGAGTTCAGACTTTGTTCTATTTGAGCTTTTGCCCACCAGAGGAAAAATATTTTATTCTAATTTTTTTTTATCCTCTTTCAGTTTTCATACTGAGGTTTCCTTTCTTTCGAAACAGTAATTACATTTTTTTTTCTTGAGTCGGCTGTACCATCAACCACGGGTTTCTACTCTCTTCTCTCAGCCCCACTGGGCCTATCATGTCCCTCCACAACCCCATCGTGAAGAAACTGCTGGGTCACCAGACTTTTTTCCAGTACTCTAACCAGGACTCCTTCGTGCAGGCCTGCTCTTATTTTCTGCTTCAGTGGTCTTTGTTCAGCATTAATTTAGGACACTTCAGGGAGAAGTTACCTGTTTGTTCATTTTGCTGCTTGAGTATACAGTATGGTGAACCACTGAGAAAAACTCGCATTTTAGCCATAAAAAGCTGAAACTCAGAATTCTAGCAGCAACCTGATCATGAGCAGTCTAGTCATCAACTAGAATTACATGTCTATTTAAAGCTTACCTAGACCCCATACGGTTTTCTGGGAAAAGAAATGGTAACTAGCAGATTCACTTATTCCTATCTGCCCCTGATGCACTGTTTCAGCAAAGGATTGGCAGAATTCTGAAATTTCTTTTAGGGTTTGTTTTTCCATCAGCTCCCTAAGAAACTTGGTGTTTGTACTGAACAGCCTTCACAGATCATAATCAGGATCATCACTGTAATAATAATAATAGCCATAGTGAGCACCATTATCAGCATCCAATCTTTATTGTACTTGTGGTCCCTGAAACTGTAAGGCACTATAGAATAGAAATTAAACATATTAAAAATATGTCATTTTCTGTTTCTCTACATCTTTATCATTACTATAATATCTTTCCCTCTTTTTCTTCACTCTTCCCACCTTCAATCCTAGAATGACCTTATACCCTGGGTTACCAAAGGCAGCCTTGGCTCATACCCATCGTACAAACATAATTATTAATAGAGCTTCCTGTTACAAGATTTCCAGTTTGGGGACATGATGTGATTTCTTTACTTATGCCCCGGAGGAGGGTCATCCTACCTTTATCAAACTATCCTGAAATGCTACCAAACTCAAGTTCTATTAAGACAAAATAGCCACAGAAAAGGATAAAAATAAGTAGGGAAAGAGGAGAAAGATCATCAATGCTACCATGGTTTCTATTTTCTAATGGAAGCATGGTGAAAAATATTCTCCCTCTCACTCTCCTCAGTTCTGTCTAAATAATCAGACTAGCATGGCTCTCACCCTTGAGATCCAAAACGGCTGCTGAAGATCCCACCATCCCACTTGCATTACAGCCGAAAGGAAGGATGAAGAGCAGTGAAAGACGTATGTACATAGGGGCACACGTACAATTAGCTGACCAAGTACCTATCCTCCATTTAACACGCCATTCTTGAATGTCAACTTAACTCTCATTATCATTGGTTAGAATTTAGTCACATCCAGGGAGAAAGATCACAACAAAAGACAGAGTTCTCTTTTAGCTGGGTATATTGCATTCTCAATAATGCAGATGTCCCGTGAGCATGAAAGAGTGGGGAGGTAAATGTTGTCAAGTCTAACTCTAATCTCTGAAAATCCCCTAATGTACCACGGTAGTCTGGAGTGCTGGTACCACACTCCTTGCTAAACACTTGTGAGAATTATTTTAACCTTACTATGACTTCGTTCCCTACCAGGAGACTATGGCAACTCACTTCAGATGATGGCTTTAAGGGTTGAGTTAATATATACAAAGCAGTCTGAACAGTTCCTGACACATGCTATCCATTCCATAAACATGGTCACCTCTTAAATTTACTTTGAGAGTCATTTTGTAACTGCCCTAATTCTAGCATCCCACTCAATAACCTACCTTAAATACAATACTTAAATTCAGAAGTCTGTATTTAATATTTGTTAATTTCAATAAAGAATGCCCATTCAGTTTCACTTGACTCATTACCATTGCCTCTAATTCTCAAAATAGCACAGGTAGATTAAGAGGTTTCAGGATTTCAGCACACAGTAAAGTTGGTGTCCAGTATTCCCTTCAAAAGAAGCTGGCAGACTGTCTCCCAAAGGGCCTCGTAGGGTAAATGTGTCATGCCGGCGGATTTATGCAAGGTTTGGATCTCATCCTTGCAGGCTCAGACATCTTAAAAGCACACGGCAAGGAGACTAGTCCCTCAACTTGCCTTTCGTGAACCAAATCCGTAAGTTTCCATTTAAAATGACTATTGTAACTATAACAGAAACTAACAGTCTCAGATATCCAGACCTAAACAGGAAAAGTACTCTTCACCAGATGGTGTTTGCTGAAGGTTGACTTGAAACAAAATACCCCTTAATGTTTAGAACCATGTCCACAAAAGGCATTGGTTTAAAATGACAACATGGTAATTCATGTTGATTGCACTTCACTTCTAGATCCATAAACAATACCTGGCTATAATCTTTCTGGGATTCCCTTGCTTACCCAGGCTTTGAGTAGACACGTTCTTTCCATAGACGCTCAAAGCATTCAATCACGTTTCAAGCAAGCCTTGTCTATCTAGAAGCCATTCAGCCTTTTATTCCTTTATCTGTCAAATTTTTGTTGGGGGGGGCATAAAAGTCTACCTGTCAAAGGGGGCACCTCGGGGTGCCTGGGTGGCTCAGTAGGTTAAAGCCTCTGCCTTCGGCTCAGGTCATGATCCTGGGGTCCTAGGATCGAGCCCCACATCGGGCTCTCTGCTCAGTAGGGAGCCTGCTTCCACCTCTCTCTCTCTCTCTCTCTCTGCCTGCCTCTCTGCCTGCCTGTGATCTCTGCCTGTCAAATAAATAAAAAAATTAAAAAATCTTTAAAAAAAAGGGGGGGGGAACACCTCATTCCCTAGGTCACAGAGATTTTCGCCTGGAATATACAAACCACCATCAGCTCAGAACATACTTAACTACTATTACAGAAGCAGAAAACTGAGGCTTATTGGAAGCTGCCATAGTTCAAAAAGCAGTAAGGAGAAGACAGACATGAAACTAGGTCTACCTGACCCCATGCCCTTTTCTCTCACACTAATGTATTGCTTGAGATTCTTTTCAATATTTTTCTTCACTGTTTATCGCTTACCCTCTATCCTTGCTGGGGTCACCCAAAGTTCTGTCATTAAACATATAATCATTCATTTGGAGGCAAAAAGAAGCCACGAGTGCATGATTTGGCAAAAGCACGGGATATATTGAATGGACGCATATACTGAATGGACGCATTTACCAAGGGGAAACTCACCAAACATTCACGGAGGGGACAGGCACTTTCAACAGCAGTGTCTGGTGAGAGAGAGTATTCCCCAAGGATAGTCACCTCCATAATCATCACTCCTTGCTTCTCTCCTTACCGTCTGTTTCAAAAAGCCGATTCGCCAGCGGCCTTCTTGTCTTTGCTGTAACAGCAGCTTCGCTGTGTGGCGAGCCAGGTGGTGGCACTAAGATAATACAGCCCGTGTTCGCACAACAATAGTACAATCAGGCATGATTGAAAATTATGGACAGTCCAATTTGTCACAGCTCAGTACAATAGTCCCAGACTGGTACGCAAGCAGCAGTCCTGACATAATCAAGATTCCATTTCTTGCGGGGCCACGCAGACAAATTTTACTGAATAAAATCAACAAATATTGTGGGCATATCTAACTCCATCATCACCACCTAGACTTCAAGTACAGTCTTTCATTTGGAAACATCAGCTACGGGGTCAAGGGTATCGCAAGTTCATAGGACCGATGAATCTGGGTCTTAGATATACGAAGTCCTTGAAAGACAGCCTAACCCACCTATTTATGTGAGATAGCACATTTTTCTCTGGAGTTTTTAATAAAGAATCATTCATTTCTTCTTTCAGCATAATCGATAACAAGGAATTCATAATAACACAGAGTGATCCACTCTGTCATAAAAATGTAGTTGATAAAATGTTCTTTATGTAAAAGCAAAATTTGGAATATATATGACAGAGCAGCTCTTTTTGTATGACAGTTGTCCGGTTTTTCTAACACAGTCAGGGTGTCCCTAATCTGGATTCCCCTCTCTAGGAATGTCTCCAGCCAGGCCTCGTGAGACAAAATTTTAAATCCCTTCATGTTCCCTGGATGCATTCCAGGTTATCAGTCTTTCTTAAAATATTTTTGCTAAAGTTAAATACCGTTGCCTTTGAACAGCATGGGGTTGAACGGCATGGCTCCATTTATATGTGGATTTTTTTTTCTCAGTACAGTACTCTAAATGTATTTTTTCCTTATGACTTTCTTAATACCATTTTTTTTTCTCTAGCTTACTTTAAGAATGCAGCATAGCACACATCTAAGAAACAAAATATGTGTTCACTACTGTTTACGTTACTCCAGTCAAAAGCAGGATGTTAGTAGTTTTGAGGAGTCAAAAGTTATACTTGGATTTTCAGCTGCTTGGGGGGTTGGTGCCTCTAAAAATCCTTCATTGTTCAAGGGTAAAGTATACATACACCCAGATGTCGTCTCCCTCATATTCACTGGAATCATCGTAAGCATTGTATATCTATTAATACAGTAGAAGATAATATTTCTTGTTGGCTATCCTGAGCTGAGAGTCGAACGGATCTCTGAAAGTCGAACGGATCTCTGAAAGTAATTAAAATAGTTAACTTATTAGTCGCTTCCACTGTTTCTGCCACTATCTTAAGACAGTTCTATGTGCCAGGTTCTAGTATTAGGCCAACTGTGCAGATCAGGAAACTAAACCACAGAAAGATTCAAAGAAACTCACTGAAAGTAAACTAGCTAGATTTTTAAAAACGATTTTATTTATTTATCTGAGAGAGAGAGCAAGAGAGAGCTCAGGAGCAGAGGGAGAGGGGGAAGCAGGCTCCCCGCTGAGCAAGGAGCCCCACCCATTTGCCCCACCCCAGGACCCTGAGATCAGGACCGGAGCCAAAGGCAGATGCTTAACCCACTGAGCCACCCAGGCGCCCCAGTAAACCAGCTATTAAGTGATGGAATTCGATTTGGATTTAGGCAGGTTGGTGCTAGAGACCCTGCTGGTACCTATTACGCAATACCAGTGGTTGCCAAGGGTGGTCTCTGAACCAGAATCATCAAAACCCTCTAGGAACCTGGTAGAAGTGTGTACCATCAGGTCCTATTCCTGATCTAAAACAGAAGCTCTGAGTAGACTGATGCCACTTATAAGCTTGTCCGGCACTTCTGGTATAGGACCCAGGTTGAGAGCTACTGATCTACAGAACATGCATGTTTAAGTCCTTAATGCAAGGTACACATGACACACAAAAAAGATTAGAAACAAAGAAACAAGACTCCTGAACAATGAGAGTTGGATCTTACCAGCCGTCGATGAGAGAAGATTAGAAAGCCACATACAGTAATGCCCACAACAGATTTTTAAAGGATAACTCACCTGCTGGGCATCTAACATTACTACTTATTCTTTTTTTTTTTTTTTTAACTACTTATTCTTAAATAGTGTGTCAGCATAGAGTTTCTCTTTTGTTAACACTCAACTATCTTTGAAAAACTATCACGGCCTCTTAAACTGGAGGACTGAACCAGTACCATTCCCCCAGTCACTGTTGATACCAAACTTAGAAGATTTGTCTGTTTCTAGGAAGTTAACAGATTTCTTGTCTCTCTTTTAATGCCTATTTTCTCCGTGGTCATAAAAATTCACTGCAATTTCACAACTGATTTTGTATCTCCAAAAACTCATGAATGGAAAATGGATTACTTGTCCTAGGCATAGTGAGGATAATAAAAATGAATGCATTTTCTTGAACTATTTAAATATCTTATTAAATGAAGTCAAGGTCATTATAATCTCTTGGGTAAAATATCTATGGTACTTCGAAAAGACTATTGCTTAATCCATCACCATGATTATTGGGTTTTAATTATTTTACTCGTTCTATGAAATTACAACGTGTGGTCATCAGTCCTAGACAGAGTAAGTAATAACAATCAACAGCCAATTACAATTTATAGTTTCCATAGGTGCAAAACCAGTCAAAATATATCTAGGTGCACTAATTGGCCCTACAATTTAAGAAGACAGTCTCATCAAGACTTTTGTGCACCTGCCAAACTGCTGCCTGTAGCAAGAGTAAAAGTCAACCAGCAATTCCTACTATCATACTTCTCAGGTTACTTGTTTGCTTAAAATTACCTAATCCAAAAATGTCCCTAGGAAGGATGAGCACATTTTACCGTTTGGTTTTAATGGTAGGGAAACACACAGAATTAGAGTTCTGTGTATATGTAAGATACACTAATAATAATCCCTATTATTCCCAATTATCCTCCCAAATTTAGATGGTGAGGTGGCAGCTGTGGTTAATAAAAATAGCACTTCGTTTTGGAATCAGAAACCTAGATATTTTGCCACATACCATCTGTGTGACCTTGGGCAACTCATACCAAGTCTCTGGGCTTAACTGACTTCTATGTAAATGGTTATACTAAAATTTTATCTCCTTACCTCACAGTATGTGCATGAGGATTCCTTGACATTCATAGGGAATAGCTTACGTAAAAGGTGAAATTCAGCTTAAATGGTTTTAAGCTATTTTAATAAAATTACTAATTTATTCACCTTTCTATGACTCCGTTTCCACTCTCCCTTTAATACTGGGAGAATACTTGGATTTTTATCTTTCTTTGCCTTAGTATGTCATGTTTTCTTTTTAATATTGCAAAAAAAGGAAAAAAAAACTCAGATGACCAAATTTAATTATATGTTTGACTTATGTTGTGCTTTTCTTCTATATTATCTTACAGATTAGGAAAGAGACAATTAATATTCAATTAAGGCATACTTAGAACTAGTTTTTATGAGAGAGTATGTTTTTGCTAGTGATAGCATCAAAAGATTCTAGATTCTAGTAATGGAATCAAGACCAAAGATCAAAAAGTATGTTGCTGATAAGCATTTGCAAGTGAGTGTCAAACTTCAGGGGGCAAAGTGTGCTTTATGATGAAGATTTTGACACAGAATTCAAAGCAGGAGAAAAATCTATTTCCTTTTCTTGTATGAAATTATGTTTTATCTGCGTGTTTATGGAAAATATAAGTGAAGGGAAATGTAAATTTCCTCTCATTCTTTATTGTCTCCATCACTAGATCTTGCACTTAACTGAATTTCTACAGTAGCAATATAAAAATAAAACTCCAATTTGAATGGACTCTTATCTGACTAAGTATCTCCATGCACCTATCTTCCTGCACTAGGGCTCCTAAACCATAGTTAGGTTGAATGAGAAATAATGAAATAATCTTCATCCATTCAAAAACAGTTCCTTCCAGCACCAGAGACTCAGACTTTTCACTCTCTTCAAATCATTCTCTTCTCAAAACATTTTTTACATAGATATAAGCATTAACCTTTCCTTTATGCCACTGTTACTATCATTATCTAAAATTCTTTTCTGAACATCAATTGTGTAAATGGAAAAGGTACTTCCAGTTAAGAAAGGGTAACTCTCCTTAGGGAGCTGACAACATAATAGAATGTTGTTTGTATTGAAAGTGCAATTCTAGCTGAGGTTTTATTTTTTAAATACCTAATAATCCAAATTATCACAAAGTCTAATCTACTCCCTAGTGGTGTACTAGAAAGCTAGATTCACAAGGCCATTAGGTAAGTTACTATTTGGTAACTTTCTACTCAGCACAGGGCCAAATCCTGTTTTTAATTGACTTATTTTTTTCTTGTGAGAAACAGAATTCGAACAGTTGGAAATTAAAAATACAAACTATATACATGATGCTATTTCATTTTAAAGAGGCTTGGGACCTCTACCTCCCAGGTTAAAGGTGACCATGTGACTAGGAATCCTTTATGGAGACAAACTTGCTCATTATCTAATAACTTTGAATCAGTGTACATGCAAAGCCAAATGCATATTTTCTAGAAGTAACAAAGAAGGAAAATGATGTTGAATGTGTTTTCTGTGGGGAAGTCACAGATGAGGCTACAAGACTAGGTGAAAAGGAGACCTGTTAAAAACAGAGAAGGTGGGGACCACTTGTTGGCTGTAGAGAGAACAAGTCTCTTGTTGGCTAAAGAGAACGGACTCTGAAATAGAAGCTCATTATTTTTTGTTCACTCCCTCACCAAAAGCAATTATTTCAGGTGTCTGACTAAAATTTTGGGAAAGAGTCTGTCATTTGAAGATCCGCGATAGGAGAACTAAGTAGGTCAGTGAGCTTCACCTTCTGAAGTGCTATTCTTTCAACATCCAAGTGCTATTTCCCAAATCCCAATATCATGTTTACCTCCTTGAAGACTAAGTCTTCTCATTGTGTACTGAATTAGGATCTCCTTAAAAATATGGAGGTGATTAAAAGTACTAGTTAAGATCCTGTGTGCAGAAACACATAGATAATGGTTTAAATTTCTGATACAACCCTTAATTAAATTACAGTTGACCCCAATGCAGGGATTGGGATGCCAACCCCTCACAATTATCTATGTATATCTTAACTACTAATACCTAATCATATATTAGGTAATTACTAATCTAATTACTAATACAATTATTTATGTATATCTTAACTACTAATACCCTACTATTGAAGAGAAGCCCTACCAATAACATAAATCATCAATGAACACATAGTTGTATGTTACAGGTATTATATACTATATTCTTATAATAAAGTAAATATTAAGCAAATCATAAGGAAGAGAAAAGTATAGTTATAGTACTAGACATACATTTACTGAAAAAAAAAAAAAAAACACAAAACTGTGTATAAGTGGACCAAGACAGTTCAAACCTATGTTGCTTAAAGGTCAAGTGTAGTTAACTTAGCAGTTTTTATTTCATCTGTGAAATTGAGATCCAAATTCCAAGTGAGGCTCACTTCGAATAATGTGTAAGAAAGCCCTGTGGTTGACAGGCCTGGAAGAGTGAATTTTAGAAAGAAGAAAATGGTCACCAATTTCCAATTCTGAAAAGAGGCGAAGCAAAGTATCAAAGAGCACATACATAGTCAGGACAATTAAAGATAGAGATTCTTGGAGACATTAGTAACATCAGCAGTCCCTATTTCAGAAAAGTGAAGGAAAAAATAATATCTAGACTGGGAAAGATTGAGGAGTACGTAAGATGAGATGCTGGAAATGGTGAGTCTTAAAGGAAAAGAATTTTAAGAATAGGATGAAGGTACTGATGACCTGGGAGTGGCAACTAGAAGTAGAACTCATTGAAAAGTCCAGCTCTAGACCTGAGCTGGACACAGTGTTTTAAAGAATACATAGTTTACTTGACAAGACTCTGGTGGAATTAGTATCCTCAAAGAGAAACAGAACTCGGGTAAGGCAAGGAGAGAGAACATCCAAACAAGATACTATACAAGAGTGATTGCTGAAGAAGTTCCATACGGAAGTGCAGAAGGGAGAGTACGGAAGTAGTATCTGGATCAAGCCAAGAAGTACCCAGCAAGCTTATGGTCTCAATGGGCAACTGAAAAGTATATAGAAGCACGGAGACATATCTTGTGGCTTGACTGTTAAGGTCACAAATGAGACATGGGTCCTAGTCCTAATGCACAGGCATTTTGTTTTACTCCACATTGTTTTTTGTTATATTGAAACACATAAAAAATCAGTGTATTTATCTTTGCGAAAAAGGATTTCTTGCTCAGTATTTAGCCACTGATGTGCCCTTCTAAATCTGTAACCTGTGTTTTATTTTATATGTTGCTTTAGCAAAAATGAAACCTTGGAGTCCCCCTGCCTTTTCCTCTGAGTATCTGACCTGTGAAGCATCAACTTTTCCTCTTTACCCAACTCTCCCAGAAATAAGTTAAATTGCTTTGATGTTTTTTAAGTTTAATTAAATCCCTATCTCCAGGAAAAATAATGTTATTCTTATGTCTCCAAGGCACTATTTCTACAATTTGGTCCTTAGACAATATGCATCTCATTTTTCTAGAGAACTTATTAAAACACACACTCTCGAGTGCCATCATCAACCACATAAGAATTTCTGATCAGTAAACTTGAGAATAATCCATTGTAATTATCTTCATTCATGGTTGAGAAAGAATTTCCTTATAATTTGCCCCCTGCCACCCTGCCCTTAGAGATAATGAATACATTTCTAAGAAAAGGAGTAAAAATTTTGAGATCAGTTGTTAATAAGGATTCTGGACTCCAGGAGCCTCTCAGGGCTGGAAAGAGTTCCCATGTTTAGATTTTCAAATGGACAGGTGTGAGAACTATGCAGCGCTAGCACAGGATCACTAGAGAAGTAAGGCTTTGGATGATAGTGAATATGTGTGACTAAAAATAACTGTGGCCTAAGAAATCCAGAAGTGGCTGAACTAGTTAGATCAGAGCATTAAAGGTTTATCCCTCATAGATGCTCTCTAGGTCCAAAAACCAGGCAGCTGTGACATCAGTGCAGGAGGGATCAGCTACATCAGATAAACAAGTGGGACAACATTCAATGTGGTATCAACGATCGCAAGGAATAAGGGAAGCAATGTCAACAGTAAGATGACCCAGAAGCATGACCACTCAGAAGCAGGTCTGCGTTTTCAGAAAACCCACAGGATGGTCCAATGGAGTAAAATACTCCAAAGGATAAATAGATTTTGTACCATCTTCAAGTCAGGGTATTGGGATCTTAAGCAAGTTTCAATATAATTTGAAAGTAAATATTTTGAGGAGCAGTTTCTTTGGTTAATTTTTTTTAAAATAACCTAAATAGGGTATCCAATGCTGAGAAAATGGAACAATAATTAATTCAATAGGTGGAATTTCTGTGATAGAAAAATAAGTGTTAGAGAAAAATATATGAAGAATAGTCTTAAATGATGTGAAACAGAGATGGATATCACCAAGACAGTGACATGGTTGTACCTGACTTAGCTTCCACCTCACCAAAAGAACAAATAACAACTATTCAAGAATAAGACAGCACAGAGAGAATCCTACAACACAGGGTTGAGGCTTAAGCACGCCCCATACCATAGAGACCAAGATAGATTGCATTAGAAGGTAAAAGAAGTGGCTACAGATTGACATTATTGCCCTTTCCCCAGGCCATCAGAGTACCACATGGAGATGTCTCCCCTCGACTGGCTCTTCCAATCAGAGAGGAAAAACCCAAGAGAGACAGGCAGGTCCCTCCAGCACTGTGGGACGCTTCTCAGGAACCACCGCCTACTCCGATCTCACACCATGCAAAGGGCAGAAAAATCCGTGGGCTTCAACCAGTGGGAATGTGACTATGATGGAGAAGGAGGAGTGGCATGTCAACAACCAGCACACAGATCTTGGCTGACCAAGTTCATACCTGCGGTGCCTAAGTTATAATCCCAGCCTGAGGTTTTATTCAGCGCAGAAGCACAATGGGGGCATATTCTGTTCAGGGAACTCAAAAGACTACAGGTCTGCCTTATTTGCATCCTCAAACAAGGAGTTTTGCCAGCCATATACCCAGTTTGCCCACATCCAGGCGACATCCACATCCAAGGAGCTGAATCACAGCCCCACGTACTGTGCAGAGTGTCTTCAGGCCCCATCTGAACAGAAGCGTTGGCAGTAACTCCTGGGAGCTCTGCCAGAAGCATCTGAGCCAAGAGGTGGCAGAGGAGAGAAGATCACTCCCAGAGCAAACCCAGCAGGAGGCATGAAGTGTTCTTAAGCGCTGGCTAGGGAACTACTTCCATAGCCACGCCTGAGGGTAGCTCTGGCCCTAGCCGAACAAAGAAATTGTGTGGGAAGTGGAGAGTAGTCTGGAGGAGACCCTCCCCTTCCCCCAGGCAAGGGAGTCTCTACATAGCCCCAGCCACTGTCTTTCAGTCCTACCTGACCACACAGGCTAACTAGTAACAATTCCTAGAAGCTATACAACCCAGTGGCACTCAAGCTAAGGGAAGGAGAAGCAGAGTCAAGAATTACAGAGAAAAGCCAGTGTCCTTGTTCAGTCAGGGAACATGGGCTGTGGGTCAACCTACATTTCTCAAATGCACATGGAACATTTTCTAAGATAGATCATATGTTAGGGCACAAAAAAAGTCCTAGCAAATGCAAGATTAATATCATATAAAGCATCTTCTCTGACCACAATGGCAGCATATTAGAAATCACTAACAATCTATAAACATGTGGAAATTAGATATTCTTCTAAACAACCAATTAATCAAAGAAGAACTTAAAAGGGAAATTAAAGTTTTTTGAACCCTCCCAAAATGGAAACATGACATACTCAAACTTGTAGGATAGAGCAAAAGTATTTGTAAGATGGAAGTTCATAGCAATAAATGCCTATGTTAAAAAGCAAAAAAGATCCTAAATAAAAAACCTAATCCTATGCCTTACTAAATAGAAAAATAACAACTGAAGCCAAAGTTCAGGAAATAGTAAAGGTTGGAACAGAAATAAATGAAATAGAGAACAGAAAAATAATATAAAAATTAACCAAACTAATAGTTAGTTCTTTGAAAAGATAAACTTGATAAACCCTTAGCTAGAATAACCAAACTAAAAAAAGAGAAATGATCCAACTTAAGAAAATTATAAATGAAAAAAGAGACATTACAATGATACCAAAGAAAATCAAAGTATTATAAGAAACAATAACACTGAATATCAACAAACTAGACAACCTAGAAGGAAACTTAAAACTTACCAAAGTGAATCAGGAAGAAATAGAAAATCTGAACAGACCAATTACCAGTAAGGAGATTGAATCAGTAATCAAAGATTTCATAACAAAAGAAAGCTCAGGACCAGATGGCCTCACTGGCAAACTTCACCAAAAATTTAAGGAAGATTTAACACTAATCCTTTTCAAAGTCTTCCCCCTCAAAAAAACCCAAAAACCAAAAAAACAAAACTCATTTTACAAGGCCAGGATTATCCTGATATCAAACAGAAAAAGCTGTACTAGAAAACTATAGGCCAATATCCTTAATGGATATAGATGCAAAAATTCTCGAAGTACTGGTAAACCAAATTCAGTAGCATATTAAAAGGATTATTCATCATGATCAAGTGGGATTCATCTCTGAGAAGCGAGGATGTTTCAACATATGCAAATAAATCAATGTGATACTTCACATTAACAGAATCAGAGGTCATACGTTTATCTCAATAGAACCAGAAAAAGCATTTCACAAATCCATTAATGATGAAAATTCTTAAACTAGGCAGAGAAGATACATATCTCACCATAATAAAAATGATACAGGACAAGCCCACAGCTAGCATCATCCTCAGTGGTGAAAGTTCGAAAGCTTTTCTTCTAAGATCAGGAAAAAAAAAAAAAATGGTCTTCACTTTTACCACTCCTGTTCGAGATGGTACTGTAAGTCCTAGGTAGAGCAATCAGACAAGGATAAGAAAAATGCATCAAAATTGGAAAGGAGGAAGTAAATTTGCCTCTATTTGCAGATGACTATTTTATATGTAGAAAATCCTGAAGATTCAACATAAAAACAGTTAGATATAAATGTATCCAGTAAAGTTGCAGGATGGTGAATTAACATATATAAATCATTAGTATATCTATACACTAATGACACATTTACAAAAAAAAATCCCATTTACAATAGTATCAAAAAATAATAAAATACTTAGAAATAAATTTAAGAGAGTGAAAGAGGTTTACTCTGAAAACTATGACATTGGTAAAAGAAATAAAGACAGACACAAATAATTGGAAATATATCCTGTGTGCATGGACTGGAAGAATTAATACTGTTAGAATGTTAATACCACCAAAGGCTATCCACTGATTTTATGTAATCCTTATGAAGTTCCCACGGCATTTTTTGCAGAAGTAGAAAAAAACACTCCTAAAGTTTATATAGGACCATGGAAGAATCCAAATGGTGAAAGAAATCCTGAGAAAGAATAAAACAAGAGGCTACATCATCCTGATTTAAACCATACTATGAAGTTATAGCCATCAAAACACGATGGTACTGCCATAAAAACAGACAAATATACAGAATGGAAAAATACTAAAAGCCCCAAAATAAACCCAAGCATCTAAGGACAAATCATATTTGACAAGAGAGCCAAGCATTTTCAATGGAGAAAAGATAATCTTTTCAATAAGTGGTGTTAGAATAATTGAATAATCACATGTGAAAGAATGTAACTGAATCCCTATCTTATATCACTCACAAAAACTCAAAACGAATTAAAGATTTAAATGTAACCCTCACTCCTACACACACACACACACACACACACACACACACACACACACACAGGAAAAAAGCTCCTTGTCATGGATCTTGGTAATGACTTTTTTTTTTTTTTTAATATGACATCTAAAGCACAGGCAACACAATCAAAAATAAACAAGTGGGACTATATCAGACTAAAAGCTTCTACACAGCAAAAGAAGCCATCAACAAAGTAAAAAGAAAATCTATGGAGTAGTAGAAAAAATACTTGCAAACCATGTACCTGGAAAGGGATAAATACCCGACATACATAAAGAACTCATACAACTCATGAGAAAAAATAATAACCCAATTTAAAAAATATGTAAAGGAGATGAACAGAAATTTCTCCAAAGATATACAAAAGGCCAGCAGATATATAAAAAGATGTTAAACATCACTAGTCAATAGGGAAATGCACACTAAAACCACAATGAAATATCACCTTATGCCTGTTAGAGTGGTCATCATCAAAAAGATGAGAGATAACAAATGTTTTTGTGCACTGTTGTTGGGACTGTAAATTAGTAAGGCCACTATGGAAAATAATACGGAGGAGCTTCAAAAATTAAAATATAGAACTGCCATATATTCCAGCAATTCCACTTCTGGGTGTATATAGAAAGGAAGCAAAAACAGTAATTCAAAAATTATCTGCACCCCAGTGTTCATAAGAACATTACTTATAATAGATAAGATATAGAAACAACCTAAATATCCATTGGTGGATAAATGGATAAAGATGTTGTGGTGCATACACACACACACACACACACACACACTACAGACACAATCACACAGAAATATTCAGCCATAAAAAAAAAAAAGAAAAGAAAATCCTACCATTTGCAACAGCATGGATGGACCTTGAAGGCCTTATGCTATGTGAAATCAGCTAAAGAAAGGCAAATAATGTATAATCCCACTCTACGTGGGGACTGGGGAGGAAACAGTCAAAAGATACAAGCTTCCAGTTACAGGAGAAATAAATACTAGGGATGTAATGCACAACATGATGACTGTAACTCACACTGTTCTATGTTATAAAGGAAAGCTGTTGAGAGCAAGGCCTAGAAATTCTCATTACAAGGAGAATTATTTTTTCATGTTATTGTATCTATATGAGAACATGGATGTTAGCTGAACCTATTAACCATTTCAAAATATAGGTAAATCAAGTCAATGAAAATGAGTACTTTTTCATATTAAAAAAAATTATTTCTTCTGTTTATTCCAAAAGCATTTATTCAGCACTACAGTAGAGATTACTTCTAGGGAATGAGTTAAAAAGACAACTGTGCAATGTGAACAAACAAGCATGTTTATTTCATATTATATTTGTTACTGAAACTTGAAGTTTTCCCAATAAATTAAAGACTGAGAACTGCATGTTCAAACATTCAAGAATTCCAGTCAGTTCTGCCACTTTACTGGGCAATTGTGCCCAGTAATTTACTGATATAAGACAAGATACTTCACTTACTTTAAGTACCATTTTCCTCAGTTGTAAAATACAAAAATTGAGTGTTTACATCATAGGACTGCTGTGAAGGGTGAATGAGATGATGCATGCAAGGTTCCTGGCATAGTCAATATAAGCCGTTATAACCATCCTATAACCCTGCTTTGTTTTTAATTGCTTAAGAGACTTTTTGTCAGTCATGAGACAGAAAGTCAACTACTCCAGCTTGCCCAATTAAATAGCAATACTGAGAAATTTCCTTCACTGATGAGAAAGTTCACTGCATCAAATTAGATCCAAAGGACATGAGTAGGAATGAAGGTGGAGAGTGATTGCAACTCATATATCCTCCTGTCCAGAAAAAACAATGGTAGAAGCAAGGACTAGACAATTACAATGTTCCAAATCTTGAATATTTCTCTTCTAACGGTTTAAATCACTCAATGCATTCCATGAAAATAAATTTTAAAGAAAAAACTATCATTTCAGGAAGATGATACATAAAGCTTCATAATATTGGTTAAAGTCAAACACCAAATGTAGAATATTGCATAGTACTATGAAAAAAAAATGTTGTTTCTATCACTAGCTATAATGCCCTATCTCAACCTCCAAAATCTATAAATTTACATAAACAATGCTATTTCCTTTTTCCTAAAACAAATTTTATTTCCTGTATCTCTCACGACTTTCAATGTGTCACCATCATTATCAACCATCACCTTCCTTCATCTTAGACTTACTTGGCCGCTTTAGCTTTCACTACTGTACTGTGAAGAAGTAGCCACACATTATGACATCTTCTGTGTTTTAACACTCGTAAAGGCTATAAGAAGGAATTAAACCAAGTATGGTTACTTAATCTTAGAACTTCTGGTGTTTTTATAATAAATTAAACCATACATACTCCCCCAAAATATCAAATATTCCTGACCTGTCAACGGCAATAAATTAAAAAAAAAAAAAAAAAAGCTGTTGCAATAAGATATTTTCTGCCCTAAAGAGAACAATTTCAACAGGCCAATTAGGCATATATGTCAAATTATCAAAGGAGAGGTTAGTGAAGAAATAAAAACAGCCTCCTTTAAAATTACAATGATGGAATGAAATAAATATGTAGTAGCCTCAGGGAAGGATAGGATAAATTTAATAAAAAGAACCCTGTCTTTTCTCAATCTCACTAACAACAATGTGGCTTGTAATTACTATCTCCAATTTCCCAACTCCTATGTACTCCACAATCCGTATCAATCAAGCTCCTCTTGCCACAGTGTAACTGAGACCATTTTGTCAAGATCATAAACGACTTCTTTTTTTCCAAATCTAATAGTCCCCTCTCTGTTCTTTGACCTCTCAGTTGCATCCAATGCCTCTGACCACTCGGTCCTCCTGGAGTACTTTCTTTACAGGGCTCTAAGGAAATGGTTTCTCTCTGATCTTACCGGCTACATTCCCCACAATCTCCTTCACTGGGTCTTCCTTGTCTGGTTGGCCTCTAACTGTGATCATAATTTCTAACTTTGTTGTGGTCATTTTTCCCCCCACTTTCCAGAACTCTACACTGATGAAATTAATTTCATACCTGACATCTTTGCATTGCCATCCAATATAGCTCTGAAAATGAATAGAGTCAAAAAAGAAAATGAACACACCATCACATAAAACTCTCAAATTTGTTCTTTTCCAGGTATTCCTCAACTTGAAAATGGTACCAGCACACCACAGTAGTTTAGATAGAAGGACAAAACCTTTACACATCCTGGACTTTGCGTTCTTCCCTACCACACCCATGATATATTCGTCAATCAAAGCCTATCAATCTCCACCCCCCCAAAAAAATCCTTCATTCTGTTAATTGCTTTCTCATCTATACCTTCCACTTTAATACAAAATGCCATGATCTTTCATCTGGATTAATATAATAACCTCCTAGATGTTCTCTTTCTCATTAGACTTCTTATAATTTTATAATAATAAAATCCAAACTCTGTATTCTGCTTCACAAAGCTTTGTGTGATCTTGCTTCCTCTTCCCATTGATCTTATCCTGGACACTTCTTGTCTACCCCTATTCTTCCAAACAGAACCCCATGAATCTATCCAGCTGACGACTAAACTCAGCCTTTCCATAGCTATTAGTTCTGCTTGGAACATTGTGTCCTTGCCCAATTGCCCATGAATGATTTTACGTATCATCAGAACCCACCTTATTGTCACCTAAAATAAAGTACCTTGCTTTCTGCTGAGAACCACCTGTCCCTCTCCACATGCTACTTCATTAGAAGCTCCAATAGGGAAAGCATTTCTGTTTAGCCTACTTAGTAGTGGACCTGTGGTACCCAGAAGAAGACCTAGCACACAGCAAACCCTCAATAAACCCTTTCTAAAGAACTGGGTGAAGTGTTTCAGCTGCTTTCTCATGAAGACCGTATTTTGTCTTGTTTTTCTCCTCCCCAACTGCATCCCCATTAAGAACGCGCATACAGTGGGGATAAGCCTACATCTCTTTTCTCTTCTGATGCCCAATAATTAATAATTTCCAAAGTATGAAAATCACTAAGAGCACTAGAAACATTTTGAACTAATGTATTAAAATGTGGCAAAGGAAATGAAGATATGCTAATCATCAGGGAGGATCCAGATGATACTTGATTAACAGATGAAAAAAATAACATGAACTCAATCATGAGGTTTTGATTACTTTTTGCAGCCATGTTTGGCACACCATGAATGGTAATAAGGAACCTGGACTATGAATATCATCCAGGTTTGACGGAATTGTGCAGTACCTAAAAGAAGAAAACATTAAAGTACTAGTGAATAGTTTGATGACATGTCTGACCACGACATGCAGACTAAATCAAAGTTTCATTCATTGATAAAGTTATGTTGAATGGAGGCCTGCTGAGAAATGATATATTTAGACCAAATTTTGAGGAAAGCTGTAACAGTGATTTAGAGATGTAGGCTTAAGGGTGTTATTAAACTTGAATCTCTGAACCCTAAGTGGTATGTGGACAGAATTCATAAGCATTTGCAAACTTCCTGCAATTGTGTTATTTGCCATTTAGATGCAAGCTTAATCATTTAAAAGGGGCTAGAAATTACATTAGACTCTCCTAGGTGTCCGTGGCATAAAAGATACAATTACCCTAGGATTCAAAAACATCAATGTTCAATTATGAGTAACAGATAATGGCTAAACATGAAAAAAAAAAAAAACTGACAAACTTTTATTGAAGGAAAGTAGACACTTAGATACTGAAGAAAAGAAACTGAGTTTATTTAACCTGATTTTCTTTCATGAGGAAAGTGAAACACATAAAAAAGATTCTTGCACAAATATTTCAAGTTGATGTTACATATATTACATATGAACTAACATTTTTGACAATAAATGAGGTCTCCTCAAATAGTCATAATGTATAAACCAGAAAAATTTGAATAGAGTGATGTTTTCATTGTAATCAGAATCACTTAGATATTAGGAGAATCTAATTTTTGCTTGTAAATATTTGTAAATATTCTTTTAAAAATACTCAAATAATGAAGTCACTAAAAAAATGTCATGAGGAGGGGGCACCTGGGTGGCTCAGTGGGTTAAAGCCTCTGCCTCTCGCTCAGGTCATGATCCCAGGGTTCTGGGATCGAGCCCCGCATCGGGCTCTCTGCTCAGCGGGGAGCCTGCTTCCTCCTCTCTCTCTGCCTGCCTCTCTGCCTGCTTGCGATCTCTGTCTGTCAGATGAATAAATAAAATCTTTAAAAAAAAAAAAAAATGTCATGAGGAGGAAAAGTTGTCCAGACTTTGAACTACAGAATAAAACTTTTCAAATATCCTAGCAAACTTAATGAACATTAGAAACAAAGAGAATAAATTTCAAGAAGTCTCAGGTAAATGTTTAATAAGGACACTAAAGTTTTTTTTTAATATTTAGTAGTTATAGGTGCTAATAAGTTGACCATGAGTCAGCAATGTTTAAATCCTTAACATTTCTAAGCACCATTTGTGGAATAAATAAAAACTATTATTAGTATATAGCATATTACTACATATTTTCAATGGTGATCAATTTCATACCTTTTTTTTTTAAAGATTTTATTTATTTATTTGAGAGAGAGAGAGAGAGATCACAAGTAGGCAGAGCAGCAGGCAGAGAGAGAGGAGGAAGCAGGCTCCCCGCTGAGTAGAGAGCCCAATGTGGGGCTTGATCCCAGAACCCTGAGACCATGACCTGAGCCCAAAGCAGAGGTCCAACCCACTGAGCCACCCAGGCACCCCAATTTCATACATTTTAAAAACAAAGCACAGAAATTCCATAAAATAGGAGAAAAAGATTAGTGTCTCTGATAATATATATTATCTACCATGTACCAGGCATTATTCTAAGCCAGAGACTAGCAAAGTATTATCCATGGCAACATTTAACGCAGGGTTTATTTCTGTATGACCCTTGAACTAAGAATGCTTTTGCATACTTAAAGGGTTGAAAAGAAAAAGAAAACAAATAGGAAGAAAAGGGTGGGGGGGAAATGAAGGGGACAAGGAAGGAAAGAGAGTAGGGAGAATACATAACACGAATCATATGCGGATACTAAAAACTTACATATTTACTATCTGGACTTCACACAACAACTGTGCCGACCCATGTTGTAGACATTCAATGAAAGAATAATTTAGGTTTACAGAAAAAGACTGGGGAAGGAGTAAATGTCATGGATTTTTGTATATGTAACAGGGCTTACATAAATAATGGCAAAAAGTTGTTTTATAACTGTAGGAATTTAGTCTGCATCCTAAAGAATAATATTACAAAAACTGATTTACATTAAAACAGTTTCAGGGCACCTGGGTGGCTCAGTCATTAAGCGTCTACCTTCGGCTCAGGTTATGATGCCAGGGTCCTGGGATGGAGCCCCGCATTGGGCTCCCCGTTCAGGAGGAAGCTTGGTTCCCCCCTCTCCCTCTGTCCCTGTTTGTGTTCCCTCTCTCGCTATGTCTCTCAGTGTCAAATAAATAAATAAAAACCGGGGAGCCTGGGTGGTTCAATGGGTTAAAGCCTCTGCCTTCAGCTCAGGTCATGATCCCAGGATCCTGGGATGGAGCCCCGCATCAGGCTCTCTGCTCAGCGGGGAGTCTGCTTCCCCACCACTCTCTCTGCCTGCCTCTCTGCCTACTTGTGATCTCTGTCAAATAAATAATAAAATCTTTAATAAATAAATAAATAAAAACCTTAAAAAAAAGTTTCAGAGTCCTTTAATATTCCTATACATCTCCGAAAATTATAAATTAAGAATATTACATTATTTGGAGCAGAGCAATTTATGGTTGCTAAAGTGATTTATTTACATTGGGGATCAAATATATTTGAGGTTGAATTCAAGCTGTAAGAACTTAGCCAGGTGAACTTCGTAGAGCCTGGCTGCTGCATGAACATATCCTCATCAACGGACCTAAGTGGAGAATGGTAAAGGAAAGCAAAGTAGCACCTGCTCGGAGCCAAAAGCTGTTCAAGTACAGGGAGACTTGAGAACACAGACTGGTAAGCAAGCAAAGCCAACTCACAGGAAGTCCATATACCAGGATATTTTGTTTGATTCCAAAGATGTAAGACAGCCATTAAGGATTCCAATTTTTGTCTTGAGTATATCTTATTTACATTGTGGTGTAACAGTTAAATATGTTAAGTTTGTAATTTACTGTCTTTCTCTAAAGGAAAGAAGACTGTAGTTACTTGGATTTGCGGAGGTCCACATAGCTTGAAAAAATAATGCAGGTGTACTCAACACTGGCTTCACAGTAAAATCACGTGGGGAACTTTTAAGCTTATATCTTCGGAGCTATACCATTGGAGACTCATTTTTCTGGATCAATGGGGTCCAGGAAATCTGGTTGAACTCTACATGTAATTCTAATGTGAAGCCGAGGTTGAAAATTAAATAAATCTAACTGTCCAAATCTTATTATATGATAATTATGTCAATATCTAGAAACTACTGTATATATTTTGTTCCATAAAAATTAAAAAAAAAAAAACTGTTAACTACTAAAGAGCTTAAGTTGATAAGAAGTGAGCAATGTGAAATTCAAAACAAGGCTTAGGGACAAATATAGAATAGGTAAGGTAACTACAAAGTTTAAAGATCAGAGATGATAATCCATAAAGACACAGAATCTTACATAAGAAATTATCAGTTAGGACTCTGAAGTTGTAGAATTGAGTTTGCTGCTCTGATTTGTGAAAAGTCCATGTTTTATTATTGTTTTTAGTATAATGAAGAGGCTTAACTAAATCCTTTTTGTTTCCCTTCTACCACCAATATTCTCCTAGTAAGCAATACAAGTTCCCAGTAAGACTTCCTTTAGCCTTGGGGCGCCCAGGTGGCTCAGTGGGTAAAGCCTCTGCCTTCGGCTCAGGTCGTGATTCCAGGGTCCTGGGATGGAGCTCCGTGTCGGGCTCTCTGCTCAGCAGGGAGCGTGCTCCCCTTCCTCTCTCTCTCCCTGCCTCTCTGCCTACTTGTGATCTCTGTCAAATAAATAAATAAAATCTTAAAAAAAAAAAAAAAGACTTCCTTTAGCCTTGACTCATCTGGCCCTTCTGTTATAAAGGGGGAGGAAAAATCTGTAATTCCAAATGATTTCCTCATAGTCCCCCAAAAATCCCAGGGGCAATTCTTAACACTCAACAGTCCTTTCTACCTCAATCACCATTAGAAATTCACCACTCCCAAGGCCTTGTCTCAAGCCTCCTTTCTGGTTCCTGTACCCTTCCTCTGTGTGGCCTCCCCTTGACCCAGTGCCAAACTCCTCACATCTCTCTGTGGGGCCCTGGGAAACTCGGGGTCTTCCATGAGCCACACGTTGTCTCCGAATGTGTCCCTCATGTTCTTGCTCCACTCGAAACAAACCAGAGAGGCTCTGGTCCAAGGTGGCAGTATCGGATGCTCCTGAACTCTGCTTTCCCTGTGGACACACCAAATCTACAGCTAGACAGGGAGCATTTCCCTGCGAAAGAAACCCAGGAACTAGATGAGCAATTCCTATATATGGGGCAAATTAAAAATTCATGTCGTAACAGGTTAAAAAAAAGCTGAGCCATACTCTCACCATAAACCCTAATCCTGGTGCACTGACAATCAAGATGGTACTCAATTCCTACTTTCTTCATGAGGAGTGAGGGCTTAAAACCCAATATATACCACAACTTTTAAGACTTTTGCCTGAGGGAATACCACCAAAACACCTAGCTCTGAAAGCCAACAGGGTTTGTGTCCACGAACCCACTAGACAATAGCAAAAAAAGAAGCAATTCTTAACAGATTCCAGAACTGCCATGCCAATGCCCTAGGGCCCAGTGTAGAGTGGAGGTGGCAGGCAGAGAGGCCACATCCCTGTCCTTGCCTGACAGAGGCCTGTTTGTGTACCCTACAAGCTAGTCTGAAGGTCCAGACTGTCACTCAGCATCCATCGAGGACCCAGCAACAATCTTCACTAGAGACAAGGGAGGGTCATAAGTACCATCTTCATGCTCTTCCTCTGCCCCACTCCAGGTGATAGACGTTTCCTTGAAAAGAGCTTGTGCACATGCCCCGGTACCCTCACTTTTAGGACGTCCACCCAGAGGACATACCCCTTGACATCCTGGCTCTGGTGGCCAGTGGGGCTTATAGTCCTGAGTTCAACAAAACTGCAGCAAACAAACAATCCTTAATCAGCTAGTACTCACCAGGACTCAGCATAGAAGCAGAAGACAGACATACTAAGCTTCCAGGATTTCCCTGAAAATGGTTATTTGTGTATTTCAAAAGCTACTGCCTGAGGATCAGGTTTCTAAATTAGCATACAACTAGGGACAGACTGTGATCCTCCCCGGAGACAATGACAGCCCAAACATCATCTCATTCCCCCTGCAGCCTACTCCAAAACACCAATAGTTCTCTGGAACTTATGTATGTGTCTAGCACCCCAGCTTCTGTACCTGCCACTCAGGGGCACAAGCACTGATCACCCGGCTTTGGTAGCCAACAAGGATTGCATTCATGGGTCCCAATGGAATGTAGCAAGCAGAAAACAAACAAAAAACAGTTCTTAATTAGCTACCCACCATGGCTCAGTGCAGAGGAAACAGAGAAACACATACCTTTCACTCTTTCCCTGAAAAAGTTCTACATGCATATGTTAAAAGCTTCTAATTAGAGCTCAGCTTCCAATCAGCCAGCACTTAGATGTTGAACGAGATTATCCCCTTTGGCTCAATTATGTGTCTTGGCATATACTCAACTAGTATGAGCCACTAAGAACAAAGGAGCAGCTTAGACAATCAAAAATTTGAAAGATAACCAAGAGCTAGGGCTAGGCTAAACAAAAAGGTTTGTGTAAGATACAAGACCATTCCTTCAAGACTGGGAGAGATATATCAATTTTATTTAATGCTCAGAAACAAACACAAATAGTCAATGAAAATGAAGAACAAAGAAGTATGTATCCAAAAAAAGAACAAGTTAAAACAACAGAAAAAAGACCTGAATGAAAAGGAATTCAGTGATTTGCCTGATAAAGAGTTAAAAATAATGGTCCTTCGGATTCTCACCAAGATCAGGAGAATAAGGATGAACAAAGTGAAAATTTCAATAAAGACACAGAAAAAAGAGTATAAAAGAAACTACATAGATGAAGGATACATTAATTTAACTGAAAAATTCAGCAGACAGGTTCAACAGCAGCCTAATCAAAGAGAAGAAAATATCAATGAACTCAAAGACACGGCAGTGGAATTCGCCCAGAGAAACAACCATTTTTAAAAAATGAAGATAGATTAAAGGATTATGGGACACCATCGAATGGATCAATACACACATTACAGGGGCCTCAGAAGAAGAGAAAGAGAGAGGCAAAACCTTATTCAACGAAGTAATGGCTGAAAATCTTCTTAACCTGGAGAAAGGCGTCCAGATTCAGGAAGCCCAGAAAGTTCCAAACAAAATAAATCCAAAGACATCTACACTGAGACATAGTATAGTTAAGCGGTCTACACTTAAATACAAGAGAGAATCCTAAAAGTGGCAAGAAAGAAACAAGTTGTTTCATACGAGGAAGTCCCCATAAGACTATCAGCAAATTTTTCAATAGAAACTCTGTGGGCCAGAAGGGATTGACATGATATATGAAAGTGCAGAGGGGGATGCCTGGGTGGCTCAGTTGGTTAAGCAGCTGCCTTCGGCTCAGGTCATGATCCCAGCGTCCTTGGATCGAGACCCACATCGGGCTCCTTGCTCGGCGGGGAGCCTGATTCTCCCTCTGCCTCTGCCTACCACTCTGCCTGTGCTCGCTCACTCGCTCTCTCTAACAAATTAAAAAAAAAAAAAAAAAGTGCAGAGGGAAAAACAGCCAATGAGGAATGCTCTACCAAGTAAAACAGTCCTTCAGAATTGAAGCAGAGAGTTTTCCAAACAAAATCTGCAGGAGTTCATCACCACTAGACCAGCCTCACAAATGTTAAGGAAATGTCCTCAAATTGAAACAAAAGGATGCTAATGAGTAACAGAAAGACATATAAAACTATAAATCTCACTGGTAAAGGTAAATATATAATTCACAATACCCTAATGTTGTATTGGTGGTAGGGAAATCACTTATAAATCTAGTATGACAGTTAAAAGCCAGAAACAGTAAATATAACTACAATAATTTGTTAATGGACACACAGGTAAAAAGATGTAAACTTTAACATCCAAAACATACAACATGTGGGCAGGATAGAATAATATAAGGCTCTAGTATGTGTTCAAACTTACAACGTTTAGATCTTAGACTAATAAAAACAAGATGTTTTTATATGTCTTATCACAACAACAAAGCAAAACCCTGTAACATATACACAAAATTAAAGAGAAGAGAAGTCTACTAGTACAGGGAATCAGCAAATCATGAAGAGAAAAAGAAAGGAACAGAGGAATTACAAAACCATCAGGCCCCAATGGCCAAAGCGAACATGACAAAGAACAACGTAGCTGGAGGTATCACAATTCCAGATTTCAAGATACACTAGAGAGCTGTAGTAATCAAAACAGTAGGATATTGGCACAAAAATAGACACAGATCAATAGAACAGCATAGAGAGCCCAGAAAAGAAGCCCACACATATGGTCAATTAATCTACGACAAGGCAAGACATTGCAAGGGGGAAAAATTAGTCTCTTCAATAAACAGTTCTAGGAAAACTGGACAGCTACACAGAAAAAAAATGAAACTGGACCACTTTTTAATACTATACACAGAAATAAACTCAAAGTGGATTAAAGACCCTAATGTGAGTCCTGAAACCATAAAAATTCTAGAAAAGAAGATAGGCAGTAACATCTTTGATACTGCCTTGGCAGCATTTTTATTTATTTATTTATTTTTTAAGATCTGTCTCTTAAGGAAAGGAAACACAAAAATATACTACTGGGACTACACCAAAATAACATTTTTTTCACAGCAAAGGAAATCACTGACAAAACACAAAGGCAACCTACTGAATGGGAGAAGATATTTGCAAATAACATAACTGATAAGGCGTTAATATCCAAAATATTTTTAAAAAAATAAATAAAAACAAGGGGCACCTAGGTGGCTCAGGGGTTAAGCTAAGCCTCTGCCATCGGCTCAGGTCATGATCCAGGGTCCTGGGATCAAGCCCCGCATAAAATCTTTTAAAAAAATAAAAATAAAAAGTAAATAAAAACAAGAAAACAATCTGATTTAGAAATGGGCAGAAGATCTGAACAGACATTTGTTGACACAGGTAATCAGTAGTAGAAGTCACATGAAAATATGCTCAAAATCACTAATCATCAGAGAAATGCAAATCAAAACCACAATGAGATACCACTACACATCTGTCAGAATGACTGGTATCAAAAAGACAATAAATACAAAGTAGTACTAGCAGTACGCAGAGAAAAAGGAATTTTGTGCACTAATGGTGGGAATGTAAATTGGTACAACCATTGCAGAAAACTACATGAAGACTCCTCAAAAAATTAAAAGTAGAAACCTTATGTTCCAATAACTCCACTACTGGGTTTTTACCCAAAGAAAATGAAAACACTAATTCAAAAAGATATATGCACCCCTCAGTTTATTGCAGTGTTATTTAAAATAGCCAAGATATAGAAGCAACCCAAGTATATATCAAATAAATGGATAAAGAAAATACGTTATGTGTATATATGTATATACATGCATGTATACATATACTCAAACATTATGCCACCATAAAAAAGGATGAGATCTTGCCATTTGTGACAACATGACTGGACCTAGAGTTATTAGACTAAGTGGAATAAGTCAGATGGAGAAAGACAGACACTGTATGATTTCATTCACATGTGGAATCTTAAAAACAAATGAACAGGGCTCCTGGGTGACTCAGTTGGTTGAGTGACTGCCTTCAGCTCTGGTCATGGTCCTGGAGTTCTAGGATCGAGTCCCACATTGCCCAGCAGGGTGTCTGCTTCTCCTCTGACCTCCCCCCTCTTGTGCTTTCTCTCTCTCAAATAAATAAAATCTTTTTTAAAAAATGAATAAACAAAAGCAGAATCAGGCCTTTAAAGACCAAACTGATGGCTACCAGAGGGAAGCAGGTAGAGAGATGGACAAAATGGGTGAAGGGGAGAGGGAGATACAGGCTTCCAGTTATGGAATGAATATGTCATGGTACTAAGAAGTACAGTATGGGGAGTATAGTCAATTATATCATAATAGTGCTGCATGGTGACAGAAGGTAGCTACACCTGTGGTAAGCATGGCATAATGTGTACAGATGTTGAATGATTATATTGTACATCTCAAACTAATACAACACTGTGTGTCAACTGTATTCAAATTTAAAAGTTAAAATACACACACAGAGTGCCTGAATGGAAAAAAAATAAGTAAGACCCAACTATAGGCTCCCTACAAAAGATTCACTTCGGCTTTAAGCACATGCAAAGTGTAAGGGAAATTATGGAAAAATACTTTATGTAAACAAAATGAAAAGAAAACAGGAGTAGTTATACTCTACCAGACAAACTGGAGTTTAAGACAAAGACTGCAATAACAGACAAAGATCATTTATACTGATAAAAGGGCCAATCCTTCAAGAGGTTTTAACATTCATAAATATTGATGCATCTGACATAGGAGCACCTAAATGTATAAAACAAATGTTAACAGACAGAAAGGGAGAGAGAAAGATAGCAAAACAGTAATAGTAGGAAACCTTTCTATACCAATTTCATCGATGGAATAGATTATCCTGGGAGAACATCAATAATGAAACATCCTTCTTCCATGACATGTTAAACCAGAAGGACTTAGATATAGAGAGAACACTCTAACCAAATACAAAAAAAATACATATTCTTCTCAAGCGAACACGGAGCATTTTCCAGGATAGATTATATGTTGGGCCACAAAATAAGTCTTTAAAAGGACTGGAATCATATAAAGCGTCTTTTCGGGCCACAAGTGGCATGAAACTGGAAATTAATGATATGAAGAAAGGTGAAAAATCTAGAAGTATGTGGAGATTAAACAACATGACTGATGAGTCAATGAAGAAATCAATACGGAAATAAGAATAATAATGGGAAATACAATATACCAAGTCCTATGGCATGCAGCAACAAGTTTTTTTTTAAGTATTTTTTAAATCTTTTTAAAGATTTTTAAAGATTTATTTGTCAGAGAGAAAGTGTACAAGGAGTGAAAGCTGCAGGCAGCAGGATAAACAGCTGAGCAGGGAGCCCAGCATGGGGCTGGATCCCAGGATCCTGGGATCATGAGTCAAGTGGAAGGCAGACACTTAAGTGACTGAGCCACCCAGGCACCCCACCAAGAGCAGTTTTAGAGAAAATTTTATAGCCTACATTAAGGAAAAATAGAGACCTCAAACAATCCACCTTTATATCCTTGAGGTGTAAAGGTGGGGTGTTTTTATTTTTTATATATATATATATATATATATATATATATATAAAACCTTTTTTTACTCTAATTTTTTCTTGTATGCATATAATATATACATTTGTATATGAATATATTCATATTTGTATACATATACAAATATATTATGAATATATACATTAATATATACATATATGAATATATTATGAATATATAATATTCATATACGTATATGAATTCATATACGTGTATGAATATATTTTTATATATGTGTATATATATACATATATACATATAATATATACATACATGAATATATTAGAGGAAAATAATAAAAGATTACAGTCTTCTAATATATACATATTAGAAGAAATGTATATGTATATATACATATACACATATAATATACACATATATGTATTTATTAGAAGAGAACAAGAACAAATTAGAGTGGAAATAAACCCAATGGAGACTGGAAAGAAAACATCAATGAAACTAAAAGTTAGAAGTTTGTTTGTTTTTTTTAACAATAAACAAAAACTTTTAGCCAGTCTCAAGAAAAAAAATAGAGTACTTAAAATTAGAAATAAAAGAGGAAACTTTAGAACTTACATCACACAATTAGAAAGATTATTAATAGACTACTATTAACAATTGTATGCCACCAAACTGAAAAACCTAGATATGGATAAAGTATTAGAAACATACAACGTACTAAGACTGACCCATGAGAGAATAGAAAATCTGAACAGACTAAGTACTAGTTAAGAGATTAAATCGGTACTCAAAAACTTCCCCAAAAAAGAAATTCAGAACCAGACCACTTCACTGGTGAATTCTACAAAACATGTGAAGAAGAATTAATACCAATCCTTCTCAAACTGTTGCCAAAAATAAATACGTAAAATAAGAGAGGGAGAAAAAGAGAGAGAGAAGCAAAAACTTTCAAATTCATTTTACAGGGCTAAAATTACCATATACCAACGACAAACAAGGATAACACAAAAAAACAAAATTATAACCCAGTATCTGTGATTAACATGGAGGTAAATCTTCAACAAAATACTAGCAAACCAAGTTCAATGATATTTTAAAAGGATCATATACATTATCATTTGAGGCTTATTCCAAGGATGCGAGGGTGGTTCAACATTTGCCTAACAATGTGATACACTGCATTAATAAAATGAAGAATAAAAACCACGTCATCGTCTCAATAAATCCAGAAAAAGTTATTTGACAAAATTCAACATTCGTTCAAGGTTAAAAAGTACAGCAAGAATGCATCTCAACAAAATAAAGGTCACATATGACAAGCTCACAACTAACATCATACTTCACAGTACACGTTTGAAAGCTTTTGCTGTGAGATGAGGAACAAGACAAGGATGTCCAAACTTCGCACTTTTATTCAACAATGTACTAGAAGTCCTAGGCAGAGCAATCACATATCGGCAAAAAATACAAATCAACACTTGTCAGAATGGCTAAAATCAACAACACAAGAAACAACAGTCATTAGCAAGGAAGCGGAGAAAAGGGGAACCTCAACCAGGTACAACCACTCTGGAAAATAGTGCAGGAGTCCCTCAGAAAGTTAAAAATGTAACTATCCTGCAATCCAGCAATTGTACTAGTAGGTATTTACCCAAACAGTACAAAAAAACTGATTCTAAGGGATACATGCACACTCATGTTTATAGCAGTATTATCAACAATAGCCAAATTGCGGAAAGAGCCCAAATGTCCCCCGACTGATGAATGGATAAAAAAGAAGTGGTGTGCATGCATACATGCATGCATGCACGCACGCACGCACAATGGAATAGTGCGCAGCCATTAAAAAGAGTGAAATCTTGCCATTTGCAACAGCGTGGATGAAGCTAGAGAGTACTACACTAAGTGAGGTAAATCAGTCAGAGAAAGACAAATACCATACGATTTTACTCATAAGTGGAATTTAAGAAACAAAACGCATGAACATAGCGGGGGAAAAGAGAGGCAAACCAAGAAACAGACACGTAGAGAAACATTAGAGAACAAACTGAGGTTACCAGAGGTGGGTAGGGAGTGGATTAAAGAGGTGATGGGGATGAAAAGTGCTTTGTTGTGATGAGCACCAGGTGTTGTACGTGAGTGTTAAATCACTGAATTGTGCTCCTGAAACTAATATTACACTGTATGTTTACTAACTGGAATTCAAGTTAAAAAAAAAAAAAAGGCAACTTATGGACTGGTTAAAAAACATTTGAAAATCATACATATAAGTGTTAAAACAAAGCAAAAAATACCCTCATACAACTCAGTAGCTAGAAAGCAAATAATCTGATTAAAAATGCGCAGTGGTCCAGATGGACATTTTTCTGAAAAAGATGTAGAAGTGACCAGCAGGTACATGAACAGGTATTCAACATCACTACCCATCAGGGAAATACAAATCAAAACCACAGTGTGGTATTATCCCCTTACACCTTTTAAAATGTCCATCATCAAAAAGACAAGAGCTAACAGACACTGGCAGTGGAGAAGAAGGAACCCGCATACACTGCTGTTGCTAATGCAAACTGGTCCAGGCGCTATGCAAAACAGTATGTGGGCTCCCCAAAAATTTAAATGAGAACTACGATACGGCCCAGTAATTTCACTTCTGGGTATATATTCCAAGGAAACAAAAACAAGATTTCTAGGACTTATCTCTACTCTCATGTCCACTGCAGCGTTATTCACAATAGCCACCCTATGGAAACAACCTACATGTTCACCAATGGATGAACTGATAAAGTGTGTTTACACACACACACACACACACACACAAACGGTCTCTCTCTCAAACACGCATACATGCACGCACACACACACTACAGTGAATTAGTCATCCGTGAGTGAGAAATTCTTCCTGTTGCCACAACTGGGAAGAACCTTGAGATCAGATGCTAAATGACATCAGCCAGTCGCAAGGCATCATTTATATACGGAATCGGAAAAACAAATACTGAAACTCATAGTAGAAAAGTGGCTGCCATGGGTTGGCGGGAAACAGACACACTTCGGTAAAAATGTACAAACTGTCAGCTATAAAATGAGTAAAATCAGAGGATCTAATGGAAAACATTGCGACTATCATTGGTAAGTGAAACTTGCTGAGGGCTTAAATCGCCTTCAGAAAGGGAAAGGAGACGGATTTTTTAATTAACTAGATGGTGGGAATCATTTCACAATCTCTATCAAATCACCAAGATATGCACCAAGATTAAATACCTTACAATTTTATTCAGCCTATGAAGGTGAAAAAAAAAAAAAAATCCATCAATAGAACTGGATTTTTCTGGAAGCACTAGTTCACCGGAAGTCACCTCATCTGACAGCTGGGTTTTGTTTGCTCGTTTGGTTTCTCTTCTAAACTCCATTTATTGAAAGGCCTAGTGGTAGCAAGGTTTCCCAGTTTCCCCTTGTTATTTACAGAGCATTTTCCCTCTCCTCCTTCAAAAGGAGGAAAAAAGGAAGGGAAGAGTATGTCTGTTCCCCGCGGTACCAGACGAACCTGTTCTTCTGCGGTAACTTACAGACCTCCTGGTCGGGCCCTCCATTCAGTGAATGTACCAGCACGTAGATGACTGCCGTGCTTCCAGCATTATTTGTTTTTGTTTTCGTTTTATTTTTCCCAGTTTTCCAGGGGGTGCCACATCTAGAAGAATCTACCCAAGCCTCTGGCCACTAAGTTCCTCAGAGTCTCCTGCAGAGGATTTTCTTTTTCCTTCGGTCTCAATTCAGTTACTAAATGTCCTGTTCACATCTTTATCAACACGTACATTTTAGCATTATCAATAAGTCAGGTAGTTCTCAAATGTGTAATTCTCACATTTTTTCAGCTCACTTAGGATAGGAACCCAAACTTCCCAATTTTACTCTCAAAATTTCCCTTACATTAACTCCATCTCTCTTTTACACTGTCCACACCTTCCTCTTGAAATTACTTCTCTTCTTTAGTTATTCAGACTTCGGGGTGGAGTGAACACTATGATTATATTCTAATACGCAGCTTCAACTTTTTTCTGCCTCTCTCCCCCTATCTTTGTCACCCAGCAACATTCAACTCTACTTTGTGCTTTATAGCCAAAAGTTATCAGAGAAAAACAAGGAGTCATGCTATCTGATTTTAATACAGATATTCATTGTCAATAAGAACAGAAAAAGAAAACGTTACTAGTCTGGAGAAAACATAAATGTTAAATTAAATTAAATTAAAAAACAAAAAGGAATCCTAGCCCTCTTAATTTTCTGCGGGTGCTGGCCAAAGCCTGATTTCATTTGCATTAAGAGTAATAGTCCTTAAAAATGTGTCTGTACTAGCAATCCCTACAGCCTCCACACCCACTGTCTCCATGACCTACCCCAATCAAGACTAGTCCACTGAAATTGATCTTGTCAACATCACCAGCGGCCACCAGCAGATAATCACTTGACACAGTTAATCCCCATGTTCCTTCTTGAAATATTTTCTACAATGTTTGGTTTTTCTGTCTAAAATACTGGCTTATCCTTCTCAGTCTTCTCTGATGACCTCTCCTCTGTTTTGGACCTTTAAACATCAGAGTCCTCTAGGGTTTAGGGCTTTGTAATCTTCTCTCTCTCCTCTCATTTTCAGTTGATCTCTTCAAGTCCCACATTTAAAAATATCATTTCAATACATATTTGATGTATGAATGAATGAGTGGACAAATTAATATGAAATTAAGGTAGAATTAATCAAAAAGTCACTTTTTTGCCTTCGCCGTAGGTTACAATACTAGGAAAAAAGGCTAGTTTAAGAAGTTCTGGATGAATAATTCAGAAACAAAAGTTTGAAACTAGGGAACCAAATGATCATATGCATATAATCTTGACTCCCAAGTTTGAAATCATCTCTGCTCACGTATGAAACTAAGTGACAGCTCTACTTCCAAGTCTAACTGACATCTCCAACTTCCCAAATTTAAAATAAAACTCTTGATTCCATGTCTTTTCTTCATCATGTAATATTAAAAAAATAAAACATTGCTCTTTTCCAACTTTAAAAGTCATACCACCATTTAATCAGGCATGCATACACACACACACACACACACATATATATACACACATACACATATGTATATGAAACATCGTATTCTATTCTCTAAGCTCCACCTACACAACAGATATCAAATATGAGCCCTTCTCCCAGCTTCTACAGCTTCAATCTGACATTTTCTCACCTTAATCTAAAGCATCTACTCACTCTTGGACAGTTCATACAGACTCATACAGTTCATACAGTCTTCCTGCTCTAATGCTTGCTTCTCTATGGTCTATTCTTCACACAGTCCTAAAGATCTTTGGAATATACAGAGCACATTACTAGCATGCTCAAAATCTCCAAAATCTTACAAGACAATATCCCAAATTCTTACCAAGTTAGAGCAAACTGTACTTGCTGTGGGTTCTGTCTACATTTTCACCTGTCCTAAGTATACCACTCTCACTTCAATCTTGACATTTGCATGTATGGTTTCTTGTGTCTGATACTATATTTTCACTGTAATGTTACCTCTGTAGAGGAACATTCAGAGAGTATCCTATCTAAAATGCTTGTCCATGAGCACTGAGTAATAAATGGAATTGTTGAATCACCAGAGTATATACTTAAAATATATCACTGTATGTAGATTATACTGGAATTTAAAAATTAAGTATTTTAAAAATAAATAAATAAAATACTTGCCATGGTTACTGCCCTTATTTCTATTATCTTGCTTTGTGGAATATTTATATATTACCTTCATTCTTCATATCACTGTATGTATCAGAATTAGTTTTGTTGGTGTTATTTATTGCCTGTCTTCTTCACTAGAATATAAATTCAATAAAGACAAAGATTTATTTACAAATATACCCTCGCTGTCTAAAGTAATACCTGAAAAGGGAATATTTTCAACCAATATTTCTCAAAGGAACATTGACACAAACTTGGGGCTTACTCTAGCCATTCCTCTAGAGGCCCAGATGGCAAGATTTATGGATCAAGTCTGGCTAATGTTAAAATCTGAAGTATTTAAGATTATAGCTTACGGTTAGAGCTAAGAACATGATTGATATTACATAGAACTAGATGCATTTTTGACACTATGGATAAATAACCCTGATAATGCTAATGTATTATGTTATAATATATACTGAACTACTGGTTGGGTATATAATGAGGAGTCATTACATAGTAAATCACTAGCTCTCTAACTCGTGCTCTATTCCATATACAGAAATATATGTTTTTAGTGCATGATCATTTATGCATAAGTTTGCATCAACACACATAATTAAGTTGTTTACCAAATATTTATCCCACGTTTCATGTATTTCTACCTTTTGTACTATATTTTATTCTATTCTACTCTATTTGGGTTTCATTTTGTTTCATTTTTAAAATGTCCTACCAGCCTAACAGATTGATTTTATGATGCACAAATGTTTCGCAAGCCACCATTTACAAAGTGCTATGGTAAATTACATGAAAGTTAAATAAAAAAGGAAACAAGAATATAAATATTGTCTCTAGTTCTAAAGAAATAACTCTAATGATGTCAACTTCTCCACACCTCCACCATCCTTAATCTTTTAAATAAATAGGTAACAAACAATGGACGATGCCTCTTATGTTCTTGGTTATAGAAATCTTTCAACTACACATTTTGTGCGGTGAACTCAAACATAAGTTCAGGTCAAGGAATCACAGAATCCAATATGTTCATGTTTTTTAGTTCATTATGCTCGATGTAATTACCTCTGAATTATGTAGAAACATTCTACAACTTTATTTTAGTTCAGGTTTCTAGGAAACAAAGCAATGGAAGCAATGTTTTAGAGGCTCTGGGTGCTATAGGGCAAGGACTAAGTACAGGACTGAGGCAGGACAAAGCCTCCTGTACTTTATTCAAAACATAGAAAAGGAAGGATTCTCTGCACATATCTATGCAGTGTTCTAGGATATGTCAAAGTGAGTACTGAAAGCCTTAAAAATTGAACTGCTTAAGTCAAAACAATCATCATTTGAATTTACCCAGAGCATCTATTGGAAAAAAAAAAAGGCAAAAATTACTCAAATACCTAAAAGCATATTACCACATATTTAGTATGTGGTAATATGCTTTTATTAAATATGCTTGTTTTATTAAAAACAAGTCACTTGAAATGGAGAAATTGTTTTGATTGTTGAAATAAGCTATACGGTAAAGTGTAGACCTGCAGAGGGAAGATATATTTTTTAAATCAAATGTATTGCATATTTATAAAATCAGGTATGCTTTTAATCCAGGGACAAAGAATCATTTTGAAGGACTACCTATAATAATCTCTGGGAGGCATTCATTTAAATCTGGTAGTTTTAAGATTTAGTAGTGCAAAAGTGAACTGATTTTTATGTAATAACTCACAAGTTGTTAGAAATTTTGTAAATACAGAAAAAATTTCAGAAATTAAATTTTTGTATTCTTTGCCTTATTTTATTATTTTAATTTGTATACATAGGTCTTCCAAAAGGGTGGAAGGTAGTATACAGATGAAAACAATGCGAGAATATATGTAGGTTTAGTGCTGTGAAGTGTGTAAAGCTGGCGATTCACAGACCTGTACCTCTGGGGCTAATAATACATTATATGTTAATAAAAAAAATTTTTAAAGAATATATGTAGGTTTAAATAGGTAAAATAGATCAAAGTCCATGTAATGAACCCACAAACATACAGCACACACAACACACACACACACAATACATTTGCTTAAACACCAGACTTTCAGGAAATTTTTAAATCCAAATTTTCTGGGGGCACCTGAGTGGCTGAGTTGGTAGAGCATGCGACTCATGATCTCAGGGTTTTAACTTCAAGCCCCATGTTGGGTGTGGAGCTCACTTAAAAAAATAAAATTAGGGACGCCTGGGTGGCTCAGTTGGTTAAGCGTCTGCCTTCAGCTCAGGTCATGATCCCAGTGTCCTGGGATCGAGTCCCACATCGGGCTCCTTGCTCGGTGGGGAGCCTGCTTCTCCCTCTGCCTCTGCCTGCCACTCTGTCTGCCTGTGCTCGCTCTCTCGCCTTCTCTCTCTCTCTCTCTCTGACAAATAAATAAATAAAATCTTTAAATAAATAAATAAAATAAAATAAAAAATCTTAAATTTTCTGACAGTATAAAAGAGAAATGTCAAATTATGTTAAATATTATTTTCCAGAAAGAGAAATCACACATACTGATCTGCCAAGAAAAGGTTAGCTACAATCCAACAAGAAATCATCCCATGGATAATTACATAAAGAGAGAGAGAGAGAGAGAATCCTACCACAAATATTTTTACAAAAGTTTTATAACAACATAGCAATAAAACCAAAACACTGTTCATCCAGAAAGCTCTTACACAAATCATCTGTAAACGAGTACTAAGTGGTGCAGTCACCCTGACTTTTCAGCTATTTGTACCTTGAATTACAGATTTAAAAAATTAGATAAATAGGATTTGTTATACATTAGATTACTGCATCCAAATATATGATGTCTTGAAATTTAACACGATTAATTAATGATCTAATCTGCTAATAGTTACCCAAGTAATGTTCTATAAAAATTTTTGTAAGACCTAAACTTTGGACTTCTGAGTTAAAAGGGTAAAGCCTCTATGGCTTTTCTAAAACTAGCATTACCTGAGGGCAGAGGAGAGGATTCACACTTAAATGAGATCAAGAAAAACATGTTCATCCTTTTTTATGATTGTATAATAGTCCATTGTGTATCTCACACACACATCTTTTTTATCTATTCATCCACTGATGGAGACTATATTGTTTCCATACCGCAGGATGGCTGTCAAAGGGGAGGGGAGTAGGGAAATGGGTAAAATGGGTGAAGGAGAGTGGGAGATTTGGGCTCCCAGTTATGGAATGTTTAAGGCATTGGAAGCAAGGTGCAGCATATGTAACATAGTCAATGATATTGTAATAATGTTGCATGCTGACAGATGGTAGCTATCCTTGTGGTGAAAACAACATAATATATGGAAATGTTGAATCACTATGTTGTACACCTGAAATGAATATAACACTATGTGTCAATTATACTTATATAAAAAATAATTTGAAAAGAAGACCCCATTATCAGTCACTAGTTGATGCCTGAAAACTCCAAATTAATGCCATTTTCTATCAATATCTTCTTTTAAAATTCAAATAAATCTAAGAAGATTAACACTTTCAGATAGCATTAGAAATTAAGCTTAATGTGTTTTTTTTTTCATCCTTTTCTAAAAGGAAATAATTATAATCTGAGGACATATACAAGTTAAAAGTGTTCAAATTAGGAAACCTGCAAATATTCACCATGAAATTCAGTGCTTGGTCATTTTGTTTAGAACCCCTGAGGTCAAATTTGAAGCAAGGTAGGAATTGAAAAGATTAGGATCTTAAAGAATTAAAAAAAAGAAAATCTTCTAAGTTCTTACATAAGACATAATTCTCACAGGGTATGTATGATATATGTGTTCTAATGATGTACTTGGACTACACCAGTGGAATAAATGAATATATCTTTTTAAAGCTTTTCCAAAAGAAAGTTTCTGAGAGAATCAGGCAGACCAAATGCGAAGCAGACATAATAAGATTACTGCGTATTATGCTCGACTTAACGGTTTTTAGTGGAGGAGTTCCCATTAGAATAACACATCAACTTTTCCTGACCTTAATTCTACTTTTCTCATGAGAGGGAGAATTACTTATGTAATCTCTCTCTTCCTCTGTTTGGGATGATCCCGCCAAGGTAGTACCCACCCCACACTATTCTGTGCATGCTTTTCAGAGCCAGCCTTTGCATACAGGGTTGGGTAAGGGATCTCTGTCATTTCTCAGGCCTTCCTGATGCTGGAGGGCAATTCCCTGTATGACCATGATTACAGACTAGTAAACCCATTAATTCTAAATACACAATGGAGCACCTGGGTGGCTCTGTCGTAATAAGAGTCTGCCTTTAGCTCAGGTCATGATCCCAGAGTCCTGGGACCGAGCCTGCATCAGACTCCCTGGTTAGCAGGAAGCCCTGCTTCTCCCTCTCCCACTCCCCCTGCTTGTGTTCCCTCTCTTGCTGTGTCTCTCTCTGTCAAATGAATAATTTTTTTTTAATTCTTAATACATAAGGATCTTTTCCCCAGCATTTAAAAGTAATATGGTAATTTGTTGGCTCCTTGTCCATTTCTTGATCCAAATGTGTGTAGGCAATATGGGCACTAAACCCAGACATCTCAGGCATGGGCTGGAACCCTTTACTATGAGACAGTAAGTGAAAGTGGGGATCAAAATAAGGGAGAGGCCTCGAGTGGGTCCAGGACTGGTTACCATAACCATCTGCTTTCGCAGCAGCCATTTCAACTTGCAGGTGTTGCAGAATGTGCTCACCCCTTTTCAAGGTAAATGCCTGTGTTTTTACAGGTGAGTGACTATTTCATATAAGCAGAAATAAAGATTTTGACACCTAACAAGAAGTGGCCTTTGGTAATACAAGTACAAGCTGCTTCTACACTATAAAATCTGGAATTTATCTTGAAATTCTTGGGCAGAGTTTTACTAAAAACTGAAGCTTCAGGAAGATTGCATTTAAATGAAAATAAACATTTTAGTTTCATTAAAGGCTCTTCTTAAAAAAACAGATAATGATGATGCTTGCTAATTTCACTGTGTTTTTCAGTCTTGCGGGTAAATTCTGGAAGTAGGGTTTGTTAAATGAAGCATTTGGAGAGAGAGAGCGCCTGAGTTCAAATTCTAGTTCTGTCATTTCGAACTGTGTCCTTGGACAAATTACGAAGACATGTTATTTTCCTCATCTTTAAAATAGAAATGAGGTTAACAATGTTAAATATCTCTTAGGGCTGCTTGGTGAGAAGTTAAGCTACAGATGCACTTTAAAAAGTCACAAATAGACAAGCACTAGCTATTACCATTCTACTTAAGCTAGAGAAAAATAGACAAGTTTTAGTTTAACTGTTCACACTGAAAAAAACTATACAGGGAGTTGGTTCAAAATGGCAGCATTGGAAAATCCCAAACTCACCTCTTCCCATGGACACAAAAAAATCTACAGCCATATATGGACTATCTTTCACTATAAAAAAAAAAAATAGATAACACCTCTGCAACAAATGATAAAAGATCTCATCGAGACCAAGTAGCCAAGTACAGAGAGGCTCTTGCCAAAAACACCACTCCAAGCATGGTGACTCACAATCAGAAACAATGTCAAAAACATGGAATTTTTCTCTGAGGAATGAGGGGTTTGTTCCCCACATTATGCACAACAACCCTTGGATTAACACCACAGGTGAGTCCCAAAAATATTTACCTTTTGGGTTTAGTCCCCCAAATTGACAGGAAGTACAGTCAGAATGACAGAACTATAGGTTACAGAGAACCCACTCTCTAAAGGCTTGTGCATTGACGTTTACCCCAGAATCCAGAGCAAGAGCATGTTTGAAAAGCAACTAGACCATATATATGTGGAAACCCTCTTATTAAACTAAAAGCAACTACTGGAGAGGCAGGAACATGTTGGGACTCCCTCTAAGAACAGAAGTCCTGGTGGGCACCATTTTGGCACTCTCCTTCTAACACGCAAGCACCACTGGGCATGCCCTTTACCCACCAGCCATAGCCAGCAGGCATATATGGTCCACACAGGGGATGTCCCTTGAGTAGCTGACTGTGGTAGTGGGTTAGGGGAAGGGATTATTTTCTGAGCCACATAGGTCCTCTTCTACAAAAGATCACTCCTTCAAGATGGGGAGAGGTAGCTCTGTCACTTAGTACATAGAAATAAACACAGACAATCAGACAAAATGAAGACACAGGGGAATATGTTCCAAATAAAAGAACAAGACAAAACCTCAGAAAAAGACCTTAATGAAGTGGAGATAAGCATTCTACCTGATACAGAGTTCCAAATAATGGTCATAAAGATGTTCACCAAACTTAGAGGAAGAAGGGATGAACACAGTGAAAATTAGACAAAGAGACAGAAAAGACAAAGTACCAAACATAAGTCAGAAAGCTAAAGAATACAGTAACTGGTAGGAAACATACCTTAAAGATGTTCAAAAGCAGACTGAATGAAACAGAAAAATGGATCAGCAACATGGAAGATGAAACAGTGAAACTCAGAACAGCAAAAGAAAAAAAAAGAATTTAGAGAAGTTAAGATACTTGAAGGAACGGATAGGACAACTTCAAATGGAATAACATCCACATTGTCAGAATCTCAGAAAAAAAGAGAGAGGGAGGGAGACAGAGAGAGAGAGAGAGAGAGAGAGAGAGGAGCAGAAGAACTATTTTAAAAATAATGGCTGTAAAGTTTCCTAACCTGAAAAAGGAAGCAGTCATCCCAGTCCAGGAACCCCAAAGAGGTCCAGTTAAGATGAAACCAAAGACATCCACACCAAGACATATAATTGAAATGTCAAAAGTTAAAAGCTTAAGTAGCTGAGAAAAACAACTTGTCACATACAAGGAAAACACAGTAAGGCTATAAGCAGATTTTTCAGCAGAAACTCTGTAAGTCAGAAGAAAGTGGCAAGACACATTCAAAGGGCTGAAAGAAAGAAAAAAAAAATATGATCTAGATACTCTCCCCAGCAAAGTTGTCAGAATAGAAGAAAAAATAGAGTTTCCCAGACAAGCCAAGTTAAAGGAGTTCATCAACATTAAACCAGCCTTACAAGAAATGTTAAAGGGTTTTATTTAAGCTGAAAAGAAATGACACGAATAATCAGAAAATGTACAGATGTAAAAGTCTCACTAGAAAAGGCAAATATGTAGTAAAGGCAGTGGATTAATCACTTACAAACCTAGTCTGATGATCAAAAGATATCAGTAATAAAATTGAAGCTACAATAATTAGTTAAGGGACATATAAAAGAAAATGTGGCATCAGGAATAACTAAAGGGGAGTAAAAATGAGAAATTTTAGAATGTGTTCAAATTAAAGTTGCTATCAACTTAAGATAAGCCATTATAGACATAGGATGATCTATGAGAACCTCACAGAAACCACAAAGCAAACACTTATAGCAAATACGCAGAAGAAAATGAGAAAGAAATTTCAACATAAAGTAATGAAACCAGAAGGAAAAAGAAGCAAATAGAAACAACAAAAACAGCCAGAAAATAATTAAGAATATGGCAGTAAATACATACATATCATAATAACTTTAAATGTAAATAGACTAAATGCTCCATTCAAAAGAGAGAGTAGCTAAACAGAATAAAACCCAGCAATCATCTATGCACTTCCTACAAGAGACTTATTTCATAAGTAAGGACACACACAGCCTAAAAGTCAAGGGATGGTAAAGATTTCCCATGCAAATGGAAACAAAAGGAAAACTGATGTAGCTACTCAAATAATACAAAAAAGACTTTAAAATAAAGACTGTAATGAAAGACAGGGATATCACATAGTCATAAAAGGAGTCAATACAGCAAGAAAATGTACCACATATGAAAATACAGGCACCCAACTTAGAAGTACCACAATGAATAAAGTAAATATTAACAGACCTACAGGGAAAAATCAACAGCAATTCAATAGACTTTAACAGCCCAATAATATTAATAGTAAGTTATCCAGAAATATTACAAGTAAAGAAACATCAACCCTAAATAACACATTAGACCAGAGGAACTTAATAGTTGTATATAGAAAATTCTAACCAAAAGGAATAGAATATACATTCTTTCCAACTAGACATGGAACATTCTTCAGGATAGACCACATGTTAGTCCACAAGACAAATCTCAATATAAAAGATTAAAGTTCTATCAAACATCTTTTCTGATCACAATGGTATGAAAATAGAAATCAATTACACAAAGAAAACTGCTAATAACACACACACAAAACTGGAGATTAAACAACATGTTATAGAACAACCACTTGGTCATCAAAGAAATCAAAGGAGAAATAATACCTAGAGATAAATGGAGAAATATGACATACCACTATCTACAGATGCAGCACAAGTGGTTTTTAAAACCTTTTGAGGGAAGTTCATGGCAATACAGGTTTACCTCAAGAATTAAGAAAAATCTCAAACAACCTAAATTTACACCTAAAGGAACTAAGAACAAACAAACCCAAAGTCAGTAGGAGGAAGGAAATAGTAAAGATCATAATGGAAACAAATGAACGAGAGACTAGAGAGATAATAGAAAAGATCAGTGGAACTCAGCTGATTCTTTGAAATATACACAAGACTGACAAACTTTTAGCTACACTTAACAAGACGAAAAAAGAGAAAGGGAACTCAAATAAAATAAAAAATGAAAGGCTATATATGATAAAATACTAAGGATCATAAAGAGACTGCTATGAACAGTTATAGGCCAACAAGAAGACAAGAAGAAATGGATAAATTCTTGGAAACACACAATTATCCAAGACTGAATCATGAAAACATAGAAAGTATCAACTGACCAATTACTAGTAAGGAGGTTGAACCAATAATCAAAAATCTCCCAGGGACGCCTGGGTGGCTCAGTTGGTTAAGCAGCTGCCTTCGGCTCAGGTCATGATCCCAGTGTCCTGGGATCGAGTCCCACATTGGGCTCCTTGCTCAGCAGGAAGCCTGCTTCTCCCTCTGCCTCCGTCTGCCAGTGCTCGCTCTCGCTCTCTCTCTCTCTCTGACAAATAAATAAATAAAATCTTTAAAAAAAAAAAAAAAATCTCCCAACAAACCAAAGTTTACTGGTGAATTCTATGGCAATTTCAAGATGATTTAATACCTATCTTTTTCAAACTATTCCAAAAAACTGAAGAGGAAGGAACTCTTCCAAACTCATTTTAAGAGGTATCACTCCAAAAACAGACAAAAGCAATCTAGCCATAAAACAAGGAACTAAATCATCGATGCGCTGAGCAGGAAACACCATCAACACCCCAAAACCAAACAAAAAAAAAAAAAAAAGGAGGGTGAGAAATAAAAACCAGTCAGAATAAAATTCTACACCCAGTCAAATTACCACACAAAAGTGAAGCCAAACGGAAGCCAAGCTCAACCAGGACCAGTAGACACCACCCAAAAATCGATGCTGGAAACGGGAAACCCCCACTGACATGCTGCATACACAACAGGACCTTTACCAAAAGAGACTCTTAATCTCAGGAAACAAACGGCGGGTTGCTGGAGGGGAGGGCAGGGGAGGGATGGGGTGGCTGGTGATGGACATTGGGGGTGGTATGTGCTATAGTGAGAAAAAATAAAACTGAAAAAAGCTAAATAAATAAATGAATATTTTAGGCAACCTAAAAAAAATGAATAAATAAATATGAGCTTGACCAACATAGGCACAAATACAAGACGACAAAGGGGAATATGTTGATAGTAGACTAAGGCAGGAGAGATATGTTTACTAGACACAAAGGTCATTTCAACAGCTCAAAATGCCAACATTAAAAAGAAAAATCCTAACTATATGTTATTAAGAAGGTTTTAAATGAAGCACAACTTGAGAATTAAAGAGACAAAGAGAGGAGTGCCTGGGTGGCTCAGTGGGCTGAGCGTCTGACTTTGGCTCAGGTCATGATTTATGGGGTCCTGAGATGTTGCTGCGTGGGGACCCCCACATCAAGCTCTGCACCAGGCTGGGCACGTGCTCCTCCCTCTCACGCTGCCCCTCCCTCCCAGTTGTGTGCACGCTCTCTCTTTCTCAAATGAATACAAATAGACAAAGACTCAGTTCTTACTATAGATTTTGACTGTAACATTTGTAGAATGTGGTTAACCAACCTAACCTTTTTATTTGTACTGACCTCTGCAATCAACTTGAGAACATCCTGACCAAGTGCACATGATTGTCACCAGGAGAAAAGAAATGCCAGGCCTTAAAATAACTCTCAATAAGTTTAAAAGAATTGAAATCATATTGAGTAAGTTCTCAGATTAAGAAAGAATTTAATTAGAAATCTAGGAAAAAAAAATAAACTAACACCCCTCCCCTCAAATGTAAAGGGTAACCACAATCTTCTAAGTAACACCTTGGATAGAAGAGCTCCAAAAATATTCCAAACAGACTCATAATGTCAACACAGTATGTTAATATTTGTGAGATGCAAGTAAAGTGGTCCTTACAGAAAAATTAGTAGCTTTAAATGCTTACATTATTACAATAATCAAAACCCAAAATTTCTGTCTTAGAACTGAAGAAAATCAAAGGTTGACAGAAGAAAGGAAAGGATTTTAAAAAAATCCATGAAACAGAAAACAGAAAAATAATGAAAACATAATAAAATGTGATTCTTTAAAAAAGAATGAAATTTATCAATTTAAAAAAATTGATAAATCCTTGTCATGAATGGATGATGAACACAAGGAGAAAATACAAATTACCAATTCTGAGAATGGAAGAAAATATATCACTTCAAGCCCTGTGTACATGAAACTAATAACAAGGGTTGACACAAAGTCTTTGCCAGTAAATCCAGTAAAAAGAACAAAAGTCATGGAAAGGCCCAAATTACCAAACTGACCTAAAGAAAGACAAGATCTTAACTGTACTATATTTACTAAACTTACTGAATAAATAACTTCCAACAAAGAAAACTGCATGCCCACAAAGTTTTACTGTTTCATCTTAGCAAACACTTAATGAAGAAAGGATATGAATCTTACAAAAACTTCTTGGAAAACAGAAGGCAAGAATGTTCCCAACTCATTTTATGAGATCAGTTTAACAATTAAATCAAAATCTGACAAGACCATTAAAAGAAAAAAAAAAAAAAGAATATTCACAAATACAGAAACTAAAATTCTATCTAAAATATTAGCAGATCAAAGGCAAAAATACATTCAAAATAATATACATCATTAAAATAATTAAAATTGCTCGAGGCAAGGTAGTACCCTTTATGGAAGAAAACCATATGACCATTTCAATAGACACGGGAAATATTTGATAAATTTAGTAGTTACTTGTGATTTAAAAAAAAAAACTATCAGCAAACTAACACTGGAACAGAACTGCATCAAAATTAGAGAAAATCTTCAAAAACCTACAGATATACACAGCAAAATATACACAGTGATATTATTCATTATACATAATGAAATAGAACAAACCCAAGAGAATACCACTCAGAAAAAAAAAAAAAAAGGAGAGGGGAAAAAAGAGGGATGAAAGTCACAAATATTGCACTGAGCGAAGTAGAGTAGACATGACAACGTACTTACTGCTTGATTTATCTGAAATTTAGGAACAGGGAAAGCAGTGTTTTGTGATTTAAATCAGAGCCACTAGTTCACTTCAGAGCATTCCAGATTGATCAGAAAGGAGCACCGGGAACCCTGCGGTGATGGAAATAATCTATATTGTTTCAGGTGAGGACAGCACAGTGTACAACTTTCCCAAATTCACCGTGAGTTCACTCTTAAGAATTGTACTTCACACTTTAAGTCATATCTCAACTAAAAAATTCAAAATAGTAACTCATTATAAAGCAAATACATATACCTTTTTTCTTGAATTCAGGCAGTGACGTCAGTCAAAGAATTGACTGTAAACCTGGCGGCCAACGATGCTATTTTTAAAAGCAGTTGCTCAAAACCTGTGTCTATCAGACTTAGGCTGACTTAGGAAATCAAGGAGGAACTAGGTCTGGTAGACATGGGAAGGCCAAAACATGGTGATGATTAAGCAGAACAATGGGAAGATATTTCTTAGAAGAAATGTTGGGGCTTTATAAGGTCTTAAAGAAATTCTAATCTTGAGGTTCAAATCAGATACAGGAAAAAAAGAAGCCAGACTTCTGAAAAGAATACTGGTAAACAAGATTTTTTAGTTCTTCCCCCATCAAAGTGACTAGGGCCCCCAGTAATTTAACCTAATGCTTAGAGGACAGAGCACATGGACTCACTCAGAGGACTCCAGAAGGGAGGATCCTAAAGTTTCAAAGAGGGACTGATACTTCGAGGAATTGGAAAGACACACCTTATAATTTGGACAGCTCTACAAAGTGTTTACAAATAAATTGTACATATTTTAGGAGAGTCACCAAATTCTCAAAAATGATTTAGTTTGAAAGTAGCATTAATAATTGAAGATAGATGTGCTATTTTTGCCTGTGTCCTATGAGAATATCCTGAGAAATTTAAGGAATAAGGCCTCCAACAGAAAACAAAATATGTAAGAGTTATGAAAGGGGAACCAGGCAGGAAAATAACAGCCCAACCCTGGTTGTATTAGTGTGTCCAGGAATAGCTTTTTTTTTTTTTTTTTAAGATTTTATTTATTTGACAGAGAGATCACAAGTAGACAGGCAGGGAGAGAGAGAGGGGGATGCGGGGTCACTACTGAACAGAGAGCCCAATGCGGGGCTTGATTCCAGGACCCTGAGATCATGTCCTGGGCCGAAGGCAGAGGCTTAACCCACTGAGCCACCCAGGCGCCCCCAAGAACAGCTTGAGCCATGGGGTTATCTTCCTCTAGGATACATAGACGGAAGAGGGGTTTGACCAGTGAATGGTTTTAGCATGCTCAGGATTCACTGATTTTAAAATAAGGAGTAGGTGCATATCCCCATAAAATGTATACTATAAACTATGCTACTGTGACAGAAAAAAAAGGAAAAGGAATAGAAAAGGTGGGACTCCAACCCAGAAGTCTCATCAACATCTCTGTAGAGTGGTGAAGGAGTGGACCATGTTCAGAAGCAGAAGTGAAGTGGAACTTCGTGGAAAGAAATAATGCAACATCAGAGAGGACCAGTAAGGACAGATCACCCTGCAAGTTGTGATGGAGGTAGTTCAGTTTCAGGAAAGTCACTGGAAGTTTGGGGGGGGTCTACTGATGATGATGTGGCAGTTAACAATTCCATGGACATGGAGACATCTTTCTCTAGAAGTTAGGTTTCCAAGAACTCTAATTCTATAGCAAGAAGCAACAGCATCAGCTGGCATAGCTGTGGGATCCAGAAACCAAGGACTCAGTGAGGAAATGCAAACTGAGAGATTTCGAGGTGCTTCATGAGGGAGAGGAGGGCATGCAGTAAGACCCAGGTTTGGGCGGCCAGCATTTCACATTTATTAACTTTGCAAGATGGCAGCCTTGTCTCAGATACCGGTCCCTGAGAGAAACTATATCAAGGAACAGAAGATTTTTATTCCAAATATAATAAATCTATGGTATGAAAAGTAAACATTAGGTGAGGAGTTGATTGAGTTTTCACTTCATCGATTCGACACAGGATACAGACTGACCATGATGCTCGCCAAAAAGGCATTTCCTTCCTCCTCCTTTCAATAACCGAGTCTGAGGTGCTCCTCAGCCATCTTACAGAGCAGGGTTTGGGTAAATCATTTCACTTTTGGTAACTGATTTTGTTTGCTAACTTTTGCCACTGGGGGCTGGTAAGGTTACTCTTCCTTTGCTATCAACTCCTTGTCCGCCTTCCAACTGAGGACAAAGAGATATTTAGTGCTGACCTCATCTTCTGAACGCTGAAGGAACTACACACATTTCACAGATATTCAGACCGGGATTTGGCTACAGGACTGCCCCCACCCCCAGCTGAATCCTTCCGGATAAGACTAAGCAGAATACAACACTGGAACTAGAGGAGGCGGTGATTCTAAACGTTAATTTCTGTGATCTTTCAATTTTAATATGCAAGACTTTAACACTCAGTGTTATCTGGCTGCAGAAGTGATGAGCCCGTCAGACAATTCAGCTGGACAGAATGTAGGAGGGGAACCACGTGCAAGGAATTTTCAATGTAGGGTGCGGAGAGGCCTTGGGAGGTCATGGTGAACCATTTTGACACATTTCAGGACGTCGTAACAAAAATCAGCATCTGTCTACCCATGGTATTGGGAAGACCCACAGGAGAGATGGTTGGTAGGCAGGGAGCACCCTCACAACATGGGGAGCACACCTACACTTATGGGCCAGCTGTGTCCTCTCACGAAGACAGCAGCACCCCGGGGCTGACCATGGTTTAAGAAAACAAAGGACGGCAAAGAAAACGGAAGTGAGAGGAACTCAGTCCATCTCTGGAAGAAAGAGGAAGGTTCATGTGTCTTCTCCCTGACCTTTCATTCCTCTCCATGGAAGAAAGGGTGGTATATTTGGGAGAGTGTAGATGACTTGGATGTGTGTGGTTCAATCACTTCTCTACCTTGTTTTGGACGAAAAGGCTTATTCTGTGCTCTCCCCTGCCCTTAGTTTTGTAGCCACGGGATCTGCCATTGCTAGGAAAGGTGGCGCTAGCACAGCCAGGCTCGTTGGGAAAGTCTCCCACTGTTGCCATATGCCCAACCTAACATAACCAAGAAATGAAAGTGATTTTTTCTCCATCTGACTCCCATTTTCAATTCTCTGTTGGTTCTGAACATGGTAGGTGAAGAGGTACACTGATGTACTGAGGCCCTCCAAGCCCCCACGCAGCTGGGTTGAGAAGATGGGAGGTTTGGCATTTTAGCCAGGGTGGAATCGACCCCCGTGTGCAGCTGCGGAGAGTGTTGGGAGAAGTATAGGGTTTTCTTTGCCTTGTAACAATTCTGTAGCCCTCTCTGTAAGAGAAAAGATTTGGGATCGTGTAAGCGAGGATACCGAAGTTTATGCCATTGACATGGGCAAATGTGAGCCAAACAGAGATGCTGCAAAACTGAGTGCTAGTGGAAATGTCATCCCACAGCTTTTGGAATTTCGAATCCTAGTGAACTATTAGAAAAGGAGCAAGAGGGGCGCCTGGGTGGCTCAGTGGGTTAAAGCCTCTGCCTTCGGCTCATGTCATGATCTCAGGGTCCTGGGATCGAGTCCCGTATCGCATCGGGCTCTCTGCTCAGCAGGGAGCCTGCTTCCCTTCCTCTCTCTGCCTGCCTCTCTGCCTACTTGTGATCTCTCTCTGTCAAATAAATAAATAAAATCTTTAAAAAAAAAAAAAAGAGCGGGGCACCTGGGTGGCTCAGTGGGTTAAAGCCTCTGCCTTCGGCTCAGGTCATGATCCCAGGGTCCTGGGATCGAGCCCCACATCGGGCTCTCTGTTCAGCAGGGGAGCCTCCTTCCTCCACTCCCTCTTTCTGCCTGCCTCTCTGCCTCCTAGTGATCTCTGTCTATCAAATAAATAAATAAATAAACATTTTAAAAAAAAAAAAAAAGAGCAAGAAAAGGAAAGAGGAGGAAAAGAAAATAAAAAGCAAGCAACATCTATGAAAGACTGAGGTCTGCTTTTAGCTAAGCTATGTGCTGGCATTTCAGGAACTCCCATAAGCATCCCCCAGCCCCATGATTACAGACATTTCAAACGCCAATGCGGAGAATCATTTTAAGAAGAAATCACAGCCACCAACTGGTAGAGCTAATATTCAAACCTGGAGTCATGTTCTTTCCATTAATTCCGGCAAACGGCAAGACCATCTCACGCTCCCCTAGACTTCCTGCTCTTTTTTATTACGGTGTCTTAAGATGAGAATATTCCTCTCTCATTTACATTTTTCATCCTGATGGCAAACAATAACAGCTTTCTGTTTGCCAGCATGTATGCTATGAGAGCAAATAAGCTATTATAAACATAAGGCAAAAAGAGAAGTTTTCTACTTGAGACTATACGGTTTTGTTCAAAAAGGTATAAATCTGCACCCAGATCACTGTTAACTCTTGCTGTCCCCCAGCTGAGGAAGTGACATTTTAGCATATCTCATCTAACCATTATTTGAAATAGGTTTTTCTTTTTATTATGTTTTTCAGTTGACTTTTTGCTATTTTCCACTCCATCCTTCTCAAGAGACCGTTTCCGATGTTTTTCTTAGAGGGATTCCACTGTTTGATCTAACTTTCCATCTTCTCCTATCACATGCAGATGACAGCCTCCTAATGATGCCTATTTGATTAACTAAAAACATGTACCATATGGAGGAAATTGACAGCCAATGTTTGTGATAATTGATTAGCACGCTCACGTCAATTGATGTAGTGAATCATTAATTCCCTTTTGGCTCTGAACTGCCAAATAAAAGGCAGGAGGAAGGCATTTAACAAATGAGCAAAAGTTGTGTATTCATTACTCTTAAAACAGAAAATAGTCACATGCGGTAGCAGAAATTACGATTAAAATTTCTCCTGGGGGGAAAAATATATTCTTTTGTTTTCTCCATTTAAATAAAATCCCTATCTCCCAGATTGTGCATTTTATGAAATTTTCATCTGCTCAGACAGCACTCATTTCACATCTCATCTGTTCTGTGAATGAGATGGGGAAATCATGTGGGTTTTGGGGGGGGTGGTTTGTTTGTTTGTTTTGTTTTGCTTTTTTCTGGAACAGCATAAAGAATCCATGGTGAATTGTGCATTTACCATACGGGACGACCCAGCCGGTCATTTTCAGAGTACAGGCTCACTGCAGTCTCGTCTCCTTCGAAATCCACACACAGCCATATAGCTCCACAATGATGTCATGCCCTACATATTTATTTTGATAAATCGTATTTCAGGCAGTCTTGAAATCCAAAACCAGAAACTTAAGAAGGAACATTTAAATCTAAGACACTGTGACTCAAATTCAAGATAATACAAACTCCTTGAAGCCTTCTTTATTTTCATCTGCTGTGCTTAAAAACACCACTTTTCCCACAGTTAGGAGTTAGAATTTCATCATAAACTACTCCCGTAAAAACTATTTAATTTTCCACTACAGGGAGGGAGGGTCTGATCTCTTATTAAACATTTTATGGAAAAGTCTGAAAGTGCTTTCAATTATTTATCGAATTGAAATCTGGGCCTTGGAAACTGCTGGCATTACACACACACACACAAGATTATCAGCCCACTGAGTGCCATTAGGTCATAAAGAGCTGCCGGAGCAACATCTCTTGTACAGCTGCTGGTGCTCATGCAACTTTTACTACAGTTATAAAGTCATTTATTACATTTTTTTATGATGCTAATGCACTGCGGTCTGTTACTTTATCGTTCCCATTGTGATAAAGACTGAAATGTGTGATAGCGTGCAAAATATAGATAGATAGATCCTTAATGACAAAGCCTGTTGCATTAAAAATCTTAGATAAACTCCCAAAGTCCGTAAAAGTATTAAGAGGGGATAGCGATCACGAAGGAAATATCTTTGTGGGACTTTTTATCATTTCATTTCACTGTTCCCTATAGAATTTTATTTTTAACTTTGACTTTGCCAAAATAGACAAAGAATGATAGGATTATCTGAACTTTTTTTTTTTAATTACAATATCATCGTTGTGGTAAAACATAATTTGCAATTCATTAGGAGGACCTAGGACTATATAATTTCCAAGCAAGCACACGAAAAGGAAGACTCATTAAAAGATAATAATGTCCACGCACCCAAAGGTACCCATAATTGATAATTACATCTTGCTCCAATTGTCTGAACTTAACTCTCCGTAAGATACAATTGTACATAAAGAGAATGCAGCTTTCTATTGAGGGGGGAAAAATCAATTATGTTAATTAACTACTACCCTGCACTAAAGCTGACTCAGCAGTTGACACCGACAGCTCTGTGACTCAGAAGGGAAACTCCTTCCCAGACTGGAGTCCTCTGGATCCGTTGCTCCTTGGGTATGCATTCGACTTGCAGCTACTTCTGCTTCTTCATTTCTCCTACTCTTTATGTTATTTTTCTTCCACTTTATCAAAAAAAGGAAAGAAAAGAAAGGAAAAAAGTCTTCAAGAATGAGGGAAGCCCAAGGGGCGCCTGGGTGGCTCAGTGGGTTAAGCCTCTGCCTTCAGCTCAGGTCATGGTCCCAGGGTCCTGGGATCGAGCCCCGCATTGGGCTCTCTGCTCAGCGGGGAGCCTGCCTCCTCCTCTCTGCCTGTCTCTCTGCCTGCTTGTGATCAATGTCTGTCAAATAAATAAATAAATAAATCTTTAAAAAAAAAAAAAAAAGAATGAGGGAAGCCCTGAGGAACTAATCACTTGGTTAAGCAGTTCTTGAAGTTGGACATCCTTATATATGACTGTTTGCAGCATTTAATTTGTCCTGAAGAACAGTCAGAATGAAGAAATACATGCTATTTAAGGAAAAGCTAAACACTGGTTTCAATTATACTGAATTCTGAATGCATTCATAGTTTATGACCAGCACGCTTTGTAAAAGTGCTTCAGCAGTGGGACAGTAAAACCTAAATAATAGGCCTAAGTATTAATAGGCAACTACAGTGACTTAATATTGATACTGAGAGCTTGGAGCTGGATAAGCTCCGAAGAGTGGTTTCCCTCACTCTCTCATTTAACTAGGAACCAGAAAAGTCTGTTCCCGCAAGAGATGTTTCTGTAGCTGCCTCCTACCTACTTCATTCCTCCTCCACTGGTTTTTAGTCTCCACATGTGCATCAAGGCAGAAGGGGGCGATTCTCTGGAAGGTTAGACTTCCTCCCAGAGATGAAAAGTGGAGTCAGGAGGACATGTGGCACGTGCCTCTTCCAGCTACAATGTGCAGAGACAGCACAGTGTGAGCCGCTCTTGCGTCTTCCATGGCGATCTGATTATAAACAAAAGAAATTAAGACTCCCGATCCTGCATGTTTATCTCAAAATGGGATCAATACTCCAAATTGTGTCCTATTCATTCCTATTCATGAAGTACAACACGTTGGAATAAATACAACAGAAAATCTGTATGTGCATTCAAATTAAGTGAGAAAGAAGTGTGTCAGATGAAACATCTTTACAGCTTATCTGTAACTGCCTAACTCTGGCCTCCTAAATATATTTCAAATATTTAAGTCAATGTCTCCTATATTTTTACACAGTACTAATAAGACCACAATTGTTTAGAGAATAAAATTATGCCATGAATAATTTCTTTTTTTAAAAGATTTTATTTATTTATTTGACAGAGAGAGAGATCACAAGCAGGCAGGGAGGCAGGCAGAGACAGAGGGGGAAGCAGGCTCCCCACTGAGCAGAGAGCCCGATGTGGGACTCGATCCCAGGACCTTGAGACCATGACCTGAGCTGAAGGCAGAGGCTTTAACCCATTGAGCCACCCAGGCGTCCCTGCCATGAATAATTTCAAAGAACATGCCGATCTTAAGAAATAAGAACATGAGCACATCTACGTATTCATCCATTCATTATAACCATCTTCAGAGAAATATTGCAGAAGAAATGCCTGAATTTACCAAGAATCTACCACACGAAGTCCCTAACTCACTGTACTTAACTCTGAGAAGCAACAGTGATAGTCAAAAGAGTCCTTATACCAATGGTGTCCATTCAGTATACATTGATACATTTCATCAGCACACATTTATTTTTATCCGTATATGTGTAAATACAGGATAATAGTATACATGCTATTTTTTTTATGTAAGATAATGTTTTCTAAGTGAAAAAAACAAGGAACACAGTGACAGGCTAAATTGAAGAATGTATTTCATAGTGTATTTGAAACATACGACTCCATACCAGTGATTCCCAGCCTACTATTAATCCCTGAAATGTGTGAAAAATGAGTTAATTTTGTGTCTCCAGTTATTTGAAGGAATTATAAAGAATTATCAAAATAAATAGAACAAAACTTTATTTGGAGACAAAAAATTACAATCATAAAGCATTTTAAGCAGGGGAAAAAAAATACTGTAAAATGAACATGGTATCACCCATGAGAAATAATAATGTTCTTCTCTCTATTAGAACCAGAAAAGGTGATTTATTTCAAAAGTACATTAGAGTGCTTCTGCACAAGGGCAGTATTCTCTACGTACAAACCATTATGTTCTATTTTGGTGGTAGTTTTTCTGTCAGCACTGAGAAGCCCAAGACTCAAACATTTCCAAGCCCACAATTATGCCCACTAAGAATCGTTTACTCAGACCTACAGAAATCAACTTATTTTCACTTGCATAGTGACTGATTTCTCTCATCGTAATTTCTACTTATTTGTCGTTGCTTGTTTATTGTCGATCTTCTGCTTTAAAGTGTCCTCTAAAGGGGAGGAAATCTCTGATTTGGTCACAGATATGTATGTCTATTAGTTAACAGATACTGTTTAAGAAAATTGAAAGAATGAATCAGTGGACGTTCATAACTACATTATAAAACAAGGGCCCTAGGACTTATGGTTAAGTATTTAATAGGATATTAATAAGTTAAATTGGATATGAATTTACTAGTATTTTGAAGGGTATCTCATTAGTTTTTCTAAGGATACTCATTAGTTTACATGTTTTTATCTTTACCCACAATGTAAATGTATGTAGAATACATAGTAGGTGAACAAATAAATCTCCTAGAATGACAAATGTACTTGTTTGGAAGTGAAAAGATCCATTTTATACATATTTATTTGTCAAAAAAATGATTCAATACTATAACGATCAACAGGGGTACAAATATTACAAATATCTCCTTTTTAACTTACAGCTTATTTTACCTTTCTCTGCTACATAAAGCAATTTTTTTTAATTTTTATTGTTTTAGTGTTGTACATTTTACTGGTGAAAAGGGACCATGCAAAGGATGGCTTATAAATGAAGAAAAACTGAAAGTCAGAAATGAAAATAAGCCATACTTTTTTAAAAACATGTTTTCATAGTTTTTCCTAAGCACCAGCTAAAGGTTAACTCTTAATTTTTTTTATTAACATATAATGTATTATCAGCCCCAAGGGTACAGGTCTGTGAGTCATCAGGCTTACACACTTCACAGCACTCACCATAGCACATACCCTCCCCAATGTCCATAACCCAACCACCCTAACCCTAACCCCACTCCCCACACCCCAACCCTGAGTTTGTTTTGTGAGATTAAGAGTCTCTTATGGATTGTCTCCCTCCCGTTCCCATCTTGTTTCATTTTTTTTCCTTCCCTACCCTTAACTCTTAAATTTTAACTGAAGTGTAGCTGACAGTGTGCTATCAGTTTCAGGTGTATAATACAGTGATTCAAAAATGCTAAGTTAATCACAGTAAGTGGACTCTTAATCCCCTTTAACTATTTCACCCATCCCCTGCATACTTCCCCCCTGGCAGCCATCAGTTCACTCTCTGTAGTTAAGAGTCTGGCTTTCTGTTTGTCTCTTTTATTTTTAGAAAGAGACAGAGAGAGAGCGTGCACAAGCACAAGCAGGGCGAGGAGCAGACAGAGGGAGAGGGAAAAAAGCAGACGCCCCCCTGAGCAGGGAGCCCAGTGCAGGGCTCGATCCCAGGACCCCGAGATCACAACCTGAGTCAAAGGCAGACACTTAACTGACTGAGCCACCCAGGTGCTTTTATTCTTTGTTCCTTCTACACACGAATGAAATCATGTATTTGTCTTTCTCTGATTTATTTCACTTAGCATTATACCCTCTAGGTTCATTCATATTGTTGGAAATGGCTATACTTTTTTCTGTTTTATGGCTGAATAATATTCCACTAAGAGAGTGCACGTGTGTGTGTGTACATATATACATACACATATATACAAGCATGTGTGTATATGTTGTGCATGTGTATGTGTATATACATATGCATGTTTACATGTATTTGTGAATGTGGGGTGGTGGGGGCATGTACACATGTGCGTATGCATGCATGTATGGATGTGTATGTACATGTGTATTTGTGTGTATGCATGGATATGCACGTACATGCATGAGTATATATATGTATAGGTGTATATGACCTGAAACCATAAAATTCCTTGAAGATACCATAGGTGGTAATCTCCTTGATATCAGCCATAGAAGTATTCTTGCAGATATGTGTCCCCTGGTGAGGGACACTAAAGTAAAATTAAACTATAAATAAAAAGCTTTTTTTTTTTAAAAGATTTTATTTATCTATTTGACAGACAGAGATCACAAGTAGGCAGAGAGGCAGGCAGAGAGAGAGGAGGAAGCAGGCTCCCCGCTGAGCAGAGAGCCCGATATGGGGCTCGATCCCAGGACCCTGGGATCATGACCTGAGCCGAAGGCAGAGGCTTTAACCCACTGAGCCACCCAGGTGCCCCTAAATAAAAAGTTTTGCACAACAAAGGAACCCAACAACAAAGCAAAAAGGCAATCTACTGAATGGAAGAAGATATATTTGCAAATAATATATTTGATAAGGAGTTAATATCCAACCTATATAAAGAACATCTACAATTCAACATCAACAAACACACACACACACACACACACACACTCCAACTAAAAATGGGCAGAGGAACGGAAGAAAGGTTCTTCCGGAGAAAACATACAGATGGCCAACAGGCATATATCAACTTGCTTAACATCACTCATCGTCAGGGAAATTCAAATCAAAACCAAAAGAAGATATCACCTCACACCTGAAAGAATGACTAAGCTCAAAAAGACAAGAAACAAGTGTTGGCAAGGATGTGCAGAGAAAGGAACCCTCACGCGCTGTTGGTGAGAATGCAAACTGGTGCAGCCCCTGTGGAAAATAGTATAGTTCCTCAAAAAATTAAAAATAGAACTAGTACACGATCCAGTAATTCTACTGCTGGGAAATCACCCAAAGAAAACAAAAACACTAATTCGAAAATTACATGCACATCTATGTCTACTGTAGCATTAGCTACAATAGCCAAAATATGGAAGCAATCCAAGTGTTCATTAACAGATAAATGAAGCAACGTATTTTATGTTCTCAAAAACACAAGAAATGTTTCATTATACTCCAGGAATTTTTACTTTTGGACTACTAAACCCAAGGGAATGATGGTTCATATCTAATAGTGGTCTATTTAGACACAGTCTGGCAAAATGCAATTCTGTTAGTGAACCAGAAAGTTTGCTCATTGTTTGGGTCAGGGCACATTAAAATGTGTCAGTGCTTTCAAGGTAGTGAGAAAAAGCAGCATTTCAGCCTTAAGACAGATGGGGGAGGGGGAGCAGGGAAGCCAGACAATTTACTAGTCATCTGATAGATTATTTATAGATCATATAAGAAAAGACCCTTCAGAGATGAATAAAGAGCCCCACTGATGGGGGTACGATGGGAGAGGGTGTCTTGCCAGTTTATTGCCTCTTATTAAAATGAATTTAGGCTTATTTAAAAATCCTAGAACACATTTTATTTTAACACACATGTATTCCACTTTGCCCACCAATGGTATATATTTTGTGAAAAATAGGTCAAAGATACCTCAAGGAACACACGAATGAATGACATATGACTAATGGGTCTCCTATAGTCCAAGACTGAAGAAAATTAAGCAGTGGTAAGATATGACTCAGTCCCCATTGAGATGTTGACAAAATCAAGTCGTACTCATTACTTACAGAATTCCCACCTGCTCTTAACTACATTAAATTTTTAAGTTGTGCTTTTATAAACAGAATCATATGTCATGTTTCTCCATATGCTTCTTAGCAGGCACAGAGAGTTCTTAGTACTTTTTTAGACAGACCGAGCCCTGTGATATGATTCATTACCACGCGTAAGTCCTGGGTTATTACCGTGTCTTTGCCATTTGGAAAACAGCGCTCACACACTTGATATAAGGTGACAGGGTGGAATTAGATGTGTGTAGTTAACTCAACTCTAGACTCAACACAATGCATCTCCAGGATCCTAAGTAGATGACAATTACTGCGGATTAAACTCCCTGTATGAAACTCATTTCAGAAGCAGATGGCTCCACACAACTTTGATGGCCCTTCATCTCTTTATTGCAAATAAAATACTTGCTAGGTTTGGTAAAAAAAAAAAAAAAAAAAAAAAAAACAAAAAACCCAGCTGTCTTATCAGTACATGTTTTGATAAGGATGCCAAATCAGGCTTTAAGTGATGTGGCACGGGGGTGGGGGGGGTGGGGGGATGGAAACCCTCACGTTTGTCATCTCCTGCTGTGATTGAGCATAACATGCCCAAGGATGAGGCACCAAGTACCGGGGCTGCAGGAAGGTTCACTCCAGAACGGCACGTGTAAGCCACGGATGGAGTCTTTTCAGAAAACACAGGGATTCCTTCAGACCTGAAAGGGAGTGTTATAAAACTTGGAGTCTATAAACTCTCCCTGAAAAAGGGAGAGTCTATAAAACTTTGGTACAATCACGGTTAGATCATTGCTGAGAACAGATAAAGATAGGTAGTGCCCTGTCTAATCTAGCAAAATTAAAGTCATTTTAGAATTCAGTTTTCTAAATAGCTTTCCTTTCCATACCCAAGGGGCATTTCGGACAACCCTCATGAGGGATTTGGCAGGCTCTAGTGAGTAGCTGTTTATATGCAATTCTCCCACACAGCACAGACAGGACTCTCAAGGGCCGTATTTGTCCTCTTTCGTAACCCCAGTACCTTGCAGATGGTTAACTGCTTACTTACCAATTATTAGTAAGCAATTGATTATTAATGATCTAATCAATGGATAATACATGGAACACAGTACTGGGTCTATGACTAAAACATATGAAGATAACAATGAGAAGAACAACATGGTTTAAAACCCGGGTTATGGCTTTCTACTTACGGATTGTATAAAGGGTAGGAGTTGTTCTAGAGATAGCCAAGTGTATACTAATACAAACTACATCAGGGATCACAAACCCAAATGGTTTGAGATGAACTACAAGTTTATTGAGAAGGGTGTCATACTGTTTATTTTGCTATAAAGAATATGACTTTCTTAAATCAATTATTTTTCAAAATATTATATGTGCCAGTGTTTGTGCTCTCATCTGTATGCTATTCAAAAAGGCAAATCATTTGAAAATAAGAGTCCGTTGTGTCAGCCTCAAGATACAGCAAAAGTATTTCTGAATGGAAAAATTCATAAGGAGCAATTACAGACTCAGAAAACTGCTCAAGGACATAACATAGAAACAATAATCAAGCCCAAAACAGGAAGTTAGCCGAACAAAGACAGAATATAATCAAAGGATGTGGTCCTCTCTTCCCATAGAAATGAAGGAAAAGCTGTTGGACAACGTCATTGAGAGGAAGTGACCACCAATGACCTGAGAGCTAGAGCCAGGCACGCACAGGCTCCCCACCCCTCCTCCATCCTTCACTTGCCTTCCCTGCTCCAAGGACATAGACTTGAGATAATGGTGTGGTGCTGAGGCCACCTGGACACATTCGAGACTGAAGCCAGTTAAAACCTCTATAAACTTTCAGGTTTGGTGGCTGGGCAGGTGCAGGGATCCATTCATCCCGCGGCCACCTAAGACAAGACTCATAGGTAAATTCACCTGCTTATTCAACCCATCACCTACCAACCAGGAGTGGTCTGCCTCTTTCTCCCGCTCTCTCCCTGCCCTCCGTGTATGAGGGCCAGTTTCAGATTACACCTATGGGGCTCCCAAAGAGCTTATGAGCCAACACACTACCTGATGCACTAAGACAGTGATGTCCTAACTCGTGACTCACAAACTCTTGGGAAGTTGTCCTATGACAACTTCCCTCATGAAGAAATAATTTCAGGTAAAAAAAAAAAATCAGACGTTTATGATTTATCCTATATCTACGGGATACAATCAGCTTCAATTATGAACTAAATGTGAAACTCATCAAACAATACAGTTCAGAAATGGCAGCAAATAATGTTTAAGAACCAAATGAATATCAAGATATATTCATGAGATCAAAAATAAAAAGCCGGGGCGCCTGGGTGGCTCAGTGGGTTAAGCCACTGCCCTCAGCTCAGGTCATGATCTCAGGGTCCTGGGTCGGAGACCCGCATCAGTCTCTTTCCTTAGCAGGGAGCCTGCTTCCCCCTCTCTCTCTGCCTGCCTCTCTGCCTACTTGTGATCTCTCTCTCTGTCAAATAAATAAATAAAATCTTTAAAAATAAATAAATAAAAAATTAAAAGCTTATTCTTAAATCCTGTAACTCATAATTTTTATTTTACTAATTTTCTAAAAAATCAGGGGGTTTTTGTTACAGTAGACTTTCAAAGGGCAACCATGTGTGGCCTTGATTTTCACTCCCTCCATCCATGGTTTTTGAAGCTCTGTGGCTTTGCTTTTGCAGGAGGGCACTTAAGGCTAAGGCCAGGACTCACACGTGCTAGTAGCCTGGGGGTGTCTCAACCCCGTTATCCCCATCATCTCTCAGACGCCCTTGAACCTCCTGGTCATCTCTCACTTCCTCAGGCTCTCTCATCCACTCCTTTTGTGGGTCTTTTAATATACTTCTTTTATGATATGCGGCTGGTCACCACATCCCCTCCCTGCACTTAGATTTCAAGTGTTACCTCCTCAAAGAAACCATTCCTGACCCCCCCACCCCAGGGCTTTCCCCCTGTGATTTACAGGGTTAAATAACCTTCAGGGCAATTGTCACAGTTTGTAATGATACCCTTCTTTGTGTGATTGTCTTCTTAGGTATGCGTCCTCCGCTAGACAGGAAGAACGCGTCTGCTTTTTATCTCATTAATGCCCAATTGGAACTTAGCAGTTTCTGAAGCATTACAGGCACTCCTTAACTGTGTCCCGGCGAACGCATGAGTCAATCGACTGTTGTAAGTCACACGTATATTGAGATTTTTTGTTGTTGTTTTTACAGTTACTAAAGCAGATAGTTTTGTGATTGGAAAGAAGGGTAAAAGCAGCAAAACCAAGCATCAAATCAATTGAATGAAGTGGAACAGAGAAAACCTTAATATATTAAGAATTGGGAGGACTAACCTTGTTAATCACAGTTAACAACTGTAAGGCTTCTTTTTGGAAACTTCTCTGCACAGAATGGCAGAACATACAGCGGGAGTGGAGTAACATGCAAAATGCAGGATAGGGACAAGGTGAGGAAAAACATCTGAGACAGGTGGAATAAAAGTTGTGGAATGAGTCACCGTTGGACTTTTTTTTAAATCTCTTTAAGACTTCACCTCTATTTGTTGTACTGGATGAAATATCTTGGTACACTGGGAGAGCCTCACTACAAGTGACAGACACACACGAACCTTCCTTTGAGGAAGATGCCCACTCACTTTTGTACTGTTTCACTCTTTTCCTCTTTCTTCTAAGCATTTTATAGCTAACCTACTTAGAGCTGTTAATTTTGCTTTCGAGGTAGTTCCATTATTTTGTGGTGCAAAAGCAACTTGCTAATTAAGAGAATTGCCCTCCTCACCCCTATTTTCATCGTCTTGTTAATGGAATAAGGTGGTTTACACCAGCGCACCTGATAAAATCATGTCAAGAGTATAATGACTCTCTTTAAGGGAAGCAGCCATGGTATGAAGATAAAATACGCATTCGAAATAAAGGAGTATGATCTGAGTGGGAGTTTGAAGATCTGAAACTATTACACCTCTGAGGTCAAAAGAAAGCCTATATTATAGAAGTAAAAATAAATAAATAAATAAGAGTGAGTTTCTCGGTGAAATGTTCTTCATTACCTAATTACATCTAGTTAATACATATAAAATATTCTACTACTTTGGAAAAATCAGAAAAACACATTTTAAAAAATAAATATTCTACTTAGAGTTATTTTTAAAAGGTCATACTTTAAAAGCAGTGGGAAACCACATAATTTTTTTTTTAATTTTCCTGGACTCCTGGGTGAAGGACACAGGGACAGGCCCGCACTTAACATTTCTCAGAAGAATTCTAGTCAAGATAAAATCAAAAGTTTTATAATCATTTTGTTTCCTGTAGATGAACGCCTCACGTTTCACCCATTCCCATACAGTGGAAAAGGCTGTCTTACTACAGGAAGCTCCTGAGAAAGTAGAAATATGAAGAGACCAAAAAAATAAAATAATAATACTACAAAAGATCAATTTTCTCAGAAGTTGAGATCTAGCATGTATATAATGTAGACTTCTTGGGGGTAATCCTTTCTTAAAAGCTCAGCACAGGAGACTCTTTTCAAAGCAGGTAATGCTTTTGCCATAGTCAAGGGTCTACTCATAATTCTTGAGTTTAAAATGGGAGACTACGTGTAGTTTTGTGGACAGGTTCTTTGTAACGGTCTGTTCTTGATACCCACGGAGGCTCTAATTCAATCTGCTCTGACGTATTTCCCGGTGATCCTACTGTGGTCACAGATTTTACTTCAGTTCACCTTTATGGCAGCGGCCTGGCTAGCAAATTATTTGCTCTTCCCTGTACACATACTACAGAATCCAGTAAGTTGTGACTTTTCTTCCACAACTCTTGCCTAGGGTTGTGCTTAAATGAAGTAGTTGGTACAGAACCTGGTTACATAAAAATTCAATGTATGTTGGCCAGGATCTTTGCCCCTGAGGTAAGAACATTTGAATACCCTGAAGGGTAAGAAATCTGAGATTTCTGCCAAAATACATCCCTTTTAATCCATTTCCAACTTTTTGCTTATACCTCACTTAGACGTATAGTCAATTCTCATTAGTGGATGTGGTATTTTTTAAGTGCACCAACTTGTAGAAGTAAATCTGAAGCCCCCAAATTAGTACTAGCGGTGTTCTTACAGTCATTCACAGATGTGCAGAGCGGCAAAACATTTGAGCTGCCAGACACATTCATTCCTAGCTGCGGGGGGGAGGTCATGGAGAGGACATGGCCACCAGTTGACCCTTGAGCTGGGCCCTGACCATCAGACTCCTCATCCCCTCCGTCGTCCCTGGAATATGGATTCCACTAGCCTTTCCCCACTCCCAGAGGCTCTCCCAAAGACGTAGCCTTGCAATAATGATGTGGTATTAAGACTGAAGATTTAATGGGGGGGGAAAGGGAGATCAACTTGTCATGCTACCGCCCAAAACAAGTGTCATATGGCAGGTTCCCTTCCTTATTAAACCCATTACCAACTGCAGGGGCCTCTGTCTTCCGTCCCTCGCTGCCCTCCAGGTTGGGAGGACAGTTTCAGACTTCACCTGGGAAGCTCCAGAGCTTTCAAACCAACGCCAGGGGAGGTCAAACAAGGACATACTCCGCCTTCTGGTTCAGTTTTCATATTGTTCACAAATGGCCTTTTTCCAGTGACATTTGTAGCGTGCTTTTCTCACTTTTGAGATTTTTGTTGATTTTGCCCATTTAAAATTACTCCCAGGCACAGTGCTCAAGAGCTGTCTGGTCTTTCTATACACAAGAAAACCGATTGTGTTACAGAAAGAATAAATTATTAGATAAGCTTTGCTCAGGCATATGCTATAGTGCTGTTGCTTCTGAATTTAATGTTAATGAATCAACCATATATTACATAAGATATCTTCAAACACATAAAATAAGTTACATATTAATCAGTTAAAAATAATGTGACCGCAGGCTTCCAGGAGCCCAATGCTGTACTTTCCTTAGGAGCAAATGGTACGGTATTTGCTAAGTCAGTATTCACATCAACTTGCAGAACATTACCACAAACAATGAGAACTGACTGCACTAAATATGTATGAAAACGGTTAGATTATTTCATGTTTCTGAAGAAAAGCAAATAAATTTAGAAAGATGGACTGGGGCACGAATGAGAAAGATTTTGTACATTGTGATTTTTTCTGTACAATGTGATTTTTCTTGAGGCACTTGGAAAAGCAATTAAGTCTTCTTGTTTAAAATCATTATCTAGAACCTACCCCAAAAGAAACCAGAATGAAAATGATCTCTCTAGGATTTCATGCAGGGAAAAGATCCTAGGGCTGGCGGAAGTCGGAATCGAGAAGTTAGAATCAAAGTTTAGTTTGAAAGGCAAACAGATCAGAGACTGAGAAGTGCGGATTTCACCAAGCTACAGGGTTGAATGAGAATCTACATTGATGGGACACAAATTCCATCAGTTGTAGAGGCAACAAAAATGAACTAAAGACCAACATGTTGAGGTCCAAATGCTCTGGGGCTGAGTTTCCAAATCTTAATTTTATGAAGAATCATGAATAGCCGTTAGGGTGAATGAACTCCTTCAAGAAAGAAAACTGGCTGCCAAGTAGTTACCATGTTAACTGTGTTGTATTTCTGTCAGAAGATTCCTGCGTCCTTGTCTATGAGGTCACAGGATATAGTTCTTTAGCTCACCATCCAGTTGAAAAGGTTCTTGAGAACAAAACTGAGAAGTACAACCATTATTTTTGTGGCATATACCCCAAAATTCATGAACTCATGGTTGAGTAAGGAAACAGGCATTTGTTGAATGAATCAATGAGCTTCTTAGTAACAAGAATCCTCAGAATCATTCCCTGTCTCCTCAGTGTCTCCTGTCCCCGTCTGTTTGTCTCTAACCGCCACCACCACCATTTTTAGCCCTTGCGTGGGGCTGACACAGTTACACTACTTCTTTGTTCAGAGGCTCCAGGGAAATAATGAAATCTGCATTACTACTTACATGGGGTCCCTTCCCTCTCATCTCACAGGGAAGAACAAACCTACTTATGCCTATACACAAACAAGTTTTATACATTGGACAAATTAACAACAAAAGTGTTTGGGATACATTATTCACATAATGATCACAAAACAGGACCTTTGAGGTCACGGAAAAAGCTATCTGCTTTAGTCACACAATGCAGGCTTTCTGATACATCTTAAATATGCTGCAATCAAATAATGAGCCTCATCTTTTCTGCAGAATAAAAACAGACTGACGAAGAAACATGGGAAATGTGGGTACCTAACAAATAATGAAAATATTAATGATAATAATGTCTCTTAAGAAAGCAGCCAAATTCAGTCATGAAGGGCTCCTGCACAAAAAACTCTAGATTACATGTTTCAAGAAAATCCTCTATTATTATCAGCTTTTTTTAATAGCTTGGTCTCCAAATTTCTAATAAAATCTAATCATTATTTTAATTCCATGTGGCATTACTGAAATCACAAAGGAAAATTATGTGCTAAAAAAATAATATTTAGAAATAGAAATGAAAATATTACTCCAACTGAAACTTGATCTTTTACAGAAAGTCTCAAAAAGAAAATATTCTATCATTTAATCATTTCAAATTTTTCTAAAACTTATCATTCAGGTCTACCCATACTTATCAGTATTTATTTAATTTTGAAATGTACACACACGAAGAATTATGACCCAAATCCACTAAAGTAAAGGAAACAACGTATTTCTATTAAATCTGATATACCTCTTACGAAGAAAGATGTTCTTAACTGTGTATCAAGATTATTTCCCTAGAGTAATGTGATCACAAGCATATTAGCTCCTGTATTACTTTCTTCAACAGTTACATACTGGGTTTCTATAAGGCATAGTCCCTTTCCTCAAGGGTCTGTAAGTCTAACTGTATCTACACAAAACCTTTTAACATCTATCTGGTCATCTGAGAAGACTGGAGGGGAGTTTACCTGGTGAAAACCAGCACATCCTTAGCAAGAGGAAGTGCATGTACAGAAAGGTTTATAAAAATACAATGTGCCTGGAAATCGTCACCATTCTGAGAGCTTGGGAGCTAAAGGGAAGGCAGATATTGGCAGTAATCTTAACAACACCGGTCAAATTGTGAACGCAAGGGTTGAACTTAGATCACATCATGCTAAGTTTTGAGTTTTTTCTGTCGTCAGTGAACAGCCATCAGGAATTACTCATGGTAAACATCTGTCTTGGTTCCTTCAGTCTGCTGTAACAAAGTAGCAGAAACCGGGTATCTCACAAGCAACAGATTTGTTTCTCCCAGTCCTGGGGCCCAGAAGCCAAAGATTGAGATGCTGACAGATTTGGTATCTGGTGAAAACTTACTTCCTCGTTTGGAGACTGTATCATTTTGCTGTTACCTCACAAAATGAAAGGGACAACAAGGGAGCGTTCTCTGACCACTTTTAGAAGGGCACTGATCCCACTGGTGAGGGCAGAGCTAATCACCCTGCAAAGACACCACCTCTTAATACCAACACACCAGGTTCCTATGGTGTCAGCATTATTATTTGGTGATGGGGAGCACTCCAACCTGTCTAAATTTTCCTCTGTGACCTCTTAAGACGTACCACTTACCACTCTTAAGAACTTAAAGCTCTTAAGACTTTACCACAATGGTTTTCCAACTCCGCTTGTGGCATTTCACACCCAACTCTGCCTCTTGTAGTAGGCTAGTCCCTCTTGTCCTAGAGAGAGGTTATGTTGTTACAACTTAATCCAAACTGTTAATAAGCTTCACAAAAATATTTGAATTATATATAGGAATGGAAGAAGAAATCTACAAGCCTTTGTTAAAAGAAATACCAACTAAATAGCACAGGAAAGTTAAGTGTGAAGGATTCTTGGCTAGAGGCAATCCCAAAGCAGCTGAAAACAGAACATACTGATGGATTCTTGTGCAAGAAGAATTATACTGCTGGCACCAGAGGACTTTGCGATCTGATGGCTAGTTCTAGAGCCCTGAGGAACCGACCAAATGTATTACTCTGTTCGTCTATCTGTAGTTTTTAAAAACTTGCGCACATCGATTCAAGATCCGATAAATTTCAGTTCCTGGTTTGCCAATTCTCACAAGCCCAGCATAAAGACAATCACGCACAAGTCCTTCTTTGCCAACAACAGGAGTATTTACACAAATATCCATTTCCATTCTGTCACAGAAGAACCTCCAAGAATAAAGAGAAAACCTTTTCAATGGAAAATAAATGTAGGTCCTTTAAAACCATTAAAGGATTCAAGAAACAGACTACGGAGGCGAGAGAAATAAGCATGTCTCAGGATCAAAGACACTTGTGGCAAAAATATTTATGCAATTTAAGTTGCTTTCAGGCCGGAAGATGTCTTATTTGTTGGAAGAAAAGAGTGTAACCATCTATGGCACCGCTGAAATCTCTAAATACATCTACTGCTGCAGACTGCAACATTATTCGTGACAAAGCCTAGGTCCTGTGCATGAAAACTTGCCCTGATTAGATAATTTTGTTATTACCTGCACTTCACAGTAAGACCTGTTAATGTGATAAGCAGTTTTTAACAATTGTATCCTGTGATATTTTCCTAATGTGTGTATTTATGCATACTGCTGTGAACAGTTACGCTTGAAGCATTTTTAGGAACTCTAACCTGTGATATTTTCCTAATGTGTGTATTTATGCATATCACAGAGAGCTGTTAATGTTATAAGCATTTTTAAGGACTTTGAGGATATTTTAAACCAATGTTTATAATTACTCAAAAATCCAAATGTTTCTTTTTAGACAAATATGGCTTCAAGTCACCTTGTTTACACAAGGCACATGGTGGTCTTGTGTGGCTTTCTCAGAATGACACACACCCTCCCCACAAGAAATATGTATCTGAATGAGGATGGTTTAAGTAAAGGAGTGAAACATTCAGGGGAAATGAAATTGATAAATCCTTTAACTCTAGACAACCAAAATTTAGAAGACCTCACTGGGCAGCTCTTTTATACAAGACAGTAAATTAGATAATATAGAAGACAAAATTTTAAAAATGTCCTTACAAGGAGTTCGTAATTTAGGAAGAAAATGGAGATACACAAAATTAACTCTACATCTCATGCTAGAGATGTAAATCATAATGAGAAAGTAGATGAGAGAATAATTCTAAAATAATTCATCTCTAGAACTCTCTAGAATGTTTGTTGTTTCTTCTGCCTGGAACCCGCCTCCCTCTTAGTTCACTTATTAAGCTACTACTTATCCTTCAGTGTTTTCCTTCAGCAATCTATCATCTTGAGACACAATGGTAATTTCCCATTCTTTAAGCCACTTGAAGATATGACTGACATACTTAGTGTGTATAACTTGATGAACTTGGAGTCCATGTGCATACACCTGTGAAACCACCCCTACTGTGAAGGCCACAAGCATCTCAATCCCCTCCCAAAATTCCTCCCACCCCCTTAATTACTATTGTTGGTGGGGAAATGGGCTTTGTAAGAACACGTAACATTCTTTTCCACCAACATTTGCAAAGGTATGCTACAGCAACAAATCCAAAGTTCCAGCCACTTAATGTACAAACCCTACAAACGAAACCCGCAAATACATTCCAACAAGGACTTTTGCTTCAGGTACTTGGAAACCGAGTAGATCATGGCCCCGCCAGGTTGTAACTACAGCACTGGGACTTCGTAGACTTAGTCATCACCATGTAGAACACAAAGCTAGAATCACAGGCAGAGTTTCCCAGGAGTTGTCCCTGGAAGGACACTCTTCACTTTCACTCATAGCAGGTAATGTTGCTTACTAACTAGTGGCAGGAAATGGGAATGGAAATATCGAGAAGCATTTGAATTGTTGGAACTTAAAGAAAATTTGCAAACACTGCAAAGTAGGTTCTTAACTGATGGAATTTAACCACCTCATAGCCGGAAGTCTGGTCACATGGAGAAATGATGCCAGTTTTAAAGTTATTACACCACAGAACTTGTATCAAAGGTGCCAATATTTGGGGAGTTAATTAAAGGATGGCATTTTGACCATGATGACATGACCAATTCAAGGAACTAGATTCTAAGGTGAGCATTCAGAATTTAATTTAATTTTGAATTTAATTTAATGTTGAAAATAGCTGAAAACCAGGTTCCTTAAAAACATTCAAAAAAAAAAAGTAACCTAAAGTCAAAATTGGGTCCATGAAAACGGAGGTGAGCACTATGGTGTCAAAAAGCTACATGAGAGCCTGGGGAAGGCCAACATATCTTTGTTGTGGGGTCAGGAAGAACATAGCACCTAAGAGCCCAGTCAGCCCTGAACTTTGAATTCAACTTGCTTTCAAGGAGATGCAATGGAGGCACAGAATTCTGAAAATGACTCATGTCAGCACACGTAAGGGATGCAAAAATGGATCAAGCTAATTTCAAATCATACTCTTCTTTGGGGTAGTTGGATCTTCTAAATATTCACAGACCATTTTATATGAAGTAGATATACAGTTGACAGAAAATAAAGTTATATATTTTAGTTCAACTAGTTCTGAGGACATTCCAAAATGTATTTTCTTAGAGGTAAGATAAACATCAAAAGGTATCTGGCTACCAATGTCTCCCTGAATGGAGACAATGACTTAAGGATCTCCACACAGGCTGCACAAGCCATTCTGTAGATTGCTTTATTGATTGATATGGGTCTCTGATTTTAATGCTCCTAATCACCAGTTATTACCAAACTGTGGACATGCCTATTTTTTCTTCCACTGGCCCTGCCAGAAAAAGAATGGAAACCATAATACCATCACTTTTACTCAATTTAGTATTATTATATACAGATTATAGGTTAATAATTCAGAAGGGACCATAACGGTTCTGCTGTTTTTCTATAGCAACAGAGCACATTTAAACATTTTTGTGGCATTTTTCCCAAATAAGTCATTATCTTCCTTTTCTTTAGCTTCATCTAACCAGAGTCCTAGCACTTTTGGGACAATATGCTCAATTTTGGTATGTCCTCTTTTGCATCAACTAACCTCGTCTCAAAAGATAGTTATTTAAAGACGTAACGAGCGCAGCATTTATCCTCTACTCTGCAGCTCCTCTAACAGTCCAGGTTCTCCTCGGCCACGAGGCACTGAGGCAGGTGACGTGGACAATTCCTCCATCTGCATATGCACGACGTGCATGTTTCTACACTGATACCGGAGGTCTTGACACAGCAACAGATGGTTCCCACATCAGTAAAGACTCCATGCAGCGTACTACCCTGGCTTTCATTCCTTGCAAGACGTGTCTTGTCATTTCTATTAGTGAAATGGGCAACTTCTTGCTGACATTTCAGTGAGCACTCAAGATACTTAGAAATAAAATTCATCATGGTCTCTTAACTAAAATTAGGAATTCCATCTTCCTTCTCCCTGAACCAGAATGAGCATCTTGAAACACATAATTTCAAAGGACAGTATTTCTGATTTACATTGTTAGATCAAGTGCGAAAATAACAGTAATAATAACTGACATTTTCAGAAAAATGGTGCGTGATCTATGGCCATTTTTAACTGTTCTATGGGTACTCAAAATTAACTGAATGTATATTCATAAACATTTTGTACGTATTTACGCGTATATTATGTTTCTGTGTATGGGTATGTATAGAATCAGATCTATCCGGGTCACTCATCCCTCAGCTGTGGTAGCTTAAGGACTTCTGTTCGCACAGCTTGCCCTGGGTCTCATCCTCACTGCCTCTCCTCTCCATTCTCCTCACAACGGGCAGACTCTTCTTCTAAAAGTACAGAAGAAACTGAGGGATGTGGAGGGGAGGGGGTGGGGGAGCCTGGTGGTGGGTATTAAGGAGGACGCGTATTGCATGGAGCACTGAGTGTGGTTGAATAAATACACACATACATACATACATACAAATACAAGTACGGATCAGGTTACGTCAATCCTGGATTTAAAACCCTTTGATGGCTTCCCTGTGCTATTAGGACAAATCCTTACTTGTTCCCTTCCCCAGCCGCTCTGCCACTCCCACTTTATCTCCCGGGACCTTCTCTTTCTCTCCCGCTTTCTTTCCATCAGCTCCACAGCACTGGCGGGGTTTGGACAGTCCCCAATTATCTTTCTTCTCAGGTACTAAACACATGCTGGTCCCCATTCTTAGGCAGTTTCCAACCTCACTGCAGAGACCCTTTGCCCCAAAATCTCCCCATCAGCCTCCCTTTCTTTAGGGAGTGTGTCACTGAAACCCCAGGCTATGTTAGAACCCTGCTACACCACCTTGTCTTGCTCCAACGAAACACCCAGTACACCACACTGTAGTCTTCTCAAGAGCAGGAACCACATACATGGCACCTTTCCACCATTTAGCACCATGTCTGAACACAGTAGGTACTTTGCAAGGATTTACAGTTGCAGAAGGGATGAGAAAGGGAATCATGGAGAAATATTTGGAAGGCGAAATAAGACTAAGCATAGAAGAGTAAGTGAATGGATATTAAAGGGGAAAACTTACTTGTATAAAATTAGATCAGGCAAAGGGAGTATGGATTTTATCAATTTTTAACACTTACATGGGTGTGTATGTAACAGTACTATAATAATTTTTCATTTGTCTATTCCTAAACTCTTCATGCTGTAAAACTTTGCTTTTATGCAAAATCTTATTTTAAGACTGTTTCACTAGAGTCTATTCCAATGTTTTCATGAGTTATCTCTCATCTTTATGTTCCATTAAAAGAACTCAATCTCGGGGAAAAATATTGGAGACGAATTAGCAGTACAGTCAGAAATATAGGCTTCCGGGAGCCGTTTAACTTGGTGAATCATACCTTGCAGTTCTAAGGTACAAACCTCAAGCCACAAATTCAACTCATCAAATAATGTCATTTTATTTTTCTTTACTTGAAGGTGGACTCTAGGAATCTGAGTGATTTTTTTCAGATTGCCACACATTGCCACTGCAGAGACAGACCTTTGTCCTAGCTGGACCACAGTGGGTTCTGCTGAGATGAACAGAATTTGTAGGAACTTCGGTGACGATCTCTGGGGTCAAAGACATTACTGTCTTACACTCTCCACCTTGTGACCTAAGTGCTCTATGTTTCGGGCAATTGTGGTTTACTTTGGGGATAACAAGAAAGACTCAGATGCATTTCCATGACACTAAAGCAAACACTGTGAGGTTGTTCCCGGTCCCGCTGCCTCAAAATGATGTGCAGCCCCTGTTAGCCTACACTCATCTTTCCTGGCAGTGTGGGATCTTCTCACCTTCCAAGCCTAACCCCAAACTGGGTCGACAGGTTACCTCTGCTCTCAGATTCCCCAGCATCACATTTCCCTAGAAATCCTGCAAATGAGACCCACTAGAATAACCTTGATTTGAATTCTGTCCGATTCTCTTCATTCCCACCTCTAACGTGTCCAGCAATGTTTTATGATGAGAGAAAAGGGAAATACCGAATTAGGTACTCCTTCATTATTTTTCTTCTTATACCTAAGCCTTCTGAAATTCATAAATCCAAAGTGTTGATTGGATTCTTTTGTATCTGCTATAGAAAACCTCCCACAAGTGAATAGATGTTCACATGCCGGAGCCCAAATGGGAGAGGTATAACCGAAAATATTAGAGAAACCCATTAGACAGCAACTGCAGATAGTATCCCAATTACATGTTGACAGCAGAATCTTATACTGTAACTCTTCTTTTGCAGTTGGAATATCCCATCTTTCAGCAGCACGGTTTCTAGTATTCTAAGTCAAACTGATTCACAGATAGAACCGCAAGTTCCATTCAGTTCAGTTCACAGGAATCAAATAGCCTAATATCTCATACCTGCCCCCTTGGTAAGGCAGTCCATTAAACTCCAACTGTCTTGCCTCCCATAGGTTTTCTGAAATAAGGAAACCATTCATTTAGATGGTCTTTGAGAAGTTTCCCAGTATTTGAGTGATTTGAGAGAAATTTTATAGGAAAACTTTAAGTATTATACTGTTATTAGAATCACAGGGTATTTGTTTTTTTGTTTTTGTGTTTGTTCTTGTTTTTTTTTGTTTTTTTTGGAAGACTGAGTTGGGTTTCTGGTCAAGCACAGTTCAACGGAAAATTTCATTTGCCTTTTTACTTGGGTTATTATTTCGTGAATCTGGTCTTTTTATCCATAATAGGACACTGCTAAACTTCTCTAGGTTGTACAATTTTTTCCCCCAGCAAATAGGAGAATGGACTTGTAGGCCTTGAATGAAACAACTTTCTCAGCTCATGGGCAAGTGCATATGATATGATGTTGGGTTCCCACTGAAGACACTGAAATATAGCAAAATAAGTCTCTAAGCATGAGAACATAGGTTTATTAGCATATGGTTAATAAGGAAATCAGTTCAAAGAATCAAGTTCCATAAGTTATAATTTCATGTTTATATAATACTTTATATTTTACCAAACATGCTCTTATTTTCATCTTTGGCTTATCTATGGTTCCATGTCAAAAATTCTGATTTTTCTTTGCAAGTAAAAACAATTTATGCCCAAAGAAACCAAGCAGCAAACAAAATTGTATAAACAGAATAAGAATCACCTATTTTCCTACTAAAGAGAAGTCACCACTGATAAAATTTTTGTTGCTCTTCCTTTTTTTTTGTCATTTTATTGTTCAGATATTATATTCTATACAAATCTCCATGTATTTAGTATTTATAATACTAAAGTCAACCAAAATTGTTCATTATGTTTGGTTAATAATCTATCAGAATTTAATTGTTTCTTTAATTAACATTTTGGCTATTACAAGTTTATAAAACATGTGTATATAAATATCCTTCATCACAAATCCTAGTCTGCATCATGATTGATTCTATCATACATCTGGAAGTAAAGTTACTTTGCCTTACTCTATGAACCACCCTTAAGAACATGACCCTGTCCATATTTTAAAGGTGATTCTGACTCATTCTCAGGGAATCATGGGGACAGAGGGTCTCAAACCACCATCTTTCCACCCCACCCCACCCCACCCCAGGTTGTGGAGATAAAGGCTCTTGCTCCTAGGAGCATGTGGCCATGAATACAGATAGGATTTCCCCCTTTCGGACTGATATTTAATTATTTATCTATCATATTTCATTTTTGCCATTTCTTTGGTTAAATAGCTGCAACTTTTGGAAGCTCATTTAAGTACATGTTATTAGTTGATTGATCTTTTTCAGGATTGTACTATGTTCATTTGCTCCTTTCTGAAAGTTCAAACTTACACTCAAGCATAGATTCATTTAAAAAAACAAACAAACAAACAAAAACCTTTTCAACATCCGTTTATTACAACTCTCAATGAAGTAGGTATAGAGGGAATATACTGCACCATTATAAAGGCCACGTACAATAAGGATGTAGCTACATCATATTTAACAGTGAAAAGCTTAGAGCTTCACCCCTAAGACCAGGAACAAGACAACAAAGCCCACTCCAGCCACTTTTATTCAGCAAAGTATTGGAAGTTCTAGGTACAGCAATTAACCAACAAAAATAAAAGGCATCCAAACAGGAAAGGAAGAAGTAAAAGTGCCACTATTTGCAGATGGTATAATACTATATATGGGAACCCTAAAATCTCTACCAAATAGCTGTATAATTAATAAACAAACTTTCAGACTACAAAATCAATATACAAAGAACAGCCGTGTTTCCATTAAGGAGGGCACGTCTCACATGGATCACTGGGTATGGTACATAACCAATGATCTTGGAACACTGAAAAAATAAAATTAAATTTAAAAAAATAATAAACTATACAAAAGAGAAATTTAAAAGTCCATTTTTAAGAGCATCAAAAACAACAGAATACCTAGAAATAAATTGTGCCAAGAAGGCTAAAGACCTGTACACTAAAAACTATGTAATATGCATGAAAGAAATTAAAGATGACACAGATATATAGAAAGCTATTTCATGTTCACAGATCAGAAGAATTAATGTTATTAAAACGCCCATACTAACCAATACAACCTGCAGATTCAATGAAATCCCTACCAAAATTCCTATGGCATTTTTCACAGAATAATCCTAAAATTTGAATGGAACCACAGAAAATTTCAATTGCCAAGTACTCCTGAAAACCAAGAAAAATGTTGGAGGCATCACACTCCCTGGTTTCAAACTGTATTACAAAGCTATGATCATCAAAACAATATGGTATTGGCATGAAACCAGACACACAGATCAATGGAACACAACAGAGAGCCCATAAATAAACCCGCAGATATATTGTAAATTTACGACAAAGGAGGCAAGAATATACAATGGGGAAAGGAAAGTCCCTTCAATAAGTGGTTTTGGGAAAACCAAAGAGCCACATGCCAAAGACAAAAACTGAACCATATTCTTATACCTTACACAAAAGTTAGCTCAAAATGAATTAAAAACCTGAATGTAAGACCTGAAATCTTAGAAAACATACACAGTGAACTCTTTAAAATCAGTCTTAACAGTGATTTTCTTTAGATCTGACACCAAAAGCAAAGGAAGAAAATCAAAAACAAATGGGATGACATCGAACTAAAAAACTTTTACACAGCAAAGGAAACCATCAACAAAGGGCAGCCTACCAAATGGAAGTATTTGCAAATGATAAGGAGTAATATCCAAAATACATAAGCCTGGGGCGCCTGGGTGGCTCAGTGGGTTAAAGCCTCTGCCTTCAGCTCAGGTCATGATCTCAGAGTCCTGGGATCGAGCCCCACATCGGGCTCTCTGCTCAGCAGGGAGCCTGCTTCCCCCCCTCTCTCTCTCTGCCTGCTGCTCTGCCTACTTGTGATCTCTGTCTGTCAAATAAATAAATAAAATATTTAAAACAAAACAAAACAAAAAACAAAATACATAAGCCAAAGGACTCAACCAAAAAGACAATCCACTTCAAAAATGGGCAGAGGACATCAGTAGACATTTTCCCAAAGACTACATACAACTGGTCAACAGGTGTATCAAAAGATACTGAACAACACTCATCAGGAAATGTAAATCAAAACCACAAGGAGCTATCAACCACACATCTGTTAGGATTTCTATCATCAAAAAGACAAAAAATAGCATGTGTTAGTGAGGATGAGGAGAAAAGAGAATTCATGTCCACTGGTGGGAATATAAGCTGGTACAGCCATATTGAAAAGTAATATGGCTTTTCCTCAAAAAACTCAGAGGAAGAACTAGCATATAATCCAACAATCTCACTTCTGGGTGGATAGCTGACAAAAATGAAAACACTAATTCAAACAGATAGCTACCATGTTCACTGCAGCATTTTTTATAAGAGCCAAGAGAAGGAAATGTAAAGTGGCCATTGATGGATGAATGGATAAAGAAGTTGTGGTGCTTATATACAATTAGTATTATTGAGCCATAATAAAGGAAATCCTGCCATTTGTGACAACATGGACAGATCTTGAGGACATTATGCTAGGTAAGTCCAACACAGAAAGACAAATAATGATCTCATTTATAAATGGTATCTAAAAACAAAACAAACGAAATCTCGTAGATACAGAGAACAGATCAGTTCTTGTCAGAGGCGGGTGGGAGGCTGGGCTGGTGGGTAAAAGTGATCAAAATACACAAGTTTCAAGTTTTAAAATAAATTCTAGGGATACAGAGTCAAGCATTACTGTAGTTAGTAATACTGAACTGTACATCTGAAAGTTGTTAAGAGAGTAGATATTAAAATTTCTCATCACAAGAAAAAAAAATTTAACTGAGCGGTGATGGATTCTAAGCCAAATTACTGTGGTGATCACTTTGTAAAATATACATATACCAAATCATTATGCTATACATATGAAACTAAGATGTAAGTTATATCTCAGAAAAAAAAAAAAAAAACTATGTATTTTGGAAAGAAAAGTGTAGCCTTTGCGTGGTATTAAAATGGATTCAACATTAGTTATATGAACTAAAATTACTTATGGGTTTTAGATAGAAACTATTTGAATGCATTAAACAGAAAATTCCAAATATAGTGGATTTAGAATGAGAGTTCTTGGTTATATATATTAAAAAAAAAAAAAAAATGAAGGCATGCAATCCAGTCCAAAATGGCAGTTCACGGTCATCAGCGACCCAAATTTCTTTTTTCTGTTACTCTAGTACCCGGCTTTCTCCAGATCTCCTCCTGATCTAAGGTGGATACAGAATGCCAGCTGCACATGCCAGCTTCCAGACAGCTGAAAGGAGGGAGACGAAAGCAGAAGGGGCCTAGCCGGCTGCCCTGCCAAATCTTCTCAGAACATGACGATGAAAGAGATCCAAAATAAGCTTCACATTTACTCATTGGTCAGAACCTAGCTCTATGTTCATACCAACTGCAAGGAAGGTTGAAAAATACAGTACTTTGGTTGGCTTTACTGATATCAAAGTAATTACATAAACCATCAAATCTTTTTTTTCTTAATTTTATTTTTCTTCAGGGTTCCAAATCTCTTTTCAAAAAAGGGAAAAGGCATACTCAACAGGCAATTAACACTTGGAAATCTGACAAATTTTCTTCGTTTTTCATTAATCGGTCAAAAAGATACACTACAGGATCTCATTAAAATTGTCTTTTTAACAAATTCCTCTATTATATTAACTGGATTTTTTGCTTCCCTTCTATCTCTATTTTTGTTTAACTTTGTTTTCAAATTACAAAATTAACATTACTTTACTCTATGTTGTGATTCTGTTCGTTACAAGTTTTCAGATTCATGACCACTATCTTCCCTGAAATTTACTCCAAACGCAGTAAAACAAAAACACTTTAGGCATGTAATAACTTTCCCTTGAATACAAATTTGTCTGAAACTACTATCAACCTGGTTACTTTTATTCTTTAATAAACTGTTGCCTAATCTCTAATTTTTAAAAAGTATTTCTGCTTTTGAGGTGTCTGGATTGTATTTTTAACTGAATTTGAATACCTAGCTTTCAGTACAATAATTTGAAGTATTAAAATTTGTTCTCAGAAGAGTAGTTGGTTTTCTGGTCCCTGTTTTATGCTTATGGTGTTTTATGCCTTCTCACTTTGCTCATTCTCTGTTTTATATGTTGCGATCACAATTCATTATGCTTGGTTTGTGTTGATCATTTCCAGTTATTTTGAGGTATATATCATGCCTTTAGTTTTACGAGAATGCTTTGCAAAAGTTTGAATTTAACATGCATTGTTCAAGTATTTATCATTTTTACTTTTAAAATGAAAAATGGGCACATTTTAGATCCCTGCTCAACTATTTCATTCAAAATGTGTTTTACATAAAAAGGCTGTATTTGTTGAAAAATAATTATTTTGATAATTAAACTTTCTATTATTTTATTTCTTTAGTTAAGAACTGGTGTATTTCTGATATCCTCCACTTATGAGAATTTTTTATGCTTCTTTCACACATGGATAATAGTTCAGTTATAGCAAATTCTTACATATTCTCTTTCCCCTGTAAAATACCTATGTATTATTTTCTGGAATTTTAACTTACCAAGAAGAAGCAGATCTTAACATTTGTTTCTCTAGTAATTTTGTTAATACACTGAATACTGCCTATGTTAAATTTTACCTTTTTTATTTGAGGATTAGAGTTTGAATGATTATACTATACATGTGTGCATTCTCAAAGACTTCATTTTCAGTATCAATTCTACATTTCTTTTTATCCTACTATATCATTTCTCATTTCCTCACTGTCTCTACAACAGGAAACTAATCAGGCATTCAATTATGCCACAAAATTGCCACTGGCCAACACAAAAAAATTTACATTTTTATTTTAGTTTACTATGTTTTTTTTTTTAAACAGCCAGAGTTTTTAAGATTTTATTATTTATGAGAGAGAGAGAGAGCGCGCAAGCGAGCGCACATGCAAGGGAAGGGGCAGTGGGAGAGGGACAAGCAGGCTCTGAGCTGAACTCCTGACATGCGGCACTGAGCCTGACTCATGGCTGACCTCACAACCCTGAGATCGTGACCTGAGCTAAAACCAAGAGTTGGATGCTTAACCAACCAAGCTACCTAGGTGTCCCTGCCATACTCTTGTCCGCATGCCCTTTACATTATCATCAGTGGTACTCTTTTGTCATCCTGTCATAGACCTCAAAGCCCAGTCAACCACACTGATGGACACTGGAAGGGCATGGTGGTATGTAACATCCTGTGTTGTAGAGCTAAGGGCAGCCCTTCGTGGATCACACATTTAACAACTGTGACTTTATATATATTCTCTGGTCAAAGTAGCAGATAATCAGCCAATAGCCATAGTGAGCAAGACTGAATTACCTTCCCACATATTTCCAGGATAATGGCAGTTTTGTTTGAGGAGAAAGGGAGTATGAACCAGTACACATCACCAGTTCAGTTTTCCAATTCATCCTCATTAACTCTCACTCTTCTGAAAGGTGACAGAACACAGAGCCTAAAAGAATGGACTCTGTAATCAGGATGAATGATTGATGTCGACTTCATTCTACAAAGAACTTGAGGCAAGTTTGACAAGGGGAATAACCATTTCATTTGGTTTCTGTACAGAAAAGATGTCGCTCTGTAGATTAAAACAATAATACCTGTCATACAGAAAACCCACAGGAGTGTTAGCTGACATTATTATTTAGTAAAAATCCCCCCAAACAATCCGATTATTCATTCAATATAAGCATCACTGTCACAATTTTCAGTTTGCTTTAATATGTATGTCTCTCTTCATAGTTATGAGAGACTTCCAGGATAGCTCACCAGGCAAGCTTCTAAACCAGAATTCAGAGGACACCTGGTTACAGTAAAGATGCCAGCTATCCTTTTATTTACGTTTCATTAAGAAAAGACAACCCTTTTCACGTGCTTGTTTTAATAGGATTTGCAAGACAGTTGTCATTTTATGCCCTCGATTAGAGTATAAGTAACTTGAAGGCAGACATTAGCACAGAAGTCCTCACAAAGATTTTGTGTCCTCTGATGTAGCCTGCCACCTCACGGTTTCAATGAATGAAGCACTAGAGTAATAAGTAATTAAAAGACAGAATCCATTTAACTACTAAAGGATCTACTTTCCCATCTCTTTACCTAACCAGATTTAATCTGAAACTGATGAAACACAGATTACGGGGAAATAGAATGAACTTGAATAAACTTGCTTAACTTCGGTAGAATCTGAAAGTAAAAATAGCAAACATATGGATTTCATTTCTCTTAAAATACACAAGGATTAAAATTAAAAGGAATAAAGTGCTTGGCAAACATGTTTTTTAATTCAACAGATGGATCGTTTTTCTACTTTTGCTGATAAAAGAAATTAACATAATGAAAATGTGCATTCCGCCTTAATTTTTGCATTTTCTTGCACTTTCGTGAAAGAACTTCAAGTCCCTTCTGGCCTCTTCAGGTGTTTCGACAATAAAAATTTTTTTTTTTCTTGGCAAACAAGGCAATAGAACATATCCAAGTATGTATTTTATTAGATTATAGAGATCTCCTAACTTAAACACGTTAATGATTGTGACATTCTAGCACTGATATTTCAACTGACACACCTATAAGTCGCCAACAAATTAGATATATACATAGATCATATTTCAAAAGCTACTTAATCATCTTTTACTGAAATCATTATATTTACTATTGGGATTGTGTTAAAATGACAAAATTATTCTAAAATTTCATTATCTGCTCTAAGAATATTATTCTTGATGTTTCTACAGTAGTTGTCTATAAGGTAATTAAAATTCTATGAAAATTGAAGCTTTTGAACTACAAATGTCTGCAAATGTTTTGAAAATTCTCAAGAACCTTACAAGATGTATTTTTCAGCTTAGTTTTCATATTCTATTTCAAGATAATTATATTTTGTTTTCTAGATTCCTTCTGTCCACCATCAGAATAAGCATACTTCTTCATATAGGATCCAAATATATACAATTTTTGTCTATCATACCTCAGTAAATTTGGAAAAGTAAAATAGACTCCCGTTAAAAACTTTGAATGACCCCATTTTCAAGTTATGTTGAATTAATCTAGTAATTATTGACCACTGGATAATGTGTGCTCAACTATGAGACATAGCTCACATGTATTCATGATATAAACCTATCTTCATGATTCTTTTCAATATTCCATGTTTAAACTCACAAAAAATTAAAGACAAGTAAACTTTTATGCATACAAAATAGGCAAGGATTTAAACAAAATGATTACAGTGAACATTAACAATGATACACAGAACAAATAACCATTGATGGTGGGAATTTTGTATAGTGCAATCTATGTTGGAAGTCAATTAAGCAATACTTATTAATAGCTTAAGACACTTCAGAATTTAGTCAGTAATTTGGGTAAGGATACATTTAGCATCAGTGATAGTGTAAAATGCCTGGAATTATTTAAATGTCCCAAATATTACAATGGTTACATTATACTACAGTTCTATGATAGTATTGAAAAGTAATGTTTCGGGGCGCCTGGGTGGCTCAGTGGTTTAAGCTTCTGCCTTCAGCTCAGGTCATGATCTCAGGGTCCTGGGATCGAGCCCCGTGTCTGGCTCTCTGCTCAGCAGGGAGCCTGATTCGCCCTTTCTCTGCCTACTTGTGATCTCTCTCTCTGTGAAATAAATAAATAAAATCTTAAAAAAAAAAAAAAAAAAAGTAATGTTTCATGCCTAAGAAGAACGTTAAGTGGTTTTAGGGTGGGGTTTTTTTGCTTTTTGGGGGGGAGGGTTAGGGGTTTTATTTTTTTTATTTTTTATTAACATATAATGTATTATTAGCCCCAGGGGTTCAGATCTGTGACTCATTAGGCTTACACACTTCACAGCACTCACTATAGCACATACCCTCCACAATGTCCATAACGTTAAATGTTTTCTATTCTTGAACTATTAATTTAGCTAAAAGTTTACCTTAACTATAAAGATGTATAGGCAAAGACTTACATAAAATGGCATTATACCATTAGGCAAAATTGCCAAAGGTGAGTTTTTTAGCTACATGTATGTGGGCCTCCTGAATAATATACAACCTGGTGATTAAAATCCTGCTCCTGAAAATACTTAACACCAGAAAAAAAGATAGGGTTTGCAAAAATAAATAAATAAAAAGAAATTCAAGGAGCAAGACAGCAGCTGCAATATTATTCAAATCTTGTATGTATGATGCATAATTACATAATGCTCACAAAAAAGAAATGCAAATAAAAATACCAAATATACATACTAGAAGCAAAAGAATTTACGGCCTGACTGCATTTTTCTTCTTAATATGTATAGTTTTCAAATTTTTAACAATGACTGTTAATTTTATTATGAAAGAATATTATGGCATAGAAAAGCATTTAGATTAATTGCTAACAGCACTATGCACATTCATGTATTTGATAAAAATTACATGAAATATATTTTTGTCACATATTAAATTGGATGTAAATTATTAATAGAAAACCTATTTCCTTCACTGTTTCTACATTTAGTAACTGGAAGTCTTCTGTAACAAATGTTTGTCCCTTTTCTCCCATTTTTACAATTATCATCATCAATATGGACTCATGGGTTTTAAATCTTATTTGGGGACTTATAATCTATTACTTTTACAATTTATTTGAACATATCCTTTTAACATGCCCTGATTCTTTGTTTTGCTTTTAGCACTTATTTATTTTCTACTACTTTGAGATGTCCTCGGTTCATTTTTGTGTTTTCTTGCTCCAACCCAAGAAACAGTTATTCCTCCAAGAAGCATGGTTCCTTTCATTGTAGAATGATATCTGCAAACCAAGATTTTGGCTTTTTAACAGTATCAGAGCACCAGTATTTCTAGGAACACCACAGTTATAACTTATGCAGGCAAGGTACACAGACAAAAGCTAACATGTGGTCAAATATTTAACATATTCCAAAAATATCATTGTGGTAATTTTCACATACGTCTACAAGTCTTTGATACCCCTTGCCTCGAGAGGTTGGAGTTTAACCACTACCACCCTCTCAAGTATGCGCTGGATTTAGCTACTTCCTTCTAGTCACTACAGTATATAAAGGAAAAGATAGTAACTTTACACTGGAGAATCCTGGCAGACACTTCCTTAACTGAACAGCCAAGGTTGACATGACCCAAAGTAAATCATATTAATATCACCCCAATGGATGAGTTAAGAGTACCTCAATTGTATTCTATAGCACCAGATTAATCATGAGAAATAACAGTTAAACCCAAATCAAGGGATGCTGGAGAAAAGTATCTAACCATCAGATATCAAGTGTCAAGGACATGAAAGACAAGAAAGAAAACGAGCTCTCATAGATCAGAAAAGACAGAGACATGAAGACTCAATACACTGTAATATCTCGAATTGGATCTTGGAAGAGAAAAAGGTCATTCGTAGAAAAATCAGTGGTATCCAAGTAACATCAAGTAGTTTTGTTAAAAGTATCACAGCAGGGTTACCTTTGTAGTTTTGATAAATGGACCATAGTTATAGAAGATGAAACCATTACATAAGTTATATGAGGGGCACGATGTACACAGGTACATAGTACTATGTACTATCTTTGTGATTCTTATATAAACCAAACTTTTGAAATCAAGTGTAAATTGCAAACAGAGGACGTGTTTCCATAATGTCTGAGTTTTGGTTAACATGGTGCCATGCTAAGCAAGAATTATTCCTTTGTTTCTTCCCTTATCACAACGTCTAGAACCAAGTGGGTTATGAATAAATGGAACCTTCAGTCATTAGTAGTAATATTTTAGAGTAATAAAATACAACATTAAAAATCTAAGTTGAAGTTTTATTCTATTGAACATTGTAACAGGAAAGAGGAATCTGTATATAATATCATAGGCAGTACGGAAAGATTGAAAACTTCTGAACAGACTGACCATAATTCTGGGTACCCAAATGGATAATCATACATGTGATGTTATCCAAGGAAATGATCTTCAATTTATTTTTGCAGCCCAACTTATAGGCAAAGAGACTAAATACTGTTTTATAGGAAGAGACGTCTTGCTGTAACACTGAATCATCCATCCTGTATGTCTCTAGGACCAGAGTCATGCCTTTATTGCTCTTTTATCCCTATGATGACTAGTTCAGTACTCTTTACATTGAAGGCTTTCAATAAGCCCTTGCTGACTGAGTGCTTTTCATGATTTTTAGCCTCTCTCTGATTTATTGCGCTCCATCGAGCCAACAATGAAGAAGAGATGAAAAAATTGATGCAGCTTTTATGAGAGCTGTTCAGTTAGTTGTTCAACTATATTTTATTTTATTTTTTTTCAACTATATTTTAAAAGGGAATGTGCATCTGTCACAGAATAGAAGAAAGGAGAAAATATTTTTCGTTTTAAGAGCCTGTGTCCATTTGACTGATTCTAGTCAAATGCAAGAGGTTCAGAATGATTCGGACTTGAAATGTCAGGCTTTCCAAGTATTTCTGTGTAAAACCATCAAGTGCAACCATTTATCCTGCCTCAAAGAATTATGAAACTTTATCAGTGCTCTTGAGAAGCCTTCAGTGGTAGTGCTCTGAGACACTGGTTCTATAAACCCGACTAAATACATAACACTTGCAACACTTTAGCTTTTAGCACTATGTTTAAAATAAAGGTGGAATAACCTACATTTAAGAAAGCTTTTATTAAGTTTTTCATTAAGCCAAATGACTCTGCTCATTCTTCTAACTCTCCTGCAGGTGGGACATTGAATTTTCTCATGACTGTACAAAATATTTACCAATGGATAATATATATTGGCTTCAGAAAAGAAATGGGATTTTTTTTAAAAAATGACCTTGACATATCAAAAACAGTATTAAAAACCCAACAGGTGGCTCTGACTCTTTATAATATAATTTATAATTCGGGCATGCCTGAAATCCAAATTTAAACGAACAGAACCCAAAATTTTGATGCACGTATACTAAATAGTACACAAAAAAAATTTTGTAGAAAAAAATCTCAAAATCTTAAAAGATGTGATGTGGTTAAGCAGATGTTTGGAAGCTAGTAACTTCCAGAGAAGTACATTTTCTAAGAGGAAAGTGAAACATTAACACATTGGAACATTTCAATGAAATACACATATTTAAATTGGAAAGATAAGGGATTTCAAGCACATTAGAGGCATCGGTGCAGAACCATGGGCAATTCAGTTCTACTTCCCTAACAGTATTTGAATCTTGGAGGATCAGACTGGTTTGTACGGTCGTGTTTAGAGCAGACTCCTCCCACCTCATCTGTTCTCTGTCTTCACCGTAGCACTCTACCTCCCAGGAAGAAAATCCTTTTGCATTTGGAAAATCCCAGTATTTTAACTGTTTTCATATTCTACTCAAGGATCTAATCCAGACATTTTTGCCACGAAGACAATGATGCCAATAAAGAGATGATCGTGCCTCACGCCTGTCTTCTTTACGCCGTGTAAACAATGAAGAGGGGGCTGGAAAAAGCTCAGATAATGTAATCTGCTTGGATATATTCCTTATATGTAAACCCAGGCAGAATCAAAAGGTAGTGTATGTATCTTACATTCAGAAACCTCATACCACTTACACTCAAACAGTTTTATAGTCTGGTCAACAAAAAAAGGTTTATCAAAATGGACATACTGATCAGTAGCAAAGACAGAACCTTTCTGAATTAGCTCATCTGTATTTTTTTAACAACCAGACATAGCACAAGAATGTAGGAAAAAATGAAACCCAGTGAGTTTGGGTAGTGTAACTCATTCACTAGCACTGTTGTACTTTGTGTAGCATAATTCAATAAGGTAATGACTGTACAGAGGGGAGTCACTCCAGGGCAGCTAGCAGCTTTGAAGGAGCTAAAGTGAAGTCATGGTAGCAGGGTTGTGTAAGGTTCAATAATTGACATGGGGCATTTAAATGATACTAGTTCAAATTAACAGACAAGGTAACATTCCCCTTGAGTGCTTCAGCCTCTCCAAGTAGCCATACGATAAAAAGATAGCTTTCACGTGTACTATCAAGTAGTTGATAGCTACACAGAAGTTGTTTTAAAGATACAGCACCATAATAGCTATATTTTTAAAATATACTGGGTAAAAAAAAAAAAAAAAAAAGATTAAAAATATACTGGGTAAAATCTTCCATGAACCCATAGAATTTAGCCCATCAGTTGGTAGCCGTGAAGGCTTGATGGGTTTTATTGGTATAGACCTCGAACCTGGAACATAGAATACACTTCATGTACACACTCTGAATTAATCATTTTTTTCTTGAACTATACCACACACTGAACCAATCTAACTTCTACATAAACCATTTAATAGGCTTATCCTCCCTGGAGGTCTCTAGCATATTCAGTAAGTGAACCCATTCTGGTCCACTCAAGTTGTCACACTTTCAACATAAACACATCGCTACCAAACCAAAGCATGGACTTTCAGGACAAAGTGTCTACATTTTACCTCCTGTCAAAAGCTCACCACAGATTTGGACCGTATATTAATGAGCAGTGCCCCGTCTGCTGGGTGGGAAAACAGAAATGGTAGAAGGGCTATAAAATATGGTTTTAAAAAATGTTTCATGCCTCAAATTTCTGTCACAGCCATTGTTCACAAATATCACTTTTTTTTTTTTTTTTTAATGACAGCTCGAGGGGTAATAGTAAGATTGGTAGGGGGCATGCTTCAGTCCCTGTTGGTTTAGCAAAAAATAGGAATTATGTTGAATGTGTATTTCTATTAGCTATTCCGAAAAGGAATTCATGAGAAACACAGTAGTGGAAAGACATTATGAACTGAAGTTATAGATGTTTTAGTTGGTGAACTATTGTACTTGGAAGAATAGGTTATAAGCCACTTGACAAAAAAGAGCAACTAGACTATAAAACTGAGCAAATAAAGCATTTAAAAAAAAAAGGTCAGAGTGAAGTAAGTAATGAAAGGCTTTTAGTACCAAGACATTGACTAGAGTCCATTAAGAAGTGGAAATGAGATTGGAGGTGTATCTGTAGGGCTGGTCGTGTATAGTATTCCAACTTGGTATGTAATTCTACAGTCATGAAAAATCAAAGGCAGATGAACACAATTTTAAGGGAAAAAAAAGGTATGATCAGCAATGTAGAAATACATAAGAATCAGTGATAATCTTTGCTGAAAACAAGGAACTTTCAAGCTGTACGTTCTGCCACAGGTGATGAGTAGTCCTGATTCACAGATGTGGATTTATAGGCACAGTAAAAGCACGTATGAAATGTATTCATGACAAATGAGAAAGATCAATTTCTATACATAAGTGAAAAACACACAGCTTAATTATGGGCAGTATGTGCCTTGCAAAATGCCTGTATGACCAGAGAGGAGAGTGAGAAGTGAAGAAATAAGCAGTAAAGCTAAAAATAGCGTTAGAGATTAAAGTAACATAATTCAAAGGCAACATGACAAGCAATGACAGTCATTTTAATTACCAAACAGCACCAAGTAAGCAACAGCACGGACTTTCAAGGTTCTGTGTCTGTCTGGCAATGCATAAATCATCCCAAAGTCTACTTCTGATCTGCTGACTGAGATCCATATGAATAAATAAGGACCACTTACATAGCTTCACTTTAAGTATTAAATCTACACACTATAGAGCCAACTGCCAAGGCAAAGGGTCACACCAGTAGGTGATGTGATATGGGAAGTTTTAACCTTAATCTATACTCTGCGTACCAGAAAAACACACAACCTGAATACAGCAGAGATACTGCTGTTGCAAACACAGCCTCAAAACAACTCTTGCGGCTCATATTTCCATCAATACTGCTGCTTCTAAGTCCATCCTCTATTCAAAGCATAATTAATTATTAATATTAATATTAATTAAAGCATAATTAATCGTAATTTTATTCTAATCACCCTAACTGCTGAATAGAAGTCCACTATTTTCTGCATGAGCTCTCATTGGCAGTGCCATCTGACACACGCGCCCTCTGCATGGTCTACAAAGGATTTCTGGACGACAGAGCCTGAAGGCAGCCAAGTTCCTCGGTTGTCCTAGTGGGACACGATAATCTCAAATACATTAGGAAGGAAGAGGTACAGTGAACACTGTCCACTCCTGGGAAAAGTTTACTTTGTATACAGTTCAGTTAGACCAAGTGAGGGAGGGGGTCTGAAGGCCATAAATGTTCATATGATGGAGCCTAAGGATACAGTCATGGAGTCCAAAGAGGTGCCTATAAGAATCATTGCCAACACGGGGCACCTGGGTGACTCAGTGGGTTAAGCCTCTGCCTTCGGCTCAGGTCATGATCTCAGAGTCCTGGGATCGAGCCCCACATCGGGCTCTCTGCTCAGCAGGGAGCCTGCTACCTCCTCTCTCTCTTTGCCTGCCTCTCTGCCTACTTGTGATCTGTCAAATAAATAAATAAAATCTTTAAAAAAAAAGTTAAAAAGATTTTAAAAATAAAATAAAAAATAATCATTACCAACATAAAACTTGTAACTAGTGTCTTTTGACTGCTATCCACAGTAGCTCACATGTACATGTGCAACTATCCTCTATCAGAGTAAGCCTGAGCATGCATTATCAATGACCAACTCTTCCAGTACTTCACAGCATTGGACAGGGAAGGAAACCAATCATTTACAAAGTACCTACTATGTGGTTGGTGGGCAGTATATAATCTGCTAGGTACATGAGATCTCCTCTCATCTTCAACAGTGGTCAAGATAGACAGCAGCCAATTTACCAAGACAACAAGCTATAGGAAGCTAAGTTGCCCAGTGGTATATGCCAAGAAATGATCCAGTCCAGGTTAAATCTAGTCCTTTCAGTCCTGGTCCTGTGTTCCTTATGGTATCGATGCTCACTCAACAAAAGCCTGATTCCCCACCTGAGCTTATCATCCATCACTTATACACCTCCAACCCCGAATGCTAGAAACAACGTGCACAATTGCACAGTATTCTTGAAGGCAATAAGGAGAAACATGCCCCACAACTAAATATGGTAACAATGGTTGTGATTATGATTCTTCAACATCTTGGTTGAGTTTATAACTGTCAATTAAGAAATCTGAAAAGGGCCATTTTCTAAAATTTCAAATATAAAGTAAGACAGTCAAATGTTAAGTCTTCTGTATCCTGAATAGACAGGTCATTAGATCCATACAGAGTACCTAATCTCCTGGGATAAGTAGAATATTCTTTTTGAATTTTCAGAACTTAAGAGAAACCACAAGGGAAGCTGAACAACTATTAGCAGAGATACTTAATAGACAACTACAGGCAAGAAAGTCAGCAAAGAATGGAAGGTACCCCAGTGCAATACATCCCTTAAGAGTGAATGTAAGAGGAGCACCTGGGTGGCTCAGTCATTAACCATCTGACTTTGGCTCAGGTCATGATCCCAGGGTCCTGGGATCGAGCCCCACATCGGGCTCCCTGCTCAGCGGGGAGCCTGCTTCTCCCTCTGCCTCTACCTGTTGTTCTGCCTACTTGTGCTATCTGTCAGATAAATAAATAAAATATTTTTTAAAAAATTAAAAAAAAAAAAGAGAGTGAATGTAAGATAAAAGCTTTAGACCCACAGGGATCAGCAAGGCCAGACTTGACACCACAAAAGGACACTGATTATTACAAGAATGTGTAATTTACAAGGAGATTCTGAATGTAGATCTCTACTTTGGTGATTTTGGTGCCCAGGCTAATAAAACTTCCATGTAATATATGTATTTCAAGAAAAGGTAATCATAACTTCAAGAAAAATGGCACATAATTTCATGTAAGAAACTAAATTACCAAGCCAGAAGGCTTGGTTTGGAAGTAAAAATTAATGTACTAAAAATGGTTTGTAAACTTACTATAGGTCTTTGATTAAAGCAACAGCAAGACTGGGGGGGGGGGGGCGGGTAAGCAAGGTAAGGTGTCTGCAACATCCTCAGAGCTTTAGAACTACTCTGAAAATGTCCCTGAGCTGTGCACTTAAAATTGTCCAAATTCAATGACAATATAAAATTACATGGAAAATAAATAGATTCCTTGCAATGAGTAAGGTTTGAGACAGTAATTTACTTATATAGTTTACTATGCAGGCATATAAAGTAATATGATTTATAAAAATACTTTTCTGGAAAATGCATTGTTGATACAGTGTATAATAATAAAATAGCTTGAAAATAAATTTAGTATTTAAATTCTATTTATCAGAAATATGAAAAATATTGTACATTTTTACTGAGGAGATGGCACTATTAGCAACTAGGACTTTTTGTCTTTTGTTTTTGTTCTCCCACTTATGGTGGTAGTGATGAATTTTCCTAGAACTCTGGGGAAGTTGATCTCCTAGACAATTCTCCTGAATCTGTTAAAGGCAGACCTTAGTCATGGAACAAAGCAGTATGACCCATAATCTTGGTTGCGTTAGATCAGTTCTGAAAATACACCTAGTAAACTAGCTCTGCAGTTGAGAATCCTCATTTTGAGATCCAGAACTTAGTTTAATAGCTGATTGCCTTAGACAAAAATGATTAATTATACAGTTAAAAATGGTTTCACAAATCTTATTTTGTACTTCTCTAAAATTAAACATGGACATTATGTAAATATTTCTGCAGACAACTAATTGCCTTGATAATTGCAAGTTGTCAAATAGAGTTTTGTTCCGTGAAATTTTGACTTTGAAAAGCATATATTCCCTTCCCTATCTCCAGTAACTCCTTGAGTCTCTGTCCACAAAGACTTGATATATACAATCCTTCTCCATGTAGGATGACTCGAGCCTTCTGCTCGTTATAGTTCTTTAGAGCTCATCTCACTGGAATGATGTATACTATAGTTATGTACACTGTGTTTTTTTTTCTCTGTCTGCAAAAACAAGAAAGTTGACCTCCTACAAAAGAAATACCTTCCCCATAGGCTTATGGAGCTCAGAATTTTATGATTATTAATCTGTCTCTGTGGTTAAAGTAGAAGACATTTGTCCATCTTCAGATTGAGAGGGAAAATACAGACACCAAACACACTGAGTGCCTAGAAGTGAAGGAAAAACATCATCCAGGTTGGAACCACTGGTTTTGAAGGACCCACTTTATTTTGCAGGTGAAGTACCTAGGAAGGCAAATAAATCACTCAGTGTCACACAGCTAATATGAAGTACAGATATGTGTATGAGTACATGAGTACATGAGTACACACCTTGACCTCTACTTTTAGACCACAGCTCATTCTGTTATTCTATCTAGGAACTGGCAATATCAATGACCTGCTGCCTGATGTGTAATTAATATCAACTACAACCTACAAATCATTTCCACTGTGTTACTTGTGCAGAAAAATACCAGTGGGAGGGGCAGTATCATCACCAAAATGCTTATGATTTTCCTGTGCATCCCAATTGAAGACACTCCTATGTAGCTGGTCTTCCTGGTGAAAGCAAGGCTGTAGCCCTTCCCCAGTGGGAACTGCAGCCATTTACCAGAATCACTGTACTCTGGAGCAAGGGAAATGCCCAAATCTTTCAAGGCTGCACAATGCAGTTGACAGCAATGCTAGATGTGGCAGGCAGAAAATTCTAGGACATCCAAGACTCCTGTCTTGTATAATCCCCTATCCATGAGTATGGACAGGACTGGAAATATGAATTTCACTCTCATAGTTGAAAAAATCTTAGATATAATTAAGTTTTCCAAATCAATTAATCATTAGGGTAATCATCCACAATGAGGTGTCCCAATCAGGTAAGCCCCTAAAGGACTAGGTCCTTCCGTGGGGAAAAAAAAAATTTTTTTTGAAAGAAATAAAATTTTGATAGTTTTGAAGGAATAAATTGCCATTTCATGAGAGGGCCCACAGAGGACATGCACCAAAAACTGAAGAGTCCTCCAGGAGCAGACAGTAGTCTCCAGCTGACAGCAAGAACATTGACCTGTTGTATATCCATTAGAGTATGGATTCTGTCAATAACAAGTGAACCTGGAAGACAACACCTCCAACCTTAGAGAAGACAACCCCAACCAATGCTTTGATTTCAGCTCTGTGAAACTCTGCACAGAGGAAGTAGTCATGCCATGTCTGATTTCTAACCCAGACAGTGATAAAATAGAGTGTGCTTTTTAAGCCACTAAGTTCATGAACGTTTGGTACACAGCAATAGAAAACCAGTACAAAACCAAAAGAAGCCATAGTGGTGGTCTCCTGGGTAGAGTAGGGTCTGATGGTGGTCAGATAAATGGAATAGTAGCCTAAGTCTCTATTGCTATTGGTCCAATGGGTCCAAATGAACTACATGTCCCAAATGGTTGATTAGGATGGATATACATGGCAGTTGTCATAACGTCCAGTTGATACACTGACATGGAGTCAACATGGCAAGAGTCAACATGGCAAGAAGGACCCAGTAGAACCCCTGGAATCTGTAACTCTTCTTTACTGCCTGATTAGTAAATCAGGAGAAACCCTTCATCTCAGGTGGGTATGAAAAGCTTAGCAGCATCCTCAGACTTAAATCATACAAGTGATGTGATTACCAACGTATCACCTTTGAATTGACTTTTATGTTCCCCTCCTCAACCAAATGGGCAGTAGAGGATGATAGGAGACTAGAAAAAATCTTAAAAGCTTAAGGAAATCCTTAACACAGCTGCTATGATCCAAGGGGAATATATCCTGAAAGCAACTACCACAACCTCTGGAACTCAGTACGTGGCTACTGAACCAACGCATAAAGTCTTTTCAATCCTCAAAGAGCACGGAAATGGCAGCTGTACATATACAGTCTTGCCTCAGTATTATGTTAACTGTTCTCCCCAAAATATAGTCTGTGAAGATTTGAGATCTTATTCCACGTATATGGTAAGCAGACCAGAATATAGTAGTAAGCGCTACAGAAGGTGGAAATGAGGACAGATATTCATAATCCTTTCATACTGGTGAAGTTTTGAGGGGTTCAGTGATCCAGAACATTCCAGGACAGCACTCCCAACACAAAAAGGTAAGTTAGTACACCATGAACCCCTTACTACAGAATAAAAGTTCCAGAACTTGATGGGCCCCTTAAAGGTGACATATGTCACTCTTGTAAATACTGTGGACTCATTTATGAACTCAAAAGGCTCTTGGTTTCAAGTGGGGCCCAGAGCAAGAGACATGGTCAGGTCCAGACAATGCTGCCAAATCCGTACCACCAGAACTGCATGACATGGGGAAGTCAATGCTACTGTAAGTATCTACTCTAAGTAGCAGCTGAAGATGCAGGAGAAGTGCCTGGCAAGCCCCACGGGAGAGTCACAGTACAGATCCCACAAGTTCTGGGGCAAGGCCATACACTTTGCAGCAGAGAAATTATACCTTCAGTAAACAGCTCCCAGTAGGCCACTAGACCCCAATAATCAGTGAGCATCTGACCATGGAACATCAGTACAACAAAGTCAGAGCTACCCGTCATGAGGGGAGTATCCTCAGATCTCCAAGTTGTAAGAGCAGTGAGCCCAAATCCTCCATGTAACGGAAATGCGACGTCAGTGATTAAGCCAAAGTGGACCCAAGCATCTCAAGTAATTTTGTGCACAGGATTCAGAGACTCCATGCCTCCTAACTGTTGGATCGACATCTCCTTCTCAAGATATAGCATGAAAGAGGTTCCCTGTGAACAGCATACAAAGGGGAGGAAAGATCCAGATCTGATGGTCAGCTTCATGTGCGTGTGCTGGAAGCAAGGTTGTTCAGTAGCGTTGCTACTCCAGACCCCCTTAGAGGTGGCATTAAAGATAACTGTGAGGGAAAATCCTCCCCGTGGATAAGGCCTCGTGCTGCACTGCTGTATACACTAAGCTGTCTTTAGAAAGACGCTAAATTAGCCTAAGGTAAGGTTATACATGAAGTCCTAGATAGGGGCAAAGGTCTTGACTCTTGGGTCTTGGTTCTTAATATACCAAGATTAATACGGTAAACAAGGAGACTTGGGCAACAAATATGTGACTGGGCATTTGAAATTAACTATAAAATGGGGGAATGCTTGGGTCTCAGGTCCATGTTCACCAGAAAGCGTCTTGCATAGCAACCTAGCTGACAAGATCATTCGTCTGGCACTTGGAGCCAGCCCGTCCCCAGCCGCCCCAGTACTTGTGTGGTGGGCTGGGACAGAGACTATCTATGTATGCACATAATGACACAGGCTCCTTCTCACCAAGGTTGTGCTGTTAATGCGCACTCTGGAGACTTCACCTGTCATCAGCACAGACTGCACCAGTGGTAGTACTTAAGTATCATGAATACCCAGGATTGTTCCTACCTAATGGGGCAAGGAGTCTAAACCCTGGGGAAGTTCCTGGGGCGAACTTTGGTGCTTCCATGCCTGTTGACCCAAGTGAATGGGAGATCACAGCATTCAGGCCCCGACAGAAGATCAAGACCTCCCAAGATGGAATTCTGTTCCTCAACTGCCATTAGCAAGTGGACATGTTGGCCAAGAGTGATGTAAAAGGGAGATCAGTATTAATTACTGCCCTTGAAGTAGATGCAGTCATGGGGACTCAAATTTGTTCCACTTACTAGCTATAGGAAATCTTTTAAAGATTTTATTTATTTATTTGAAAGAAAGGGAGAGAGAGAGAGAGAGTATGATTCATGTGCCCCTAAGCCTTTTTAAAATCTTTCTAAGAAACTCTGTCTGATTACGCCACACAGAGCTGGTGACCAAAAAGACGGGTCTGAGCAGCACCAAGGGCAGACACAACACAGAAAAGATGCTTTTGTTGCCCCTTGTTCCTTTTGTCCGGCTCTCATTTCAGAGATGCCAGATTTGGCAATTTCATGCAAACTGACCCTCGGACTGGCAGCATTCCACCTCGATTGCCTTTCCAAATGCCTTTAGTCTTCTGCCATAATGTCTTCTTCTGAGTCCAAGGTTCTGAGTGACAGGCCCCAGGGAAGTGCATTACAGAAGTTAAGAGTAGTCACGGTACCTCCACCAATGAAGGATGGGAGTTGCTAATAAGGCTGTAGCCTACGGACAAATCTGGGAATCACTCTATTTCTCAGATGTCCCTGCAGAATTCAATCCTGGTGCCTGCAGCAATGACACTGATAACACACCACGGTCTGTCCATGTGTCCATTTCGCTCAGCTTCCTCACTCCTACTTGTTGAAGTCCCAAGCATGCTACCCCAATCTCAGACTCACTTTCAGAGATGCAACGGAGATACCCACATTTCTGTAAATCTCCTAGACATCAGAAATGATTCATACACACTTATTTATAATACTGGCATTATTGGACGGGTGCTGGATTAGTGTGCACTATGTATGCACATTAGCATATGTAAATAAGATTATTCCTGTATGAGCTGGGGTTTAATTAACAGATTAAATTTTATACTGAAATACATCTGTCCATTAAAAGTCTTAAAGTATACAATTATCCATCTGCTGAGCTGACATTTTTCAGCCTGACATTTAATATTGTCACAAACAGGCAAACAGTTCTACTGAGCCTTGCCTCGTGTTTCAAGGGAAGTGTCTCCAGGCAGAAACTTTTTAATTAAAGTTTGATTTAATGAAAATTATGATTCACAAAAACAACTGCTTCAAGCAATATCAAATATCGAGACTGGAAAATAAATCCGTAAAGTTGTAATCTGAGAGCTTTCCATCACCTCTAAGTTTGTGTAACAGCCAAGCACGAGAGTCAGACCTCTGCCATTACCCATTTTGTTGTGTTTATGACCTTATATCATTTGTAAACAAGCCACTTCCCTTTTTGGAACTGAGGGGTGCTTTTCATTCTTGCTATATTGTTTTCAATTTAAGATTCCCCACTGTGACTTGCACACAGTAATAATAAAGGGAATACTGGCTAACATTTTGTGAGCTCACAATATTACATTAGCTGATATTTCACACCTATGTTCCCATATGTCATTTTCATATCATCTCTTTATGAAATACAGTTATCATCCCACTTTCTAAATGAAGAAATCCTCATACAGGGATATAAAATAAACATACCCAATAGCATACCCGGTGGTAAAAAGGATAAGCCACCCAACATTCTAACTCTTAACTATCCATTCCTAATAACTAGACAATTATGGCTAAAAAACATTACGAAGATATTTTGGGGAGGTGATTCTTCAAAACTCAAGATTTTAGAAAGTATAGTTGTATCTATGCATTTTTTCCACTCTCCCATATTTTTCCTTGCCAAACTAGTTTATAACCTTCATGATTAATATTGGCAGAATTTTTACTTCTAATTTATAAGAACAATTTCTCCATTATACTACCCTGATGTACCATGGCATACCTTTATGCCTCAAATATTCTTTAAAAATAGACTTCATTTTCACTCTAAATCAAGAAAGTTATTAAATATATAGGTCAAAACAACAATCCTCATGACATCACTCAATAAAATTCCCTAAACTGACACCATATTTTAACTGCCAACTCATATTCCATCAAACCTATCCATATTTAAGATCATAAATATTACTATGCTTTTTTAACCAAGTTCTTTTGATAAAAATTATGCTCTTTTGGCTATAGGTAAGTAATAGACTATAGGTCTTTTCTATTTATTTAGAGAAATATTCCAGGAGGAAATCAGGTTCTCCTGAAATTATTAGAAACAATTAAGAAAAATAATTTAAGGAGTTTAAAAATTGCTTGAAGAATGAAGGAACTGATTTGTGAGGAAACATCTTAGAAGCTGGGTAAGCAGCTATCTGAAGAGAGATAAAAGTAATGCTAGAGCTGAAAGCCATAAACACCATTAAGAGAATGGTTTGTCATCTGTGGCTCTCCTGCTGTATCTAGGCAAAGTGCCAAAAACACTGTCCCCCAACTTTTGAGGTTTTATAACCTGCTGACCTAGAGGGGCAACCCCCTAACAAAAGGAGTGGACAACCTTGATAGTTATGTAAAGGTACCAACCTTCTAGGAATACACTTCAACTTTTTGAGATTCTCTATGACTCATTCTTACCTACTGACCGCAGCTTCGACAGAACTAGCTCCGTTAGAAGGCTTCCCGTAAGCAGGAAATAAGTCAGCTTATACCACCGCTAATTTTAATGTGCGACAACACTTTCACCCGATTCCCAGAGGAAGGACATCAGTGGAGCCAAGTCAACTCCCCGCTACAGTCAGCAGGGCTCGGAGAGGGGGACGGAAGTGTGGGTCAGACAGCAGGGAAGAGCAAACCAAACATGCTGTAGAAAATATAGCACCTAACCTAGAACCAACATCAAACACCCGGAAATCCAGACACATCTGTCAAACATACAAAGACAGACAAGGACAAAACAAACAGAATGAAAACTACAAGAAACCATTATTTGTTTTCCTTAGGGGGTAACTAAGACAAAACAAACTGTTTACATTTACCGAGGAATCTAACGATTCAAAAGAGAAAAATTGAAACACTATATACAAATTAATAAAAGAGAAATGAAGATGTATTTAAACGCCCCATGCCTTAACCATATTCCGTAACAGTTCTTTTGAAATTTGAAGAAACTTAATCCCAGGCCCAGAGCTGGAACACTATTAAGGTAGGGGTGTCTGTGGGAGTCAGGGAAATTTAGGGGAGAAAAAAATTTACCTTTAGAATTTTTTTTTTTTTTTCAAAAAAATCACCAAGGATAATCACTACTCATTTTGTGTTCTCATCTTTCTTAATATACTAACCACGTCAAAGTGTATTTACAAATCTGTTTAAGTCATAAATCCAATTTTAACTAATTTCTATTTTAGATAATTACATCAAAAAGAAATGAGATGGGAGGCATTGCTTGTAGTGGTGGAACTGTGGAGTATCTTGAACGAGACGCCAGGTGACTAACCTACACAGGTGTTTAAATGGCACATGACACACACAAAGGCATGCATGTGAGTACAAGTAAAACTGAGGAAACCTGAGTATGGCACATAGATTATATCAGTGTCAGGACACCCTGGTTGTGATACTACCTTCTATTTTCGCAAATATAGAAGGAAATGTGGAGGAAGCTTGGCAAAATATACAAGGGATCTTGAATTATTTCTTGCTCCTGCATGTGGGATCTATAATTATCTCAACAAAAGTAACAATGAAAGAAGACATACAAGAATGACGACAAAAGATTTCTTCATAATATGTCAAAAAATGGGAATTGATATTATCAATTATATGTATATATATTCATATCACAGGACACTATAATATACTATAATACACTATATACTAATAATGTGTAAGACATGTTTAAATCATGAAACCTTTATATTGAACAACTAAAGCCTGTCAGAAAAGGGAAACTTGTATTTTAATGTATAGGATTTTCTTTCCACAGACAAAACTAATCTATGGTGACAGAAAGCATAACAATGGTTGCTTTTTGGAGGAGCAAAGATCCATTAAGAAGGGCAATGTGGAAATTTTCCAGATTGATGGCAATAGTCTAGGTTTTGACAAGAATGTGAAATAGATATGCACATTTGACAAAACTTACCTGCCTATACTTAAAATATTAAGATTTCACTGTACGTAAAAAACGAAATTAAAAAAAAAAAAGTACAGCAGTTAAGACAGTTAAGACAAATTAAAAAATAATTTTTTTCATTTGAATTGTGATGGTCTATTTTCTGAATTATCCTCCTAACTTGATACCCCACTTTTACTCACAGCATATTTCAGATGCCTTTATGTGGTGAAAAACTATGGTGGCAGGAAGAGAACTAAAGCATCCTTCTTAAGACCATGACCCCGAAAAATCTCATTAAACCCTTTCTTATATGTAAACAATTATTTCAGTTTGTCACCTCGTCTGTGGATTGGGCTTGACAACTGAAGTTCAACTCACAAGAATAGACACTGTTCTTGATGTGATCATTACAGAAAGGTTTATATGGTCACTGGAGAGAGGATCTAGGATATGTTCCTTTGATTCATAATCATTCTTCCTTTTTTGGTTTCCCCATTATATATTATGTTTAACCTTACAAATATAAGTGTCACTTTTCTGGAAGGAAGCTGGTGGCAAGGTCATAAGACTGCTGGATGGATTTAATGTGAGCCTCTAGGAAATATGCAAACCCCGTGTGCTTAACAATCTTCACCTTGAACAAATTGCTTGTTACATACAGATAACTCCAAGTAGAATCTCTGGCTGTTAAATGTGTATTATCCCAGTGGACTATTTTATATATTAGAATTCTCTGAGCATAAGTTTCAGAAATTTAAAGGAATTTAAAATGACAACTCATAACATTTTATAAAAAGTATGTTTGATAAAAATAAATATAAATTCTAGGGTGCCTGGGTGGCTCAGTGGGTTGAGACTCTGCCTTCGGCTCAGGTCATGATCCCAGGGTCCTGGGATCGAGCCCCGCATCATCGGGCTCTCTGCTCAGTGGAGAGCCTGCTTCCCCCTCTGTCTCTGCCTGCCTCTCTGCCTACTTGAGATCTCTGTCTCTGTCAAATAAATAAATAAAATCTTTAAAAATAAATAAATACAAATTCTAATGTAATTATTCAATGTTAACTACTATTTACAGTAATAATTATTGACTTTTTAGAATCATGTAGGACAAAGGAAAAACTGTGGATTGTGTGTTACTGAGAAAAATGTCTGGTGAAGATATTACATCAGTAACATCCTCAATGGAAGTGCTTCAATTCCACAAACACACCTACGAGTGTTTACCCCATTAAATTTACCACTCTTATTGTATTTTCTGTTCTTTGACACAAAAGTTTCAAAGGTATTTTTCCCCAAAGGTATTTTTGATTCATCTTTCACATCAAATTTTCTGTGGACATACAATTTTCTGCATGAAAACTTTAGCCATCTTTAAATCCTGTATACAGAGAAGTTGAGCATGAAAGATTCATTGGAGAAATCACAGGTGTATTGTTATATACTAGTTATGATGATTTTGAAAATGTCACCATCATTTCTATTGTAAGCATCCTCTTATTTTAGGATGATTGCTTTCCATACAAAGCATGGACCGAGAACTCAAAATCCTCAAACAAGAAGGGAGATTTTCCTTAAAACTTGCTGAACATCTTAACTCCTTTATATAGTTATGTAATTTGTATGAATCTATCCTTAACATCCTCACCTACTTAACATTTTGGCAAAAGAAATTATGAATATGTATATGTGACATAATATAGACTTGTCTGAGAGGTTTAGAAGCCCTTTGCAGAAGGCTCCCCACTAAATGAAGTCCTCGTCACACAGGTTAGACCACAGTAGAAAGGAAGGGAAACTTGAGAGCAAGCCTCTGAGACAACCAGGACCTGCCTACAAGCAAAGTACCAACGACATGCAGCTGATTTTGTGGCAACACAGTCCACCTTCCCAGAGTAAATCATTTCATCATTTTCCTCTGTTTGGGGCTAGAGAAAGCCTTGTACTTAACCCTGAATTAACAGTTCCAACAGGTGATATTTTGCAGAGTAGCATAATACCTGCAAACCATTCAAAAGAGAGCAAGATTGCCAAGGACCCATGCCCAGAAAGTCACTCGAATCATGATTTAGTTGGTTCTGTAAACAAACATCTATACACGTGTGGAAAGGGTTTCCATTTCCACACAAAGACAGCAGGTAGGGAACAGAGCCTGGGCACCAAGATGAGGAGAGGAGTTCTTATCAGGAGCTGTGCGCCCTCACAAAGACACTGGGCCCCTCTCCACCTGTTTTCTATTAGTACGGGGAAGTGAATTCCTGCTAGCCAACTTAGAGGTCTACTGCTGTGTAAGTCCAACAACAGATACAGAAGTATATTTTCTAGATTGTCAATTTCACAGAAATATTTTAACTGCCCTGGGTGACTGAAATGTTCAAGACCACTTCTATTTATTTTTCTTTTGTGTCATTCCTCCCATTTTCTCATCTGTGAGGGGAAAGGGAAGTCCATGATCTCCTGCAGCTCTTAACTTCTAGGATATTAAGTGACATGCTGGTAAAGAGAAACTTTCAGGGAGGAAGAAGCCTAGAATCTCTTCCTCTTTTATATCAAAAAATAGAAGGAACAGGTTGAACAACTTACGTAGTAATAAAAATGTTTTTTTATCTTATCCATATATATTCAGACTGTATTGATACAATCATTTAAATATAAAGTTACAGCCTAATTTGAGGCTTTAGAGCCCAACTCAGAGGACAATGGCAGTGACCAGGAGCTGGGGGTGGGGAATTGGAAAGATGTTGTTTAAGGGTACACCTTGCAACCAGGAGATGAGGAAGTTCCAGGACTTAACATGCAACATGGTGCTTATCATCAACAATACGTCCTTCTATACCCCAAAGCTGCTAAGAGACTTAATTGTTCTCACTACAACAAAAAAATAATTATGTGAGGTGACAGCGGTATGAGCTAATGCTATGGGGACATCATATTACAGAGTATAAATATATCAAAATAATGCATTATACACCTTAAACTAACCGTGTTAAACATCAACTGTATCTCAAAAAATGTGATGGTCAAATGACTTTCATGCCCAAACCCCAAATTCCAACATCCTCCTCTCCAGTAAAAAGTATTCTTGGGAACAAAAGCATAAATTACCTTCAGGGGATTACAAAAAATAAAGTCATAAAAATCATAACACCTTAAGGAGTATTGAGATTTCAAAATTTCCTTCAAAGTTATTTCTAGTTACCTCTTAAAATAATTATGCTGACTTTTAGGTCACATTCTGAGAGAGAGAACATTTCAGGCATACACAACAGCAAAAACATATTTGCACCAAATGGCACAACACAGCATACAAAATTATATACACAAACACACACAGGCACAGGATGTCTTTGCTTGGCTCGGCTCTAAGGTGCTTGGTTTCAGCTATGATGGTTTAAGTAAATAACACCATCACCCCTGCAATAGTTCAAATTTCAGTTACCACATTAATTATGAGTCCTTGTACTAATTATCAACTTAGCTGCTAGCTCTTCTGTCTACAAACACTTAGTAAATAGCAGATCATGATGATGTACATAATAGTTCATCATACTCAGTGCCCTATCACAACTATTTCAAAGTTGGCTGGCAACTCATCACCATGCATCTGTCGCTCAGTTCACACACAGACAGTAAAGCGTGTAGTTGTGTTGCCTCTTTGTCTCCCAGTCACCTAAGTAACATTTCCACAAAACTGAACAATTCAAAGAGGAATCAGCTGATAAAGGCAGAAGTGCACTAAAGAAACAAGCAATAACATTAGGAGTTCGAATGAAATGTAAGTGGAGACGCAGAGGGAGTGGACCTTGAGAAATGGTCACGGCTGCTGGTTCTGAGGCTCTGGATACAGACCACAGAAATTCAGTGAAGGTGAACTCACAGACATAAATGAGGACAGGATGAAGATGTCCCAAAGGAAGAGAAGTGGATAGAAATGTCATAGTCAAGGACCTCAGCAGTGTTCTACAACATTGAAGGCACAAAGGGTAAAATGTTGAAAACTGATCCCAACTCAGAAAGGAGCATGTCAAGTAGGCACAGAAGAGAAACTTGCTCCATTCATAAGTTATATAGTAAGGAAAACATACGTACTATTCAAAATTATTCTTGGTAGACCACTTAAAAACAATTGGCTGTCCCATTCAACCCTAAATGCAGCAATCAAATATATCCCTCCCATAGCAATCCTGATTCTGAGGTAGGCAAACACACAGGATACACAGAAAACATATGTAGGACCCAGAAGATTTCATCTACTCTGTGTGAAGAGCTGGAGGTCACTACTCACTGTAGTTTGTTGTTAAAATAAAAGCAAAAACAAAAACACGTTAATTCTCAGTTTCCAATGTGTTAAACTACAGTGAACTAAAAAGATGCTTTCCTATTTATCATTTTCCTGTACATTTATAAATAACAGTATGGGAGCATTTCTTGTTTAGACTAAAGTTTGTAAAGGTCATGGAAACATCATAAACTTTACGTTGCAGCTTACACGCTAATTTTCATGGTTCCAGAGTGCCACTCGAAGCAATGTACGCGCGTGGGCATGCATGCACGTGGTCTGGGGGGCAGTGATGCGGGGAGGTGTATTCAAGAATAATGAAAACCCTGAAGGAAGAAGATTGGATCAAGAATATTTTGACACACAGAAATATTCCTACCAATTTTGTTCCAATTTACTAATTTCCATAGAACTTGGTGCTCTCGCGTAGACAAAGCCATAAGTAATATGTGTTTCTTCTATAAAGTTCACGTTTCTGCTGTCCCATCCTTCAAGGTGACATCTTCACCACCAAAGATGGATTTAACCAGAAGCTTATTTTCCGCTCTCCATATGGCTGACTTAATGCCGCTCTAGCTATTACAAGGCACATTAGTTTCTTGCCAGGATGTTTTTATCATGGAAGTAGGCTTGAGGCCTATCACACTCCATGATTTTAATGTTAAATACCTTTCTCTGCCTTTAAAAAAAAAAATCTCTTTTCTTCAGCTTCATTTTTTTCTTACGGTCCTATCTTTTGCAGTAGAGTGTGTTATTTTTATACTTTCTATCTTCAATCAAAAACATTGCTGGGGTGTTTTCCTTTAACACGTCTATTCTATAGGATGATGTTTTAATTCTGTGAAATCTGCAAGCCCTAACAATTTTGGCATACCTTCTACATTTAAAATAAGTACTGTGTTAATATGTAGAAGCAGGTTGACAGTCTTTTGCATTGAGAAACTTATCTTCTTCATCCCACTGAAAGTTTTCCCAAAGCAACTTTTTTTTATGGGTTTTGCTTCTTAAATTTTATTTGTGTCTTTTACCTTTTGTTTACAAAACAGTGACACTTCAATTTATCATCAATTACACATTGTCATTAAAGCATTGGTCCTAGATAACCTCCATTTTTAAATAAAAAGCTTCTAATGTCATCTACTACTTAATTATATATAAATCCTGCAACGTACCCTATATGAGGGAAATCCACTTATTTTATAAAGCTACTGTTGTTCCTCGTTTGTGCTAGCGTTAAAACAAGATAAATGAAAGTAAGATACTGCTCAGAGTTATTATGATTTTATGAACAACCTATAAGGAAACGAAAATTGTGATACATAACTCAGTTCAACTAAAGGTGGTCATCTAAATTGTTCTGGGCACATTTGAGGCTAAGTTTTCAACCTTAGACAGAAACACCAACTCTATCTATAACTCTTCCTGAAACCTATTATCAAATGAGAAAAAATTTCCTAGCAGACTCTCTTATGACAGGGCTTTGACACTTGAATCAACTAATAATTGTAGCTGTTTCACATAAAAGGTCAGTTTTGACAAATGGCCTCTCGCACATGGTAAAAACTCTCTTTCACTGTCAGGCTAAGGTTTTATTCAGTAAATGCAGTTATACAATCAAAACTACCTTTGGATGGACCACAGTAGATGCATAGGGCATTTGGAAGAAAGCATAAAGCTACATTTTGCCTTAAATTATCTTCCTAAACACAAAAAGAAACACAACTTTGTGTAAGAAGACAAGAGTAACAGAGTTATATGAACAAGTCACTAGAACTATATAACAATTAGCCCCTGAAAGACCTGGTACAATGGGGCAGAGTGTTTATTACATGGTAAATAATGTAACAAGCAAATGATGTCTCAAAGGGTGACCTTCATAAAAGTTTGGTTCAATGGGTAAGTTCACATGCGTGAATTTTTTCATTTATGGACAAGAAATGAACTTTGTGTGTGCATATGTATGTGTGTGTGTGTGTGTGTGTGTGTATATATATATATATATATATATATATATATATTCTTCTCTAGTTCCTGAATAATTCTAACAATTCATTGTTAATTTTTAGAAAATTATCTTTGTCATTAGAATTAGTAGAAGTACATTTAGGAGTTATTATGCAACAATGTGGTAACATGTCTTAGACAAGAATTTTTGTTTTGTCCCATAGAAGAGAAGCTAAGTCATCATTTAATTCTCTGAGAAGTAGGAGTAGGTATTCTATGACCAAGAATCAATCCCTCCAATTAAGTATTGCCTTGAATGCCTACTGTTTGCTTTGCACGGTTGCACTGTATAGGGAGCGGGAAAGAAAAATAATGCTGCCACGTGCTAGTCAGTAAGATAAACATGTAGTATTACACTAAAGGTTAAACAATTATGCCAAACAATTCAACAATTTCAAGGAGAAGGAGGAGGAGAAGGTGGAGTCCATCCAGCCAAGGGTCTATCTGGCATCACGATTTACTATCACTAGAACAGTTAAGAAGAGTGCTTGCTGAGAACTATGATAAAGACAGAGATAAAATTTAGGACAATGGATAGACTTCTGGAGACACAGAGGAAAGAAAAGTGGAGGGAGGAAGAAGAAATATGGGTTGGGGGTGAGGGGAGCACAAGAACCTGAGGGGAAGAGGGAGGGATGTGGAGGACTGATAAGCAAAATATAAAATTAAGATAGGCCTAGAAAACCAGACGAGTACGTAGAGAAAAGAGTAGATATTTGCTGTGTTTGTTGCTCTTGTTTTAAGAAGGCCGTGATAATATGAAATGTTGTTTTAGGCCTTCTCACCTAGCAACAAAGTGCTAAAACCATGGCTTTATTTTTTGTCAGACTGTGATTTTAGGTAAGCCTTAGAATGGATGAATGACTATCCCCAGTGAAAGTAAACATTTGACAACTCAAAATACTTAGAGCAGACATCTAGGGAGAACTCAAGACTCATGATAAAAAAAAATAATAATAATAATAAGCATTGTGATAGCAACGGTCATTAAGATGGATTATCAAGAAGAAGGACTGAAGATAAAATCTCAAATGCTATAGCTAAATCCAGTAAATAAGAGATTAAAAATATATATATATTAAGGAAAGACTAGTAGAACGTGCTGCTACAAAAATCAAGGAGGAGACACTGTACCAAAAGTCAAAGTGAAGTGAGAAAGACTGAGGCTAAGTTGACAAAAAGTAAAAATCAGAATTTGAAAGGTACATAGTTTCAGCAAAATTCTGGAGGGGCAAAAGGCAAGGGGCACCAGAAAGAAATGCAACATGAATTCAAGATTCATCCACAAAAAGGCAAGGGGAGGGGAGCAGCCATATCAAATGGCAGTGAAAAGCTATGGAGTTAGATGGGCTCAGTTCAGATCCCAGAGTCTGCGCTCCCCACTCGCTGCTTATGTGACGTGGACAATTTCGTCATCTGGTGTTCCTCATCTGAGAAGAGGAGATAAATATGGCATATATTTCATGATGCAGTTATGAGAATTAACTAATCTAGGAAACACGCTAACACATGTCTTGGCAATGTGCCCTTGGAGCACTGTACTGACAGGCTGGTGATACTGAGAAAAGAGTCAAAATGAAAGGAAAACATGCTAAACAAACAAACAAACAAAACAAAAACAAAAACCAAAAAAAAACCTGCCATTCTTTGCTCTGCAACACAGTAAAGTACTCATAATCATTTTCTGTAACATCAAAACGGGAAAAGATAAACTAGGAGAGGTAATTGAAAAGACGACATTTTGTCCTTTAAAATCAGTAGCAGCTTAAGAGTCCCCAGTGGATGTAGGACGACCATACCTTTGGCACAAAATCTCACCATTATTTGTTACAGTATTTCTGATTTTATACTTAATGGCATATCAGATCTACCTAAAATCTGAATGTTTCTTGGTCATGTATACTGCTTGCTTTCCTGAACAGTTTAGTCACTGCCAGTCACCATGGAACCAAAAAAGGAGTCCTTCACCCCAATATGGGCGAGTTTCCATTAACATGGCACCATGCAAAGCAAGGGTTTCCACCTTCTCAAGTTCTACACTGTGTGGTTGTATATGTTGAACAAAAGGATAAAAAGCTGACTAGAAGTTAAACTAGTCGAGATTTTATATATATATACACACACACACATATATATATGTGTGTGTGTGTATATATATATGTGTATATATATGTGTATATATATGTATATATACACACACACACACACACATATATATATGTGTGTGTGTGTGTGTGTATATATATATAAAATCTCCCTATATTTATATATATATAGGAAGATTATTCTTTAAACGGTTATTTGGGAAATGTTTAACTGTAATGCAGAATAACTTAGGAGCTTGCAAATACACTCCTTTGCTTTTAGATGCGCAACCAACTGGCCACATCTCTCTTACTGGACTGGAATAACCAATTATCACCAATTTACACCAGATGGAAATGCTGCATGTTAAATAACATCCTCCTGATGATTCTACTTGCAAGTATGTGGGATTATAAGCCTAACTAATTCAATGAATGCCATCAACGGATTGTACAATGGGTCATTTTCACTGTGGGGTGTAAGAGAATTACTAAGTTGACAGGCAGAGCATATCAGAAAATAACGTGGTAAATTTGATAAGCGATACTTGCAAAGTCATATGTATTTTTTTTAAAGTGTTTTCTATACATACAGTGAAATGGGATATCTCAGGCCATCCCCTGAGAAAAATATACTGAAGATCGCCAACTTAAAAAACAAACTGTGATGCTTTGCAGTAAAAAGCAGACCTATCACTGAAAAAGAGGCAATTTTTAAAAAAAATTTTTTAAATATTTTATTTGTTTATTTGACAGACACAGATTGAGAGAGAGAGAGAAGGAACACAAGCAGGGGGAGTAGGAGTGGGAGAAGCAGGCTCCCCGCTGAGCAGGGAGCCTGAAACAGGACTCCATCCCAGGACCCCAGGATCATGACCTGACTGAAGGCAGATGCTTGACTGAGCAACCCAGGGACCCCCGCCCCCCCCAAAAAAAGAGAGAGAGAGAGAGGCATTTTTAACCAAAAGCCAAACAGTGCTGTGACCAAGAACACAGGTCATTTATCCCATTGATCTCAGGAGTGAAGCAGGGCTCTTGTCTGCCCTTCCTACAGGCCCCACAGACACTGGGCAGCCACTCTGAGTGCCATTGGCCATTAAAACAAATAGCCCTATAGGGTCTCAGTGGAGAGGGAATCTGCAAATCCTTTGTCCTGTAACAGTTATGGAATGTTCTCTGAGCCACCCACCTTTCATTGCTAAGCCTTAGCTAAAACCACCATCAGAAACACTTAGAGACAAGTTTGCCAGAAGCTGTAATAATCATTAGTTACAATTAACCAATTTGCTTATACAGTTAGGCTGTAGAGTGTCTGATCAGAGGATCTGCAAGAGAGAAGGCCCTTCTCTCCCTAGTTAAAATGTCATTGCTTCAAGCTCCAGATTAGTCCTCTAAGACGTACAATGCATGTTGCAAACACAGTTTTAAATTTCTAGTAACCACAATAATAAAAAGAAATAAGTGAAATTTAGTAATAATATATTTTTCCAGGCACATATGTTTTATCCTGAATATTCATAAAATATAAGTATTTTTCCCTACATAGTCTTCAAAAGCCAATGGGTATTTTACACTTACAGCCCACGTGAACTCAGACTAACCGTATTCCAAGAGATCAGTTGCAACATATGGCTAATGGTTATCCTTTTGGACAGCACAGATATTTCTGGTACCCTATACCAAAGTGCCATTATTTATTTTATTATTCATCAAACCCAGAGTAGTCAGTAGGCAAAAGGTTGTAAAGAAATAGCTACAGAATAAATTTTCTAAATAAAAGGGAAAATGTGAACATCTACTGAGTGAAACTTTATAGAGATGATGAAACAAAGAAGTTTCTATCAAATTCCAGATGTTTTGCCTAAGCCATAGTGCCAAAATTACATTTAGACAATTGATTGCAACGTTTACTTTTCATCAGCCGTAACAATAAAATGCTGCTCTGTAATTTACCTTGTTAATTTAATTAACATAGAAATTACAGTGGTTATTTTAGACCCAATCTAATTTTAGATCCTGAGTTATATGGATTGTATGTCAATACTGACTTACTTGTATATGATATAATTTTCTTCTGCTTTTTTTATGGTCAGAAATTCTACTTTAATTTCTCTTAATTATCAAAAATCTATCTCCTCATAGATTCTGTAACTTGGCCTTTATTTTCATTTTTCCACAAATCATATTAAGAGGTCTCAAAAGCTTACTTAAAAAACTTTTTGCTATTCTGTACCTTAAAATAGAAAAATACCTAATTTTATTCTTGCTTTATATATTCAGGGTTCATAGATTTGAAATGCCATTTTTTTACATCCTAGGTATTTTTTTGTATTTTGTTATCTGTAATTTTAAACTAAACTCAAAAGCAAGGAAAAGTCCAGAAAAGTAGTGATAATTATTTTTATTAATTTGTAGTTAGACTAATGGTTTCTTTTCTCAAGTAGGACCTTCCTTTTGCAGTCTAACCTGGACTCAGCATCTTTGAATGTTTTATGTACAATGTATCTATTTTTAAAAGCTTAAATTCTTAAATACAGCATCAATATCTTCATATGTTCTCAACCTGGCTTCTAACTCACGTTTACAATGTAACATGATTTATTTCTATCCACTTCCCCCCATTATAGTGCATTCATCAGCTTCCAGTACTTGATAATGTTTCCCCATCACTGAATGTTCATTTAACATAATTCATTGCTACCCATCCTTCAAGTCCCACATGAAACAATCCTTTGCAAAATTTTTTTCCGGAGTACTCCAGTTAAGAGCAAAATCCCTTTTCTCTGATCATCTCTAGCACTGATTATGAATAATAAGTTATTTTAAGTGTGATTTTTAAAAGACTAAAGCGTAAGAGGCAAAGTATAAAACAAGAAACTGCCCAACTTGGATTGTAGCTGTTATTGGAAGGATAGAAGATCACTCACAGGAAACAAGGCTTAATAACCATACTCAGACCAAATGTGAACATGCAGCTCTCCGTAGCAGTGACCGTCATACAAACGTATATGGGCACGACAATAGGATGCATCATATGTGAGCATTTTAATCTTCTCCGAACAATTAAATCTCAATGTCTCAGGAGAGACATTTGATTGGTCAAGATCAGCTGCCAGGTATTTATCTATAGATGGTGGAGATTTAAAAAAAGTTCTAGCAGAAGTACACCAACTAGTGTAGAATGGAAATGCAAGCATCAAGATATACTATCGAACCAATGCAGAAAAAAAAACATCCTTTCTGCAGGAAATGGGGGTGGTGTTATAGAGAACAAGATGATGATGGGCAGCTAGTAAATATATTGCAATTCAATCTTCTTAAACACCAAATTTATCACTTTTTAAAAACAAGAGATTTTTCCCAAACGCGAAGAATAAGAAACGAATCCAGGGTCCGTGAATTCCCAACTGCAGTCGATTCCAGGATAATTCCTTCACTCTCAGACTGAGCTCACTTCCTGGGAATCCAATGGTGGTACATGGGTGGTGGGTTCCTCTCTGCCGGGTTTCTCATGCTCCCTCTCCCAAGCCTTAATATGTTGAACTGATATGTATTCTTAGTGGTTATTTAACTTTTCCTACACATAAGTTATTTTCTCATTAAAGTCAATTTGTGAAGAATTTTATATTTCTCAGTATTTTCTATAATACCTTTTACATAGTAGGAACTTAATTTGGTTTTGTCCATTTACTTCCTTTCTTGTAAATGTTATCAACTATTTTTTTGTATAATAATGTGAACATCTTTCAATGAATCTTAAGACCATATGTCTAAATATATACATGTTGACATGTTTTTTCACCTTCATTCTTTTCCGCATCTCAGCTATGTTCAAATACAGAATACCTATTCTGCGCAGGGAACATGCTAGGCTCTGGGACAGAAAGATACAAAAGATGTCCCTGCTCTCAAGTCTAGTATTTCTATGTTTTATAGTTTTGGAAAATAATTACTGTAATATATCACAGTCTAACAACTTGCATTTTAAAATGTCATTGGTTTTGTTTCCAGAAGCTTAGAATGTCCATGACTTGAAAATTTAAACCAAAAAGGAAAAAAGAATCATAAAAGCAAACATCTAAAGACAGTCTTCATAGCACAAAGAAATTGACCATTGTTGTCTTACTAGTATTTAAGCACATAATTAACTATGCACATAATTAACTATAAATAACCTCACTTCTAATTACATTCCCAGAAATGAAAAGTAAAAATAATGTTCACCATGTAATATATGTACTACTATCTTTTCTTGATGTCTGATCTTTTTAAAGCCAGTTTCGAAGAACTCTAGAGAGTAACACTTTGCCTTTACATTAAAATATATTGCTTCATTTATATACTAATGAGTGAGTGTCCCCTATGGTGAACTGGAATCATAAGCATTTCTGAGACTAGAAACCTGAGAAATATATATATATACGGTGCCTTAGACTATTCACTTCTCAGTACAGATAATGAGTTGTACCTGCAAATGACTATAATACCAGATAGTGTGTGAAAATTTGCATTGGACAGTCTGAAAAACTTAAGAGTGCATAGGACAGATTTATGTAGGACAATTTAAAGTGGAGACAAAGTTTCAGAGGGCAGAGATATGCCTACTGTGCTCAGGGAAATTCTCACAGATCCAATTAAATGCGTTAGATTTAAAGGCCCCATTCTGCCTCTCACCTCATGTGCTCCACTTCCTCCTCCTCTCCAAGCCAACCACACTTTAAAAATCATGCCTTGACACGGGAGACAAAAGCAAAAATAAACTGTTCAGACTCCATCAAAATAAAATGTTTCTGCACAGCAGAGGAAAAACTCAATAAAACTAAAAGACAAACTACGGAATGGAAGAAGAAACTTGCAAATGACATATCTGATAAAGTGTTACTATCTCCAATCTATAAAGAACTTATCAAACTCAATACCCAAAAAATAAATAACCCAATTTAAAAAAAGGGCGGAAGACATGAATAGACATTTTTTCCAAAGAAGACATACAGATGGGGGTGCCTGGGTGGCTCAGTTGGATAAGTGGCTGCCCTCAGCTCAGGTCATGATCTCAGGGTCCTGGGATCGAGTCCCACATTGGGCTCTCTGCTCAGCAGAGAGTCTGCTTCTCCCTTTCTCTCTGCCTGCCGCTCTGCCTACTTGTGCTCTCTGTCTAACAAATAAGTAAAATCTTTTTAAAAAGGAAGAAGAAGAAGAAGGTGACGACGACATCTAGATGGCTAACAGACACATGAAAAGATGCTCGGCATCACTCATCATCAGGCAAACACAAATCAAAACCACAATGAACTATCACCTCGCACCAGTCAGAAAGGCTCAAATTAACAACACAGGAAACAAGATATTGGCAAGAATGTGGAGAACATACATATTCATATATATTCTACATGAATATATACACAGAATAGTAGAAGAGTAGTAGAATGTAAACAGCCATAGTATAGTACAGTAGTACACAGGCATAACAGAATAGTATACAGCCATAAAAAAACGAAATCTTGTCATTTGCAATGACATATAGGGAGCCATAGTATAATGCTAAGAGAAATAAGTCAGAGAAAGATAAATCCATATGATGTCACTCACGTGGAATTGATGAAACAAATGAACTGGGGGGGGGGGGAGGGGGAGAGGCAAGCCAGGAAACAGAAACAGACTAAACTACAGAAAACAAACTGATGGCTCCCTGGGGAGGGGATGCTGGATGAGGGGATGGGGTAAGTGGGTGATGGGGATTAAGGAGGGCACTTAAGATGAGCACCAGGTGTTGTATGAATTACTAAATTCTATACCTGCAACTAATACTGTACTGTATATGTTAACTCATTGGAATTTAGATAAAAACTCAGAAAAAAAATAAAAACATATAATTGTGCCCTGAGGTATTTTTGACTCTGTTCTTGCTGCCATAAAACTGCCAGTATCATTCTTATTTAAGGTTCGATTCAAACTAAGTTTGAGTTTCTCAACATCTGCCCAGTCCTGCACCAGGGAATGTCATTACCAGAAGACCTAGCCTCTGTCTTCAGTGCATTCAGAAACCAATACAGAGGGAATCATCCAGAGCTGGAGCACAGGGGCACACACAGCTCTGCAACCCTGGAATTGAGTTACAGGTCGCTTACCTGAAATCGAAATGGACTTGACGGTGCTAAGACAAGGAAAGACTTCACAGGCAAGGTAGAATTGGCTTAAAATTGTCAATGTGGAGTATTCCAGGCAAACAGTCATAGCTAAGGACAGCTGGAGCAGCATATGTAAATGGGTTGCACCCACCACCCCTGGAAGGAGGAGACTCAAACCAAAACACTGACACTCTGGCCCACCAGGTGCATCCTCATAGAGAAAGGGATCACAAGAGATATGCCAGAGGAGAGCCAAGAGAACTCACCTGTCCAGATCACTGGAAATGTCTTTGCTGCTCTCCCTATATAAAAAGTTATGTTGTACAAGATTGTCATATGGGTAGTTGCTTTTTAATTGTTACCATGCGGTATTAGAATAGGTATTGTGAGGTATGCTGTTGAAAGATCTTTAAAGTATAAACTGTCTGGACAGGATAATGAATCCCTATCACTGAAATTTTTAATTTAAGAGCACTTCCCTTAGTATTACTCTATCGATATGGACAAAAACTCTTGAGGCTAAATATTTTCTTCCAAACCCCAGTTTAAAAATAATGCTGGAATTTAAATACTTATCTCTATAAGTATACCTGGTTGGAAAGTAAGATCATAAATCACTGTCACTGATAAGACATTACCTATGAATCCCAAGTTATTAATGTAGGATTTTTCTCAATTTGTTACCTACGTATAAAGGATTTGGCATTTCTCTAGAGACTGGTGCAAAGAATGCATGACAGCAGAAACACTATATTCAGTTGACTGAGAAAAGGGTTATCTTGTTGACTTTTTTAATGAAAATTACTTATAGACTCTAGATCCAATGTCCCAGTGCCAACTAAATATGGTTAAATAGCATAAGCACAACTTCATTAACCATTCACTGTCTTTAGAAATACACTCCTTTTAATTGCCCAGAAATATACTCCTTTTAATTGCCCAGAACATCTTAAGGAAAAAATATTCAATTGCTTCCATTAAATAGTATAAGCATTAACCTATTACAAGCAGGTGTTTCAAAATCTTAATAAGATGGCAATAATGCTTAAGCCTTGCTAATCCATTCTAATAATGAAATGATAGTTTTACATCAAGTTGGAATTTAATAAATTTTAACGACGAGCAATCTAGGCAAAAAATAAATAAATCAAATCTTGCCATGAGATTTCATATGGAGAGGACCCGAAGTACAGCTGGATCTGGCAGTTCTCCACTGGAGGCACCATACTTGTAGCAATAGTCTTAGGAATTAGTATCACTCCAGGCACATTTTTCCCAGTCCAAACGGTCTTCCTCCCTGACACTGGAGCTGGCATGGACATCAGAGCTCCTAAACCTGGTCACTGAAGCAAAAAGTAGGCAGGGCTGAATTTTGGGGGGCTGGAGGTAAGTGAGGTGGTGGCGGGAAGAGCACAGGCACCATCTTCAACTCACTACAAGGGCCAAACAAAGGCATCAGTCTACTGCTGTGCAGCAAATTACCCCAGAACATGGAGGCTACAAACAGTAATTATTATCTCCGTTTCCATTCAGCATGAGCTCAGAAAAGACCTACAAGACTGTTTAAATTGTTGCTCCGTGGTGTCTGGAACACAGGTGAACACTCAAATCCAAGCCTAGAAACATCCGGAAGCTTACTCTCTCCCACATCCTATCATAGATGCTGATGGTCAGCTGGGAAGTTAGCTGGGCATGTCAGCCATAACAGTACCACAAGAGGTCTTTCCAGTCCAAGAGCAAGCCTTCCAAGGAAAAGATACCTAGGTAGAAGCCCTATGACCACTTACTGCCTGGCCCCAGAAGCCATGCATCATCATTCTGCTACATTCCACTGATCGCAGGAGTCACAGAAGTCCACCCAGGTTTGAACACAGGGAACACAGACCACACCTCTCAGTGGAGGTATGTCAACATTACATCAGTTTATACACTATGTGCTGTTCCTGTGTGGGTTTATTTTTCTAAAGATGCCTATACATACATTCTCCTGCAAGGAATACTAGAAGAAACAAAATATCGCACTGATGGCACTCTGAATTTGAAAATATCTTTCCAAATACCCAAGAAGTTAAATTAGTAACATTATGTAATTTTAATACCATTTTATTCTTTGTACCAAGCAGGACATCTAAAATATATACAAACACCAATAGTTCACTTAGAAGCCTCTCTGAGATTGCTTGGAATCATCTGCCATTGATAATGTGTTGTGATGAGCATTGAGAGTTATAAGCAACTAATGAATTGAACACTACACCAAAAACTAATGATGAACTGGTGTTGGTGTTCACCAACACCAATATGTTGGTGAACTGAACATAAAAAGAAAAAACATCTCTGGCTTTCCATACTTACTAAAAAGTTCAGGATCACAGTCTAAATTTCTACTTTAATGCAATCCTGTGGAGCACTGTTCTTGTCCTTGTCCTTTAAGATCCCTACTTCTTCCCCTCCACTTAGCAAAATCACATTTATTTATTTGTGAATGAAGGTTTAATGGGATTTGAGCTCGTGACATGCACCAGGAACTCTTGGGTATTTCAAAACCATGCATTCCAGCACAACCCTAGGACACTGTTTCTTAATGTATAATCACTAATAAAAAAGAAATGAGAAAACTGCTGTTAGAAGTATTGTGACTTCAGGGCTACTTATTGTTGGAACAGGACAACTAATCATCACATGTCCTATAAACTGGAGACTCGCCTTGGCTACAGCAGTCATTCTCTAGATTAGTGAAAACTGAATAGGAAACTTCTATCTGGGGTAGTGCTTATAGTAATCGTTGTCAGTCCACCATATTAGGGCATCACAGACAGATAATCACTTGTATATTCCTCACTAAATATTCTATAGTTCTGTTGTACTGACATATTAAGAAGGTATCATATCTTCTTGTCAGAAATAATTATATGTCTCAGTAACAAGGATTTCACAGCTAGTATCACTTTTCTCTGAAAATGTTACATGATCTAATTTTTCAACTTAATAGGTCTCTAGATATTATAACCAAGTTACCCAATATTTTATGTCTTTAAAAAATCTGTCATTGTAAGAGTGTACATAAGTGATACAAAACAGTTATGATTACCAGTTGAACCAAAATAGATCTTGTCAGCAGCTTATATACACAATGCAGGCAACTATTAAACTAGCATTCCAAGTTAAATTATAACATTTATCTTCTCTAGTGACTAATAATTGAGTGACGTTATATGAAAATTACAACCATTACATTTAACATTGTATATTAATAACTTTGTTAACAGTGTAATTTCTTAGATACCTTATCTATAATATTCATTAGTCATTTTGGTAGAAAATATCAATATATAGGTATAGCTACCTAATTTCTCACTGGATTTACAATCAGTTTTGGTTTTTTTTTTAGCTATAATTTAACTTCTGTTTATCAAATTTGTTACCTTCTTTCGACAATGTGTGAAGAAGTTCCTCATATAGTTAGTAGTGAGAAAGTCCTATTCCTGTAATTCAAAGATGCAGGCCCCATAAAGGCAGCATTAGGTATTAGACAACACTGGGAATATGACCAGCAGAACCAAAGTATATTTGTATCTGCAGATGACTTATCTGAATACTTCTCACTGTGCTGTCAGCTGAAAACTTTGTAAGAGACCAGCAGCCTAAACAGAATCTTAGGAATCTAGAAAACCAATGTTGGGGCATGGGCCAACACGTATTGGACTAGAAATCCAAGGAAACACAAGCAGTGCAATTTAACAAGTACTTACTGAACTAGCCTTACACAGTGCACATAATAGTATCTTTAAAAGTTGAGAATTTTCTACTGACAATTTTAGATATCTTTTCAAACCAAGTCTCCTCCTCAAAAGTGGAAACAGGATTTATAGTCACTCATTAACTATTACAGTTACCTAATAGGTTAGCATTTTACAAGGACAAATATAGGAAGGTAGCTATGTTTATTTTTATGTTGTTTTGTCACTGTCAAATTCTCATTTTCAATTTTTAACAAAATATGGGAATATAAATAGACCTTGATCCATGCTGAAGCTGAAGATGGCCAGTCCTAAACTGCACTGTCAACTTCAAATGTGACTTAAACCCAACCATATCACATTAAATGTAAATGACCAATACTATAATTAAAAGACAGAGATTGTTAAAGAGGCAAGTCTCAATTTTAGGATATTTAAAAGAAATGCACTTTCAATATTAATAGCTAAATAGATAAAAAGGGAAAAGATGGCCATGATAGACCATTCTAAACTAATCAACATAAATCTGCTAACTAATTAATAGTAGGGAAGTAGGTTTCAGAGGTATATACTAAGAATGAAGGTCTTTTCATAAACATCAAGTCATAAAGGCATAAGAATCCTAAACTTTACATACTTAACAGATCTTCAAAATACACAAAGGAAAAATTGATAGAATTGCAGTGAGAAATGTTTCCACAAATACAACTGAAGATTGATACTATTCTAACAAGAACTGATAAACACAGAAAATCTGTAATTGTATGGAACACTTGAATAACACTATCAACCAAATCAACCCAACTAACATTTTTAAAACATTCTAGTCAGCAGAATACACACATTTACAAGCACACATGGAACACTTACTAAGACCATATCACAAGTCTTAAGAGATTTATAAGGATTCAAAAAAAAAAGATTTATAAGGATTCAATTCATTAAAACTATATTCTCTGACCACAACAGAATTACAAATAATTAACAAAGATCTCTGCAAAATCCTTGACTGGAAATTAAACTTCTAAATAACACATGGGTCAATGCCAAAATCAAAACAGAAATTAGAAAGTATTTTAAACTGAATGTAAATAAAGACAAAATGTAAGAATAAATGGGCTGGTGTTAAGTCATCCATAGACAGAAGTTTCAAGCATGAAAGTGTATAAAAAAACTGAAATTCATGACCTCATGTTCCATTTTAAGAAACTAAAAAAGAGCAAATTAAATCCAAAATAAGTGGAGGAAAAATAGTATTAGTACGAGTGCAAATAAATGGAAGAGAAAATAGAAAGAAAAAAATCCATGTTTACCAAAACTGGCAAAAAAAAAAAAAAAAAAAGACTCGAGTCATAATGGCTAGGGCTATTGAAGGAGGATGGGGAGACAGGACTCAAACGACATTGAGAATAAGAGACTAACTATAGATCTTATTCTACAAATGCAAAGAAGGATTTTGAGACAATTATGATCAATTTTCTCCCAATATATTCAACAACTCCAATGATAGGACAATGATAGATTCCTTCAAAGACAGAAGACTTAACTCAAACGGCACTCTATTTATTATAGAAAATGAGTTTGCAACTTGAAAAACTTGTCCACAAGAGAAATGTTATGAGATGCTTCTCAATACATTCTGTGAGGAAAAAACTAAACATTATGAAGAAAGCTGCAGACTAGTATTCTTTGCTGAGAACAGATATAACAATTCTAAAAGAAAAAAAGTATCAGATGAGTGTATTAAAAATAGACATCATGACCAGGAATACAAGTTTGGTTTTATATTCGAAACTAAATATTTGAAAGTATTTGAAATTCAATGCTTTTTTTTTTTTTTAAGGTTTTATTTATTTACTTAAGAGGGGGGGAGAGAGAGAGAGAAAGCATGAGCAGAAGATGCAGAGGGAGAGAGAGAGAGAATCCTCAAGCTGACTCCATGCTGAGCAGGGAGCCCCATGCAGGGCTCAATCTCACCACCTGGAGATCAGGACCTGAGCCAAACCATGAGTGGGATGCTTAACTGACTGGGTAACCCAGGCACCCCAAAGCTAAGTCAATCCTTTTAACCATATTAACTAAATAAAGTTATATGATAATTTTACTGAACATAGAAAAAGCACTTGAGAAAAGTCAAAATCCATTCCTGATAAAACTTTTCAGTAAGGTGGAAATAAAAGAAAACTTGTTCTACATAACAAAGGTCTTCTACAACTAATATAATTAATATTATATTAATATTAATTATTAATAAGATCAGGAAGAAGATAAATTTCTCTTATCCTTCTATGGAATGTTGAACTCAGCATTTTATCCAGTACTAAGCCATAGAAAAGGAAATAGTTTTACTTTTTCTATCTTTAGTCACATGTTTATTATATGTGTGTCAAAGTTGAAGATCTGACACAATCTACAAAAAGCTACCAACAGTACTAAGTGGATTAGCAAGATTGCGAGGTAAGTGATTAATAAAAAAACTGAAATTGCAAATACTAGTAATGAATAATTGGGAACTGAAATTTGGTAATATTTACAATAGCCTCAAAAATATAAAATTCTTAGGAACAAATCTGGCAGAAAGTGTACAAGACCTGTGCACTGAGAACTAAAAACATTGTTAAAAATTTAAGAATACCCAAGGGAAAACTATACCATTTTTTTAATGAGTCAGATGATTCAGTGTTAGTATGTTAATTCTTCTCAAATTCATCCATAGTTGCAATTAAATCCCAATGAAAATTCCAACAAAAGAATACATTATAATTTTATAATTTATATAAAAATCCAAAGAAATTAGAATTTCCAAAATTATCATGAAAGAATTAAAGTGGAGAATACTGTCTGACTGTAAGATTTTAAAAGTCACATTAATGTAACAGAGTGTGTTATTTGCATTACATAACAGACAAGTTATCAGTATAACAGAATAGTGAATCCAGAAACAGACCAACACAGATGCACAACTGATTTGACAAACGTTCAGAAGCAATTTGGGGATCAAAGAATAGTGTCTTCTACAAATATTGTGAGAAAAGGTATACAACTATATGCGTAATAGTGAAAAGTGAATTTTATTCTCTATCTTGTGTAACAAAAAATTTTATCAAACTGGACCACATACTAAAATGTAGAACTATAAAACTTCAAAAAATAATCATAGGTGAAAAAGATTATGAAATTGATTTTATAAATATTTCTTAAATATGACATTAATGTCACTATTTTAATAGTAATCCATGTAAGAAATAAACTGGTAACATAGTCTTAATCAAAATTTACTTTTTCTGATCTTCATAAAATACAATTAGTTATAATGAAAGAGCAAACCATAGTCTGGAAGAAAATTTTTCCAAGTCATGCATCTGTTAAAGAGTTATTATCCAGAATACATAGGGAATTCTCACACCTCAGTAACAAAAAATAACCTACATAAAGGAGGATGATATTTGAACAAATACTTCTCCAGAGAACAAATATGGATGGTAAAAACACATGAAAGGAGACTCAACATCATTAGTCATTAGGAAAATACAAATTAAATTCACAAGGACCTACTACAACACACCTTCTAGAATGCCTGACAATACCAAACTCTGGTGAGGATGTGGAGGAACTAGAACTCCCATACCCTGGTGACGGCGAGGTAAAATATTACAACCACTTAATGCAACAAATGCAACAATTTAACAACTTAATAAGTTCAACATACACCTACCATATGATCCAGCCATTCTACTGCTAGGTATTTCCCCAAGAGGAAAGTATCCATGCAAAAAATGGTACACCAGACAATGAATGCAGATTTGTTGCAAACACAGAGAACAACTCATATGTTCATCATCAGTGATTAGATGAACAAATTTGGGAGTGTACCTATATGCAATGTTACTCCAGCAATAAAAAAATTAACAACTGATATACACAGGAACATGCATGAATCTCAGATTTATTGCGCTGAAACAAGCCACACTGTGTAATACCATTTACATAGGTCCCTGTAAAACACAACTAAAATACACTGACAGAATCAGTTCATTGGTTGTCTAGAGGTGTGAGAAGGGAGAACGGTATTACCAAGTGGCATGAGAAATTTGGGGGGACGGAGGGCACATTCACTCTCTTAATTGTGATGATGATTATGGGTAAATACAGATGTCAAATCATTTCATATAGGCTTTATCACAATCTAAAGTTCCTAGGTCATTGTCAAAGACATTAATTAAGATATTGAATGTATTAAAGATTAACAGTATGAAGAAATGGAAATGATAATGGGCATACTAAGTAAATAAAGTCATACTAAGGAAAAATAAACATGAGTATTCTCTTTCACTTGGTGCTAAACACCAGACATAAATAAATCTATACATTTGTAGGAGATTATGTAAATGTTTGAGTCTTATTACTGTTGTGTTTGATCTTCAAATTCAAAGTAAAATAAAACTGTCTTTGAAAGTATTCAGAAGTGTTCATCAAATGACCATGAAGAAGATAAAGTTGCAAAGCAGTATAATCTGGGGCAAAGGAGAGGTTACTGAGAATAATGTATTTTCAATGGTTTTTATAATCATGTGAAGCTAAGGCAGGTTTTGTACTTTACAAAACTTTCATTTAAGTCATGAATCCTGTCAATATATATATAATTCAAATTAAGTGAATTTGAAAAAAAAGTTATTTATTTGGGATCTAAGAGAACCTATAAGACAGAATTTGAAAATAAGAAGTATGAGTTTCAAAGAAATCAAGCTTTCTATCCAAAGCTATACTGCTAATAGCTATAGCTAAATCAAACTGCAATCCCTTAATCCAAATCCAATTCTGTTTATACTATGTCATTTGAAATTTATGCATGTTTTGGCCAAAGTTAAAGAATCTGTTAAAAGACTAAAGGTAGAGAAAGGGAGAATCCACGGACCATAAAAATCTCATCAGAAAAGGACAATGCAAACTACATAAATAAAAGGAGAGATGGTAAGAGCATACATTTGGACAGTTTTTGTTCCTAATAGATGAATCCATTTCATTTGCTCCTCTTATAAGATCCTGTTTCCTTTGACAAGTCATTTCTTCTCCCTTCTCTACTGATTAGTTATGTAGCTTGGTTGTATGGACCCAAATCCCTGATACCGACCCAGTACCGGTGTGTGGAAGCTTCATAGGATTCTCATATCCCATTAGGTAATTTTCTCATTGTTCTTATTCTGGGTAGGACACCTGGCTCAAAGAGGTGTGTGTTGGGGAGAGGATCAAGGCAAGAGAGTAAAGGAGACACAAAGAGAAAAAGATGCAGAGGAAGGGAGGCAGAAACTGGGAAAGAAATATATCCTATTCTTAAATTTTTTGTTTGTTTGTTTTGTCAGTTAACACACATAAAAGGGAAAAATAACCAACACCTAATACCAACCAACTCAATTAAGAAATTAAACATTATAGGGGCACCTGGGTGGCTCAGTGGGTTAAGCCTCTGCCTTCGGCTCAGGTCATGATCCCAGGGTCCTGGGATTGAGCCCCGCATCAGGCTCTCTGCTGCAGGGAGCCTGCTTCCCCCTCTCTCTCTGCCTGCCTCTCTGCCTACTTGTGATCTGTCAAATAAATAAATAAAATCTTTAAAAAAAATTAAACATTATAAATAGGGCTGAAATCTATATACCTCTACCTTCCAAATCTCGTTAGGTTTCTCACTTCTCAGAAATATTATCCTCAATTTGTTTTATCCAATGCCTGGGCACAAGTTTAAATTCTTACAACTTCAAAATTGTAATTTAAATATTAAATAGCATTGTTTTCTAAAAATTTTAAACTAACTCTCATGTTAGGTTGTGATAAAGGAAATTTTTGACTGTATTTGTGGGCCCTGCTCCTGGGCTCCCAGGAAAGCTATACTGTAACCTTTACCAAGGTCAAAATGACTCAGCAAAACCTCTCAGCATGGGCTCTATTTCTGCCCCGAAGACTTTTTGTACACCTGCTTCATTAAATAACCAAAAAGGAGCATTCTTAACATAAAAGATAAGAAAAAGAAAGAAACTTCTGTGGCTCCCTTAAGATCTAAGTCACATAGTCATACATATACTAGAAGCCCAAGATAAGGTCTGCAACTTTCTGAATTGTTTTTTTGTCTAAGGATTTATAACTTTTTATTTAGGAAAGGTCTCTAACTCTACACCAAATGCTCCTTTGTGTCCCAGGGAGCGGTCCTAAACTGGGCTCAAATAAACTCTATCCCCTTCTTTTGGGTAAAAGATATATTCATATTGTGTCAACAGTTGCGACCAGCATTCTCAATCAACACATAAGGGGAGTGACTAATCTCCGAAAATCCTTCAAGACTTGGGTTGAATGCATGTCCTTTTTAAAAACAGGGGTTTCCTTCTACCAAAACCACGCTGTGCCAACTTGCAAGGATTAATTTCTTATAAATTATAGCTTATAATTTATAAGCTCATAATTTATAATAATCCTAAACCTATATAGACACTCTTTAGTTATGAATGCTCAAGGGATCTTCCTCCCCCTAACACTTCAGGTAGAATGAAAGTTGCTTTTTCACTACTTTCATTTTGCCAGATCAAAGACTCTTCTGGGTCCACACTTCAGTAAAGGGTTCAACAAGGCAGAGGTTCCCAACCAGGATGCTGTGATGTTGAATGGGTAATAGGCCAATACCAACAGCCACATTGTTCATAGCAGAATGATTTACAGAAACATTTTTGTGAAGCTATGGAACACTAGAAACCATTGCTGTAAATGGCCTTAACTATGTGCAAAAAACTCATTCCCAACCTACCACTCTGTCTAGAATCAAAGCCTCATCTCCCATTCCGATCGTGGTCATTAAAACACAAGCCTTTCAGTTACCAACATAGGCAGAGGCTCCAATGCTTCTAGAGCTTCCGCTAACAGCTCTGGTTTTCAGTTCCTTCTGTTTTTCCACACTGGGGACTTTCCGAAATAGCATTTCTGGAAGTTTGTGTTAGGATGTGGAAGGCAATCTTGTAGATAGCTTATCCATCACGTTACTAAAAACAACTTTCTTTACATTTCCTTTGATAATCACCCTTTAATACCTTAAATTGAATTTTCTGTAGGTTTCAAGTGATTATTATTGCTAAAAAAGAAGTTACAGCATGGAATATAAAACTCAAGAGTGGTTATTAAAGTTACTGGTGATTATAAATGTGCTATGGTATATTATTTTATCCAGTTCAATAATGTATAAACTATAAGTTCTAAATATAAACAATTACAGAAAAAAGGAAGTTCTCTGAATATGCTAGAAGAGACCTTGAGTATTGGGCTTCTCTTTCCAATTGCCAAAATAGATTATCTTGACTTCTCAACTGGTGATGAATGGATCTTGTTGGTGCTAAAAAGCATTCTCCTGAGAAAGTAGAATCCTTCTTACCTTGAAATATGTTCACCACCACAAATGCAAAAAGAACTCACATTATTTTTTAACGAAGACTGTAAAATTTCCACAACTTTTACTACACATTCAGTCTGTATCAAGAATACCATTGCTACTTATGAGCCCTCACTGCCAGAAGTTCCAAACTAAACTTCCTGCCAAGGAAAATTAACGAAAAATCCAATCACACACCTAAATTTTAAGAAAAAAATTTTAGAGAAAAATTACTTAAGTTAGGAGCAGTTACGTATGAGATGAGGGTCAAGAAAGAAAATCTACATTAGTAGTACACTGAAACCATCCACTGAAATCAGTGATGGTTGAAGTCAGGGAGGGCAGGATTGGCAAGTTCTCGGTGATACAGCACCAAGAGTCCTTGTGTCATCCTAGAGCTGATGGATGTGGAACTTGGTCAAGCAGCAAACAATAACCTAGAAAGAGACCTGACAGGAAAGAAAGAATGTCCATAAACCTGGTAGCTCTGCCTTAGAGCAGAGGTCTTTCAAGCACGCCTCAAAAGATTTTATCCGTTGTACGGGAATTCTTCAGAGATGGATCTTTTGACCTGAGTTAGGCATTTAGCAGGTTAAGTTTTCACAGGAAACCTGCCCACTGAGAAACAGAGGGGTTCCCCTAGTCCTCGGCAACAGTACTTTCCTCTGTTTTAAGTGTCCCAATGAGATTCTGCCACTTGCTGGAATCTTCCACTAAAATATGTCAGTCGAGCACTGAAGACTTCCACTAACTCATGTAAAAAACCTACCAACTGCTACACTCTTGAGATGGAGATTTAACCCTTCTCCAGCAAGAGGAAATATAAAGCCCCCGATCTTTTTTCAAAAGGAGTGCCTAAGATGCGTAAATGAGGAGTAACGCAAGAAATGCTTGAAGAGAAATAAAACGTAATAAAGTGTTTCCTTAGTCATTTCTTTTTGGAATACATGCTAACTGTGGATTATTTAAGTGTTGTTTAACCCTTGCTTCAAAGCATATTAGGTTTTTTCATAGGATTCATTGCTGTAGTGATTACCCATGATCCAATGCAAGTTAGTATTTGCATACAAAGTAAAGTTAAGGACAAATTTTTTGTTGTTGTTTCTCCACCGCCCCCATGAGCAGTAAATCTCCAGGATCATTTGTTAAGACCTTTATTTCCTTTGTCAAGTATCAGCTGACCATTTACATGCAGGTTCACTTCTAACCATGCTGCGTGGCTTCTTTGATCTGTAAATCCACCCTTAAACAAATACCAAGCTGTTTTAATTACCGCAGATTTGTATCAAGACTAAGTACTGTGGGTCTTCCAACATTTTTCCCCCAAAATTGTTTTAGCTGCTCTAGGCACTTTATGTTACCATATGAATTTTAGAGTCAGTTTTCCAAATTCTACAAAAAGATACCACTGAACTATTGGTATGGATTATATCAAATCTAAAGATCAATTCAGGGAGAATTGGATTTTTTTAAAATACTATCTTTCAATCTATAAATAATTTCTCTCTCCATTTAATTTTTCTCAGCAATATTTCAGTGTACAATTCTTGAATGTATTTTAAGTATATCCCATAGCACTTCATGTCATTTGATGCTATCATAGTTTTTAATGTCCAATTTTTTGCTGACCATACACAAAAATATAATTGTGATTTCCTTATTAAGCTCACATCCTACAGACTCTGTAGTTTCACTAGCAAATCTTATATTCTGTAGGATTTTGTATGTGAGATCATGTCATTTGTAAATGAAGACCTTCTCACTTCTTTTCCAATGTCAGTATGTTTTTCTTTGTTTTACCTCTATGATAGTAGCTGGGATCTTTTGGTACAATGTCAAATAGAAGTGGTAAAATGAGAAATCTTTGCCTTGTTCTCACAGCGAGGGCATTTGGCTTGTCACTGTTAAGTAGAACACAAACTTAGGTCTTTTCAAAGAAATCCCTTATCTTGCTGCAGATTTCCTTTTAATGTTAGCTTGTTGAGAATTTTACCAAGAAGGAGGATTAACTTTATTTTTTTTTAAGTTTTTATTTTAGTCACCTAGTACTCATCACAGCTCATATGCCCCTTAATCCCCATCACTTATTTTCCCCATCCCCCCTACCCGTCTTCCCTCTGGTAACCATCAGTTTGTTCTCTATAGTTAAGAGTGTTTCTTGGCTTTCATATCCACCCCCCCCACCCCGCCCTTAGCTTGTTTAATTCCACATAGAAGTGAAATCATATGGTATTTGTCTTTCTCTGACTTATTCCATTTTGTGTGATGTTCTCTAGCTCCACCCACATTGTTGCAAATGGCAAGGTTTTATCTTTTATGGCTGAATAATATTCCATATATAGTATGTGTGTGTGTAGATACAGACCTACACCATATCCAGAGCAAAGTTTGAATTTTGACCAACATTCTATCTACGGAGCGGATTTTTTTTTTTTTTCTTCCTTAATCATCTACTATGTAACAATGATTTTCAAATGTAAGCCAAAGTTTCCTTCCTGGGATAAATCCCATCTGCTGTGATCTTTATGGAACTACATTTGATTTGTTAAAACATTCTTAAAGATTTTCCTGTCTATGTGCTTCAGAGGAACTAGTCCGTATTCTACCTTTCTTGTATGGTCTTATATGTTGTGTACATAACAGGGTAATGCTGGCCTCCTAAAAGGAGTTAGAACAAACAAATCTGTTTATAATAGATGTTATCTGCTTTCACCATAGAACTTACCTAGTTATTAGTTCTCTTGTTGAGAAGGATTGTAATAATAAATGCCGCTAGATTAACACTGCATTCTATAGCACAAGATAGTAGTTTAATGGCTTCTTTGAAGTTTTTCCTTTTTCTTAATTGGAAAATATTTGTATGTAATACTCCTACTTAGACATAGGGATTAGCAGACTTGATACAATGTCAGGTATTTTAGGCTCTGTGCACTATACATTCTGTCATAACTTATCAACTCTTACTGCAGTACCAAAACAGTGAGGGACAACATGAAAATGGGGACATCTGTGCTCCAGTTATCCCATTTAGAGAATATACAGCAGGCTAGATTAAGCACAAAAGAAATAGTCTGCTGAATTTTAAGTATCCATACCATCTCTAGTGATACGTTCTATTCTGGATATTGGCAATGGTGTCCGTTCATCTTTTCAAAACCTTTTTGGTTTCACTAGTTTATTTTTGTGGGTGGTTTCTTTTGCTTTTGTTGTTTCTTCTTTTCTGTTCATCTAGTGTTCAGTTTGCACTGCACGTTTTAGTTTATTACGGTTTTAGTTTAAATCATTTACTTGCAATCTTCTGTTCTAATATAAGCATCGAATGCTATAAACATCCCTGTAAGCATGAATTTACCTGCATCTCAGAAGTGGATATGTGGATTTTTTTAACTTCAAAACATTTTCAAAGGCTCTTTTAAATTTCTTTTATGACCAGTGAATCCTTTGTAAGTGTACTATTCTGTGATCCACTGTTTGGGGACTAAGTATCCTATTACTGATTTTTAGTTTAATTCCAAAATGGTCAGGGACATACTTTTTCCTTCAAGTCTTTAAAATTGAGACTTATCATTTGCCCCAGAATATAATCCATCTTGCTATTCTGGGCATTTCAGAGTAGTGTTTTCTGCTGTTTGGCAGATGAGCCCATGATATGTAAGTGTAGTTGCCTGATGGTGTTCTTCACATCTGTGTTATCATCTAACTAAGCAAAGTACTAAATTTCCAACTTGTGAGTGTAGTTCTCCTTTATGCTTCTATCAGATTCTCTGCCAATTTTCAAGCTTATTTTCTGCATGTACAGTTAGTATTTTTCTATCTTCTTGGTAGCATACTACTTTACAAAGTGTTCCTCCTTAGCCTTCTATCATTTCTCCATCTGAAGTCTAATCTACCATGCAAATTACTTTGTAACTTAGGTTTTAGTGTTTAAATTTTTTATTTAAATTAGCCATGTCTTTCCTTATGAAGTGGGTATGCAGGTGGCAGGATGAAATTAGTTTTTTCTTTTTTAGTTTATCTGATACTATTTTAATTAGAATACAAGGCCACTTAAATTTAATATAAACAATATGGGTGTCTTTAAAACTATCATCTTGCTGTTTCCTATTTGTTACCACTGTTATTTTTTTCCCTTTTCTGTTTTCCACCTTCTGGTAGATTTAGTAGGTTTAGAATTTCATTTTGTCTCCCTTATGGGTTTACCAGCTAGACTTTGTTTCATTTTCATTGTTTTCTCCAAGTTTAGAACATACATCTTCATTAATGTATATTAAGATTAAGATGTACATTATATGTACATCTTACATTACATGTAATATGTAATATTACATTACATATTACATATACAATATGTATATTACATTACATTATATGTAATCTGTACATTATAATGTACAGATTAAGAGCCTTACAACCGTATACTTCTCTGTATCCCTCCCATAAATTATATTGTATATCAGTGTAAGTTATAAACCCATAGTATAGACACAGCATTTATTTTAAAGATAGTTATTAAAGCATTATGAGGTAGCACAAGACAAGAATGCCTTCTTTTGCCGCTTCATTGACATAGTACTAGGATTCCTACCCAAAGGAATTAGGCAAGAAATAAAGGCATCCATATTGCAAAGAAAAGATATGTGTTCAAAGAGGACATAATCATGTATGACAAAGTCCTGAGGATACTATACACACACGCATGTGTGCACACACATATGTATGCGTGCACGCACACACACACTTTGAACTAAAAGAAACAGTCTACTTTAAAGTCTACAAAATCTGCGTTAAAGTCTACACATAAATTAATGGCATTTCCATACACTAACAATCTGAAAATTGAGAATTCCATTATAATAGCATCAAAAAGAATATTTACAAATAAGCTAAAAAGGCAGTAAAACTTGTGTGTTGAAAACTATGTAACATTAGTAAAAGAAATTAAGGATGACAAATACAAAGACATCATGTTCATAGATTAAGACAATATTAAGAGGTCAAAAAAGTGACTTCCTATTTTAATTCACTTCCCATCAAAATCCCTGTGACTTTTTTCAGAAATAGAAATCTACATCCTAAGGTTCACATGGAATTTCAATACCTTAATACCAACAATCTTAGAGAGAGAGAAAGAAAGAACAGTTGATTCTCTCACATCTCCTAATTGCTAAACTTGCTACAAAGCCGTAGTAACCAAAACACTGTGGCATGGTCATTAAGACAAATACACAGACCAATGGAATGGAGAGCCTAGAAATAAACTCTCAAATATAGAGCCATATGATTTTTGATAAGGTTGCCGGGGCCATTCCATGGGGAAAGCACCGCCTCCAAAGAAATGGTGCTGGGAAAACCAGGTATCAACATGGAAGGGAAAAAAAAAAAAAAAAAAGAATCAGGTTGGACCCTTACCATACTCTCTCTACATTATATTAAAAAAACTCAAAACCTAAGGCCTAAATTTTTTCTCTTTAGGAGAAAACAAAGCAAGTCTACAGCCATACCACCCTGAACGTGCCCAGTCTCGTCTGTTCTCGGAAGCTAAGCAGAGTCAGGCCTGGTTAGTACTTGGATGGGAGGAGAAAACATAGCAAAAAGCTTGATGATGTCAGACATTAATGGGTTTTTGTTTTCTTTTGTTTTTTAAATACAACATCTAAACATTAGTCAACAAAAAATAAACTGATAAACAAAATTTGGAACTTCAGTGCAAAAGAAAACACTATCAATAATTAAAAGGCCACCCATGAAATGAAAATAATATATATTTGCAAGTCATCTTTCTAATAGGTGAGTAATATCTAGAATATACACTCTTATAACAAAAATATCTTGATTTAAAAATGGGCAGAGAACTTGCACAGGGCTCAACAAAGGTATACAAGTGGCCAATAAGCACGTGAAAAAATATTCAACATCACTGAACAGGGAAATGGAAACCAAAAGCACATTGACATCAACTTGCACCTACTAGGATGGCTATTTGGGGTAAAGTGGTGCGGGTGGGAACCCAAAACAAAATATTGGAAAGTACATGGAAAAATTGGAACATAAAATGGTATGGCCCCGGAAGAAGATCTGGCAGTTCCTCAAAGAACAGAATTAACATATGACCCAACGATTCAACTTCTGAGTACATACTCAAAAGAACAGAAAGCAGGAATTGAACAAATGTTATATATCCATGTTCACAGCAACATTAGACAAAAAGTAGACGCAAACAAAGTATCCAATGACAGGTGAACAGATTTTTAAAATGCAGCATACATATATATTATGGAATGTTATTCAGCCTCAAAAAAGGAAATTCTGACACAGGCTACCACATAGTCAAAATGTGAAAACATTATGCTAAGTCAAATAGGCCAGTATCAGAAGAACAGTTTTTATAGGATTCTACTTAGGAGGTACTTAAATTCAAAGAGATAGAAAGCCCAACAGTAGTTGCTGGGGGCTGGGGTGTGAAGCTTGACATTAGCTAATGTGGTATGAAGAGTGTAAGTCTCTTTATACTACATTAACTGATGTCAGGCTTTGAGGTTTTATAAAGAGCAGAGTTCCATTCCAGTTTGTACAGAGGTGATGTGGGGGTTGAGGGGGGAGGGGGTAGAGGTGCAGTAGAGAGGGTTCAGGAGAGTGAAAGAGGTAACCAAGTACAAAGGGTCAGTCCTTATCAATGGGATTAGGCCGACTTTGTTACCTGAACATTAGGGTTCCATCCTCCCACAGAGTTTGGGAGACAGAGACCTTACCTTTCAGGATTACATCTCAAAGAAATGGTGCTCAGGTCTTCAAGACAGAGTCTGAGTCACAAAAGATACATAGTAAAAATTTCAAGCTTTCGGGACGCCTGGGTGGCTCAGTTGGTTAGGCCGCTGCCTTCGGCTCAGGTCATGATCCCAAGGTCCTGGGATCGAGTCCCGCATCGGGTTCCTTGCTCGGCAGGGAGCCTGCTTCTCTCGCTGCCTCTGCCTGCCTCTCTGCCTGCTTGTGTGTACTCTCTCTCTCACTCTCTCTGGCAAATAAGTAGAAAATTAAAAAAAAAAATTTTTTTCAAGCTTTCTTCAGTGAAAGCACTAAGAAAAGAAGGTCAGGAAAAATCATGTGTTGGCTAGAACAAGTCTTAAGATTTCCTGGCAAAACTAAGCAACAGGAGACATTTTGGTGGGGACATAGGGTGGGGTCATAGGTAGACTCATCCTCGGGACACAGCATGATGCTTCTAGAAGCCTTGGTCAAGTTAGGTCAGATCTCCCAGTTCAGGGGTTTGGAGGGAGTTCTAGGAGTTCTGCAGTTCTCAGGGGGAAGGATGAGGTATTGATGTTTAATGGGAACAGTTTCAGTTTTGCAAGATGAGCTTTTGTGGATCAGTGGTGGGGATTGTTGCACAGTGCAGATAAATTTAAAGACACAACTATAGACTTTAAAAGGGTTATAATGTTTTAGGTTTGTGTATATGTATGCAACAAAAGATTTGAAAGTTAAAAAGTCATTTTATGTTTACTCACTTATTTTTTATGCTATTCTGTTTTATAGATCCTGAGGAGCTCTTTGGGATTTTTTTTTTTTATTTTTCTCCTAAAGATATTAGTATTTCTAATAGTTCCAATCTGCTGGCAATGAATTCTCCACCCCAACCCCCCCCCAACTGAAACAATCATCATTCCATTTTATTTGAGTCATAGGTTTCCATGGTACAGAATTCTAGATTGGCATTTTTTTCCAGTAAGTTAAAAATGAAATTGCATTATCCTTTCCCTTACATATTTTCTGACAAGAAGTTGGCTATCATTCTCACTTTTGCTCCTCTGTATGTATGTAATTCCCCCTTGCCTGGCTGCTATAAAGAATTTATCACAATCTGTACCTAGGAGGTGTTCTCTTTATGTTTTACGTAACTTGGTAGGGATTCAATTTTGGGGTCTGGATTTATAGTTATCCTCATATTTGACAGATCCTCAGCCATTAATAATACAAATATTTTCTGTCTCTTTCTGAAACAACTAACTTCTCATTATTTGAGGACCACTCCAATTGCCAAATGAAAAATTAGAGTATCTTATAATAAAGTAGCAGAAACAGAAGTGATAAAGAGTGACTTAATGTAAGAGTCCAGATTCCAGAGGGAAATTTTGTCCTGGAGTTAAATATTTGGGGTATTCAGTTTCATACTTACTACTGTGTAGTATGTTCACAAAGGATCAGATCACCTGGAGTAAGTACAGAAGAAAGCCAAGATGACCATGAGGAAAGTTTCTCAAGCAATTCAAAATGGAGTTCAACAAGAGGTGAAACAGAAAAAAAAAAAAAAAAATGGAGGCTTTTGCAAAAGAGAAAAATATGGTATCTTGAAAAACAAGTAATATAATAACTTCAAAAAGGAGGCAGTAATTCACTGTTAATTTCTAGTGAAAAGCCTATAGACTCAAGGATCTAACACTATCTGTGTACTTGACATGATGAAGGTCATGGACATGGCAGAATGGTTTTAACAGAGGCAGGAATAAGGTCTTTTAGCAGGAACCAAAGAAGAAAAAAAAAAAAAAAAGGCCAAACACTGTAACTACACTACACACAATTCATTCAACAAGTTTGTTACCAAGGCAAGTAGAGAGCTTTACAATATTTAGCAGAAATGTAGGCAACTGATACGTTAGCACATATTTGTAGCCATTCGTATCTTATCCTGTTATATTTCTCTAATTATGATATCATATTCAACTGCATCTTGTTCTCATTCAAAAGTTTATATTTTGCTCAATTTATATTCATAGAAATAGATTTAACACATTTTTAACTAAAAAGTATTCTGATTAAGGATTGTATGACATAGCTACTATTCCGTAATTACTCAATTTTTCTTCTATGTTATTACAAACCCTGACAGAGTAAACGTCTTTCTACATGTCCTTTTATTAACAAGTTAAAGATTTTACATTAGAATTGAAGTAGCTGAATCTTGTTATATATTAGATAACGTCCATTTTTCCTGCTAAGCTTCCGCAATAATTTTCACCTCCACTGGTCCATTTTCCTCTCGTCCTCACCACTGCTACTATTGTCAGACCTGGATTTTTGCCAATAAACTGCATTTCACTGTTCTTTGTCTTGACTTTTTCTTCAAATTTCAGTTTCTAAATATGTGGTTGAGGACCATTCCGTATGTACTGACCATTTTTACTTTACTCTAAGCAAACCCCTACTCAGATACTTTACCTACCTTTGAAGGATTCCCAGCTTTTTATTTTACTGACTGGCGACAATTTTATGTTCACACAGAATTCTGCCTCCCAAAGCCATTTAAATATTTTCTCCTAGAAAATAACCACATTCAGATGATTTTTTCCTTATGCAATCTACCTTGGGATAGGCAGCAGACTCCTCTGATATGTGCCCCCTCTTTGACTGGAATTGGAAGTACCATAGCAGGGAGCCCCAAGTCTTGGTCTACTGAGCTTGGCATCATCTGCCACTCCGAGCATTGTTCCGTGCCTGCCACTTTGTCTTAGATGCCCAGCTCAGTGCGCTGGATCACAGAGATGAAGGGAACGGCTCAAGGATCAAACAGCAAGACTGCTGCCTCTGCAGTGGTTGAATTAATCTCCCTTTCAGGTACTGTTAGGCTCTCATGCTTCTAGGATCTACCACTTCCCGATATAGATCTCCCTTGATGTGTCCACCATCATTGGCAATTTCTCCCCTGCAAGCTCTCAACACCCATAGCATGCTACCTCTTCAGTCTTGGGCATCCTCTTCTCTGCTTTCAGTCTCTGAATAATTCCACAGTTTCTGCTCCCCTGAGAATCCCCTTCCCTCCATCCCCATCACAACTACTTGTGTTTTCATCATTGCATAGCTTATTTATATGGATTGGGATAGGAGAACAACTCTCAAGCTTACAGTTGGTCTGTCCTAGCTCTCACCTTTTCAGAGCATCCTGGCAAGTAGAAACAGCCTCGGCAGGTTTACTCTAAGGGAACTTTGGCTTCAGAAATCAAGGAATCACACACACCCTTTATTTGCTTTCTAAGCAAGGAGACTGATCCATGACAAAAATCAAACAAGATGCTCCAAACCTATTTCCTTAGATCACCACCAACTTTTGGGTTAGTAAATCCTAAGCCGTACCCTGTAGGACAGATAAAATGACTGGTAATTCATTAATTCCTTACATTTAAAAAATAATGATACTTATGTTGGATTCCAGAATTGGCACTTTACAATAAATAAGGCCGTAAAATTTAAAAGGAAAAAGTACTTTCAATTAGAGTAGGGTAACTTTTATTATCTACACATCTGTACAATGTGTTTTTCCTTCTTTTCCTTCTCGGCTAATGGAGTTAGGATACTTTCTAAACAGCAGACATTGGTACAAGTTAGAAACTACCGTAAATAAGAGCCAACGAAAGATACGAAATCAGTCTCCAGATAAAGCTTTCTCTAAGTAGGAGCTACCAACCCTCCATTTCCCTACCCACCCACTATATGGATCTGGTTGTTAAAGTATCCGGCGCCAGGGGAGTGGGGGTGGGGTGGGGTGTGGATAACAATCTGTGCAAGAAGTCTTGGCCGTTTGGAGAACATGTAGTTGTTATAAAATCACTGAGGCAGCTATTCTGCGGGCAAAGCTTAGGCTGTATCATTGCCCCTCTTTCAAGGGCTGAAAAAAAAAAAAAAAAAAATCAGATTTCCCGAGGTCAGCCAAGCCAAAACTGTTTCACGTTAAGAGGGCACAGCCAAGGCTAAAGATGGATCCCAGCAGTTTCACAGGCCTCGTAAGAAACACAGGCTGATAGCTCGCCATCAGGACTATTACAACCACGTGGGGTGGGGGGGAGGGGAAGCTTTGACACACTTGGGCCAAATCCCCAAACTGTCAGTTTCTGGTGGTTCACAGGGATCAGATTTTAAAAGCTCCCCAGGTGATTTCTCTCAACCAGCAGGCCAGGTGGAGAAACTGTCCCACATAGAGACTGACTATTTTAAAAGCTCGTGACCCCATCCACTAAGAACACAGAGCTATGTATTTGATTTTACCTGATTCCTACCCTTCCACGATGGTTTAACACAGCAAATTATCTTCAGGAAAAAGTTACCAAAGTTAGAGTAACTTGAAACAAGTACTTTCAAGAATTTCCATCTACATCTACTTGAAAACAAAGGCATGTTTAAAAGGATTATTTCCCCCAGACGCCCTTAAGTTTAGAATTACAAAAGACTTAAAAATAGGTTTCTCACATACAGCATTTCTCTCTGTAAATCATCTGTTATTATAACCATTACAAAAGCACTTTTTCTAATTGAATACTTCATTATTACCAAATTGATACAACCTGCATGGCCCTCCATTTCAAAATCATTAGCCCGAGAACTTTCAGCTCTCAGGTACTTTGCAAGGCAGCAAAAAACTCTGTACACTACAATACATAGAACAGTTCTTCCTAGAAGGTAGTTGTTACTGTAATTAACTTGCACTTCCCGGAATGAGGCAGAATGTGTTAATTTTAAGTTTCGCTTTTCTAAACATAAACCATCCCACCCTTTCCTCTTAAGTTCTAAAGTGGCCTAGAAGTATAAATGTGCTTTTAAGATTGTAGAGGGAAAAAAATAAAGAAAGAAAGAAAGAAACTTACTCCACTCCTTTCCATTTCTAGCTGCACTAGAAAAAAAGTTTCTGTTTTTCCTGTTAGCAAACTTTGTTTTTCCTGTTAGCAATGATGAGTTCGTGCTGGGTCATTCCTTGCTCAGGTCGGCTGGACCCTTGTCACCAACAGCATGTATTTTAAAAATGAACGGCTGAAAGCAATACGGTTGCTGATTGATAAAGAGACACCCTTCCCTCTGAAGCACTGGGATGGGACGGTGGGGGATGCAATACGGTCCCTGAATCTCAAAGAAACCTACAAATAAGGGGCCAGAGTCGTGAGCAGCCTCAGGGAGACCGGACCAGAAATGTGCTCTTAGGGTCAAGGTGACGCAAGGGACTTACGCACAGAACTCGTGGATCTTCACCGAAGTCATCCAACACACCCTCGGCGGATTCCTATGACCCCTGCAACAAACTGCCACCAACACAGTCCCTCGAGGCCACAGACGCGCGCTGACTTGCGGTCAGAAGTCCGTCGGGACGTGGGGCAGGTCCGCGACCCCCTGGAGCCCGCAGGGACGGTTCCTTCCTCTTCTCTCTCCGCGTCTCCAGGCGCCTGGGCTTCCGGGCTCGGGACTCGGGTTTCAACCCCGCGAAACCCGCGATTCCCGCGTCCCGGCCCCGCCCCGCCCCGAGCCGCCCGCGCCCTTTTCTAAGGCCCTGATGTCCCCCGACCGCACCTGGGCCGTCCGGGCTGCGCTCCGCATCGGAAGACCCTTGACGTCCTCCGACCCTGCAAACCTCCTGTTCGGGGCGGAGGACGCGCCCATCCGGCCGTCGGGCTGCGGCGGTTTGGGGTCACGGTCAAGGCCGCCTCGCGTCTCCTCAGGAGTCACCCCCGGGGCGCGATCTTTCTGCCTGCAACGCGCTCGGACCGCACGAGGAAGGCGCCCCCCGGGACCCCGCCGAGGCGGCAGCGGCGCAGCCGATTGGGTTTGCAGGTTTTCTCGCGAAACGCGAGTGGGAGAGAACCGCGACCGGGAGGGACGGGACTGAGATCTCGCCTTTACGGCCGCAGCTTGGAGCCTGGGCGTTCGGGGACACGTGCCAGCCGCGGCGCGACGCACCCGACGGGCGCCCGCGGTCAGCGCGCGCAGGAGCTTCTCGGTCGCGGGGACGACGCGCGACCGGAGTCCGAGCAACGTGGCAGAGTCCCAGAGCCCCGAGGGGCCGGGCTGGGGCGCGACCTGGCCGGGCGGGGGCCCCGCAGCCACGTGCTTCCCGCCGCGCCTGCCGCCTGCACCGCGAGGCTGCGCCAGGCCCGAGCCCGGACCGAGCCCCCAGCGGGACCCGGACCCCGCGCTCCCGCCGGACTCCGGCTGCGGCTCGCAGTGCGGGGACGAATCCCCTCCGCCGCCGGCCTCGTCTCCCTCCTCACTGCGCCGAGTCTCGGGAAACACGCGCCCTTCTTTCAGGAGATTTGAGGAAAATCATCCTCCAGATCCGCCTCTCACGCTGGGAGCGTTTCCTAACACGGGGTTTTCCTGAAACCCGCGTCACCTTGTCCCCCACCCCCGTGACTTTGACCTTCCAGTATCTCTGGGTCCCCTCCTCCGCCAAACTGCTTCTGCCACCCTGGGTGAACCTGACGGTCCTTTCTGTCGTTTCCTTTTTAGTTTATTTCAACACACTTTGTTGAAATATCTATATAAAGGGCATCCATATGAAAGACCGCATTTCAGTAATCTTGATAAATGCCGCACCCACGTGAGCACCACCCAAATCCAGTTATAGAATATTTCCTTCGCTTTAAAAATTCCTTCCTGTACTTTCCCATCCCATCCTCCTCCAGCGCCGGTCCTAGGCAGCACTCCTCTGTTTTCTGTCACAGTAGATTATATTAGGCTTTTCTTGAGTTTAAAGTGAATAGAATCATATAGTACATACTCCTTTACGTCTGGCTTCTTTTACCGGTTTAGGGCTTTTTGACATTCGTGTGGTTGCATTCTTCAGGAATTCATTTGTAAATTGCTGAGCAGTAATCATCCATAGTGTGTTTTTAAGAACTTAGAGAACATGATGCAAAGGGTATATTGGACTTCATAGCATCAGCTCTGGAAAAAAAAAAAAAAAAGTCTGTTATAAATTTACAACATTTTACCCACAGAACCTGGCAATTTTTTTATGTTTACACAGAGTATTTTGTAATCTACATAATTATTTTATTAAAAATGCATAGGCTCCTAGCTAATAAGTTATAGAATTCTATATACTAAAAGACTCCTGCCAAACAAAGCCTAGTTTTAACAATTGCTTCGTGTGAGTTTCCTTTGGCCTTTTCATTCGGTACTTTGAAAATAAAATAAAAATGGTTTATCCTGTGATGTCTGCAGGGCCATTACAGTACACTCTAAATATAATTTAGGGATTATAAAACATGTACATTTATTCAAAAGATCCGTTATATACATACATATTCAAAGATTTAATCATTTCCTTATACTGGAAATGACAATTTAATGGGTTAAGATGTGCCTGATATTATTTTTTGATACTCAGCATATTTCACACCATTTTAAACTCTGCCGTGTGCAAGGCATCAATCCTGAAAACTGCAAATCTTTCCTGTCAAAGTTGTGGACAGATACCGCCAAGAATCTGTGGCTTTAGGGAGGTAGAAGGGGTTATTCTGCAGTGGCAACTGCAAGCAGGTGCATGGGTGTCAGCAACTTGCAGAGTTGGGATTATTCCATGGATTTCAGATGCCCTACTGAGACTCCACTCCTTTAGTACAATCACGGTGAAGACCCCTGGCCGTGGCTTCCCTACAATCCCTGAGCATCCTTACTTCCGGCATTAAAAGTGCTCCTGTCAGTAGAAAGCAGCAAAGTCATGGCATCCTAACATCTCAAGAGTAAAAAGACACCCTGCGGGGCACCTGGGTGGCTCAGTGGGTTAAAGCCTCTGCCTTCGGCTCAGGTCATGATCCCAGGGTCCTAGGATCGAGCCCCACATGGGGCTCTCTACTCGGCAGGGAGCCTTCTTCCCCCTCTCTCTCTGTCTGCCTCTCTGCCTACCTATGATCTCTGTCCGTCAAATGAATTTTAAAAAATTTTTTAAAAAAAGAGAGACCCTGCAAGAGTTTAGCTATCCTTTAACACATCGGGTCATAACGGAAGGTCGTAACATAACTAAGACAATTGAATACCAGAGTGAGAAGTCCCTAGAAGAAAAGGCAGTGAAAGAAATTCTCCCTTTGGTAGAGCAGCAGGACAAGAAGAGGTGGTGTATAGAAGTGGGTAAGAAGAAATCAGAATCCCAACCTCAACCTCAAACCGTAGAACTTTTGATTATGATTTAAAGGCTCCTTGTAGAACCAACTGAATGTCAAAACCATACTTCTCAGGGAATTCCAGATTAAAAACAACAAAGACTTGAAAAAAACAGTGACGCTTTCTATCATATGTCTACTTAATTTTCCTTTTATCCTCTGTTGTAGGCAAATGTATCTCAAAGAAGGACAGTGTAATGTCATTAGGTGACCAAGTGAAGATTCTCATTGCACCCATGTCCTATCTGCAGGTGCAAACTAGCACAACTTCTGGTACCTGAGATAAAGCTATCGATTTGAAAAATGTGTTATTGTTTACATGAAGGAAGAAAGATGCAGTTTTCTTTCACTTGGTAGAAGTTCTCCGTCTCACCTCAATGTTATGCCATCCTTATCACTGTCACAGACTCATCTTGACCATCTTGATAACAGTTTGGACACAGCACTATTTTGTGCTATTGGTCACATACTGATTAGATCTGTTGATCAGGAAATTATGATTATCTTCATCTGTTTAGCAAAATGTTAAATACTCTTATCGCAAAGGAAAAATCAAATGAAAATCAAAGGCCAACCAACTTAGAGAAGGTTCTATGAATCTAGTTGTCCTCAGTATGTTGAAACCATCTCTCCAAAGACAGAAACAAATGACAAAAGCAAGTTGTTTTGCAATTTTCAACACAAGGAGCCACAGCTCTGCATTGTGAAAATTATGTAACACAATACAGTGGACTAATTTGATCCATTTACCAAATAAACTATAAAGTTGCTGATTTCTGTGGTCCAAGAACAAGAGCAAGTTGAGACTATGCAAACTACCAAGCCACTTAACCTCTTTGAACCAGATAGGTGATGCTCCAAGTGTCTGTGACAGGTATGGATGTCATGTAGAACCTCTGGCCCAACCTGGAAAGACAAATATCGCAGTCTGGGGAAAGCATGCTCTGTTCTACCAGTAAATATTCTCCTTTGACAACAGCCTCAGGGGTTAATGGTGGGCATTGGTAGATGCAGAATGCTTGACCTTGAGTCACTCATTGTCTCTGTGGTCTGACCTGTCTATCAGAATAGAGACATGAGCTGATCTATAAAGGTGTAAGGTTAAGTATTCCATTACCAAGCATGAGGGTTATATAAAGTATCAGGCCCAAACTATTTCCGAAGTCAAACACACTCAAAAGCAATGGTTCAGATTCCCAAAGTGTATAATATTCTGTGACTACCTCTACCTCAACCCAATGTGATGAATTTATGTGGAATTGTCTACGACCAGTAAAATGAGAAATTAAATATTTGGGGCTTTATTTATTATCATTTTATATCACATGCCGACTCAACCTAAAACTACCCTGATTGCTCCCACAGTCCCTCAAAAGGATATCCCTGAAGGACAATGAGTAAGGAAATACTCCCAGTGGAGAGACTCAATCAATCTGTGTGCCTACTTTGCCTACAAGAAAAAGAACTAAAATTTTGGAGCTACACTGATATGTTGGCTAATGGCTTAGCTGATGGTCACAGACTTGGCAGGAGTGACAATGGAGGAATGAGCACAAGATCCATGGCTGATGCCCAGTAAAGGAACTGAGTCTAAAAACTTTAATGGCCATGACACTGACCATCAAAGTGCATCTTCCACAGAACGAGGTCTCAGTGATCAGAGAGACAAAAATGACCCATTCAATGGAGATTAGTCCGCCTCCTTTCCCAGCTGGCCTGGTTTTCACTAAAGGGCCAGGGAGGCAGGGATGAAATGATTGCACGGTGTTTGTCTTACTGGAGATGATCTGACTAACACTACCGCTGCATATCCGATATGTCAACAACAGAGAATACTGTTGATTCCTGGATATGGCATCATTCTCTGGAGGGGAAGAACAGCCAAATGGTGGCAAATTAAGATTGATTACATTGGAATCCTTCCATCATGGCAGAAGCAGTAATCTATCCACAGTAAAATAGACACTTACTCTTAATTTGTAACTGCATTCTCTACCTGTATTAATTCTGCCAACAGCACCATCCATATATTTATTAAATACCTTATTCATCATCATGAAATTTCACTCAGCATTGCCTATGATCAGGGAATTCACGTTTTATTTCTTCTTGTGTTGAGAACTTTTAAGAATTTTTATAATAAAATAATTGTGGAAATGGACTTAAGCCCAAGAGATTCATAGTTCTCATCGTTTCTCCTGTTGGAAAAATTAATTAATTAACTAATTAATTCCCTAAATAAGAGAGTGGAATGGCAGATTCCTTTTTAGATTATAGTGGTAGTAATAGAGTAACTGAAAGAAATCTTTATTCAAAACAAATAAGATGATGACTACAGTAATTATTTTTTAAAATATTTTATTTGACAGAGAAGGAGAGAGAAAGAGAGCATAAGCAGGGGGAGCAGCAGAAGGAGAGGGAGAAGCAGGCTCTCTGCTCGGCAGAGATCAGGGATCAGGACCTGAGCAGAAGGCAGAGGCTTAAGTGACTGAGCCGCCCAGGCACCCCAATGAACCCAGTAATTAAAGTAGAAGTAGGTTCCTAGAAGAATCAAATAGGTAATTAAATGGTAAAAAACTACAAGGCTAAGATGCGGCATGCATCAGAGAGCAGTGAGATAAGCAAAGCATTAGGGACCCTTCTGTGCAGTATTACAACTAGACAAACAGCTGAGAATCTGAGCAGGAAATTTTCACACTTGTGAAACTAGAAGGACAAGAGTTGGAACACAGAGCATCTAACTCTGCAGCACTTTAAATGACCTGTATTTAAAATTGAGATGTTAAGGTGCTGTATTTGAAGAGTAGATACAAATGAGAGTAAACAACCCCTTATGGAGACCATAGCACCTCTTTGAATTAGAGCAGTTGTCCAAAAAATAAATAAATAATTAAATAATAAATTTCTCGTGCCCTGAAATTGGATTAAGTTAATCATATATTTCTAATATCCTGAGGCACCTGAAAGTGGTTAAAAATCTTTCTTTGGAAGAATATTACATCATCCAACACCCTGACAATTATTTCTAAAAAGTAATGTTTCAACTAAAATGTTCAGCACACAATCAAAGATACCTAGGGACAGGAGAATACATGATATTTGAACAGAGACCAACAAACACACAATATTAAGCAAAAATAGGTCCCCTAGTACCCCAGACAGTAGAATTAATAGATATGGGTTGTAAAATAAATATGCTTAATATGAAGATAATAGGCAAGTGCAAGCATTTCAGCAATGAATTCAAAGACTTAACTGATATTCCAGTTTTGAAAAAGAAACATCCAATTTATAACATACCATATAACGATACATGTATATAACATATAACTACATTTAATACATGTGTAATTGATCTGGGGAAGCAATCAACATAATTGGAAGCACTGTGATTTCTGCACAGTTAAAATATAACTGGCAAAGAGGCAAAAGAACAATTTTATTGTTTATATAAAAAACATACAAAATCTGGGGCGCCTGGGTGGCTCAGTGGGTTAAGCCTCTGCCTTCGGCTCAGGTCATGATCTCAGGGTCCTGGGATCGAGCCCCGCATCAGTCTCTCTGCTCAGCAGGGAGCCTGTTTCCCCCTCTCTCTCTGCCTGCCTCTCTGCCTACTTGTGATCTCTGTCTGTCAAATACATAAATAAAATCTTTAAAAAAAAAAAAACATACAAAATCAACTCCATGTGGCTTTGAGACTATGAGTGATTTGAAAATTAATCAGAAATCTTATTAATTGTGTTTCAACCCTTAGAGGCACGAGTGTTTCCATCGACCACCAAGCACACAGTTGTATGAGCCACAATTCTCTTAGTAAGGACACCAGTAGTCAAATCTCAAAACAAACCCCTTCCTTATACTCATTCTTAATCTAATGATGCAAGCCATGTTTTTAAAGATTACTCTATCCCATATGTTCCAGATAAATGTATTAAGCCAGTATGTTTTTTCTTTGGTTTTGCATTTTGCTATAATATGGTTAAAAGGCCTCAAACAATGGAAACAATAGATATTATTCACTTGAATTTTCATGTGTAAAAGGGCAGTAACGTGTGAACAAATAATCTTTATGTTCCTTTTAATAGGACCAACATTCGGTCCAAAGTGTACAGGTATTTGCAGATCTGACTGATCAGGTAGTAATACAGTTATCAGGAGTATTTGTTACTATCTAATGCAAGAACCACTAATAATTTTTAAATGACCTCAACTTTCTATGTACAGTCCATCACTGTTATAACAAGTACACCCTACTTTATCTTGGTAAAATATTTTGAGATCAAGTTGTAAGTAAACAGAATATTTCAAAAGGCTATGCTGTGTAACCAAAGCTACAAGAATGAATCTTTTTGGAAAGAAATATTTGATTCATGAGTATAGCACCTTATAATGTTTTCATAAATTCCTCAGGTGATTATTTTTATGTAATTTCACCAAATGACATATCTCTCTTTCTTGTAAACATTCCTAGAAGTATCAGAAGTATAAGACAAGCACTCTTACCATGAAGATTTATATTTTAAGGAAAATAATAAAACATATATAAACAGATTTACATAATAAGACATGTATAAAGCACATTATATGTATTCCGTAGGTAGTGAAAATCTTGAGCTAGCTATCTACAAAACCTTTGAGACTATGAATGATTTGAGAACCAATCCCCCCAAAATTAGAATAATTTAGACTTTCTCGAGTTGATTTTTAAGAGCTTGGAGTGCAACTGCTGTACAATAATCCCTCCCTTGGCCACAGTTTCACTTTCCATGTTTAAAGTACCTGTGATTGACCATGGTCCAAAAGCAAATGATCCTCCTTCTAATAGTACAGAGAATGCCAAGAGGAGTCTAATGCTATTTGCAATGCCTGTGCCATTCATTTTACTTCATCTCATCACGTAGGCATTTTATCATCTCAAACCACCAGAAAAAGAGGGGTGCATACAAGACAATTAGATATTTTGAGAGACAGAGACCGTACTTACATAACATTTATTACAGTATATTATTATAATTATTCTATTGTATTATTAGTTATTGTTGTTAAACTCTTACTGGGCCCGTTTATCATAGGTATGTGTACAAAAAAACATACATAGGGTCTGGTACTCTTGGCAGTCTCAGGCATCCACTGGGGGTCTTGAAACATATCTCCCCTGATATGGGAGGGACTTCTTAATTCAACTTCCAAGTTCCTCACAATTCACCATGTGCATTCACCACTTCTCTCATTCAAATTGCCATCCTTGGTGCTAACATGCACTGCACTAATGTCCATACCCAGGCTTTGAGTTTTTCACTCCTGTCCTTCAAAATACTATTATCTGCCCATTCTCCACATAAGACAACATCATGTTGATCAAGATGGAGAACAGCCTTCCAGACCAAACCCTTATCTTTTCCTATCCCTTCTTTTCCAAAGCTAACCAAAGATTTATTTTCGGCAATTTTCAAATTTCATCTAAATAGAATCATGTATTATATACTGATTTATTCTGGATTTTTTGCTCTGTATTATGTCCATGAAAGTCTCTCTGGATGCCCAAGGCAGATTATTTGTTTGTCGTTGTTATGTAACAGACTTCTCAACTCAGGCACCATTCCCATTTTAAACAGAATAATTCTTTCCTATTGGGGACTGTCCTTTGCATAGCAAGATGCTTAGCAGGATTTCTGGCCTCTATTCATAAAATGCCAATGGTAGTCCCCCAGGCTGTGACTACCAAAAATATCTCCAGAAATTTGCAAATGTCCAGTGAGAAACAAAATTGCCCCCAGTTGAGAACCATAGCAATACTGTACTCCATTTTTGGAATATATCATGTAATCACCTACTTTTCTCTAATTGAAATTTGGTTGTTTAGGGTTTTGGTAATAATCTGGACTTATTCAAGAAAATAAAGTGACTCAATTTATCCTGAGAATCAAGTGGTTTTATAAAAAAAAAAATAGGGTTTATACAAATTTTGTGAGATCTTAGTGAGATCAGTCAGTGGTGACAGAGGAGGAAAAGGAGGACAAGTGAAAGGAAATTGCCACTCAATTAAGCACGGTGAAGAAGAAAGTTCAGGAAGCAGATCCTGGAGACCTCAGTCTGAGGCAGCAAGGCAAGTAGTTGTCAAAGGCCCCAGGAAAGCTGCTGCTTCTCATGAGTGAACGAGATTGCTCCCATCAGATTTCCCCGTCTGCATCACAACTGAGTTTTCCAGGTTCTTGTGGAAAAGCTCCTGTGAATCATACAACCATCCACATGTCACTCTAGAACCAGCTACTATGAGATTCTCGTGGAACTCACAGCCTCCACTCCTCACAGGGAGATCAGAGAGTGATCTCAGGGAGATCAGAGAGTGAGGCTCAGCTGACAGCAGGCAACCCAGCGCAGCATGTGCTCTGAAGACTCTTGCACGTGCCTCTTGGTGCAAATATGTGTGCCACAGAGTACCATCGGAGAACATTCCCATCAGAAGTGCATGACAGTTCCAGATCCCTCCCATCCTTGTTAGTGCTTTGTATCACTTTGTGTGTTTACATTTTTGTTTTCTTTTTAGCTGTTCTGGTAGGTGTGTAATGGTATCTTACTGTGGTCTTAATTTGTATTTGTTTGATGACTAATGATCAACATTTAGCACCTTTTCATATGAATTTTAATCATTGGGATATCCCCTAGTACAGTGCCTATTCATGGCCTTTGCCATCATTTTATTAATCTATATTTTGCTGATTTATGGAAATTAAAGTACATAAATATACATATGTACATATATGTATGTCATACATACATACCTATGTACACATCTGTTTCTGTATCTATATGGATACCTATGTGTAGAGATAGATCTAGATAGATAGATCTGGATATGATATCATCATTAACACACGTGCCCCAAATATCTTTGCCTACTCTGAAACTTCTCTTTTAATTCTCTGAGTGTTGTACCTTTTTTTTTTTTTTTTTTTTACTTTTTTGTTTTGGGACAGTTGTAGGATCATATGCAGTTCTGAGATATAATACAACTATTTTCTGTATACTCTTTCTCCAGGTCCCTCCAATGGTAACATTGTGTGAACCTAATACCTCAAGACCAGAAAATTGATACTGATACAATTCACCAGTCTTATTTGGATTTTACCAGCTTCGCATATGCTCATGTCTGTATATGTGTATTTTGGTCAAAAAATATCTTAAAACAAATGAGAATGGAAACACAACATACCAAAACATATATGATATGCAGCAAAAACAGTTATAAGAGGGAAGTTTACAGAATAAACACATATATTATGAAAAAAAAAATCCCAAGTAAACACTCTAATAATACACATCGAGGGACCAGGAAAAGAATAGTAAACTAAGCCAGAATTTAGCATAAAGTAAGAAATAATAATCATTAGAGCAGAAACAAATGAAATAGAGAAAACAACAGAAAAATTAGCAAAACTAAGAGTTAGTTCTTTGAAAAGATAAGCAACTGAAAAACACAGGAAAACTAACCAAGAAAACAAGAGTTGACTGAAATAAATTAAATTATAAATGAAAGAAGAGCTGTTATAGTAGATGGCACAGAAATACAAAAAGAACAGAAGAGACCACTACGAATAATGGTACACCAACAAACTAGGCAACTCAGAAAATGGGTACATTTCTGGAAACATACAACCTACCCAGACTGAATCATAAAGAAATGGAAAATCTTAACAGACCAATAACAAATAAGGAGATTGAGTCAGCCATCAAAAATCTCCCAACAAATAAAAGCCCAGGACCAGACAATTTCACCGGTGAATTCCACCACTCTAGGACACCAAGAAATAAAATTTAAAAAAGACATAAATAAATGGAAATATGTCCCCTGTCATGGGTTGGAAGAACTAATATTGTTAAAATGCCCATACTTCACAAACCGTCTACAGATTCAATGCAGAACTGTTGGTTCATAACCCCTCCAGGAGCTTCCAAGATTCGGTCTGAACCTGGGCCCCGAAACGGGCTGGGAGTGACGGAAGAAAGAGGCAGGCCGATCGGGGTTGGTAGGCTGCAGTTTAAACAAGCAAAGGGAAACTTCTGTCTGAGGCCCATCTTGGACAACAGCAAGACAAGTGGGTCCCCACACCTGCCCGCTGAATCTTGAAAGTTAAGATAGAAGCCTTAACTGGTTCCAGTCACATATACCATGCAGGTGTTCTTAACACTACATCGCTACCTCAAGGCTATGTCCTTGGGGCAGCCTCTGGGAAGAAAGCGAGTGAGAAGGAGCTGAAGAGCCTCCGAGCGTCTGGGACCGGTTCACAGGTCAGCGGGCATCATGTCATTTTGATGACCTTCCCCAACAAAACCCTGTGAAAATTATTCACAGAAATAGAAAAATAATCCTAAAGTTCAAATGGAAACAAAAACATCCCAGGGGCACCTGGGTGGCTCAGTGAGTTAAGCCTCTGCCTTCGGCTCAGGTCATGATCTCGAGGTCCTGGGATCGAGCCCCGCATGGGGCTCTCTGCTCAGCGGGGAGCCTGCTTCCTCCTCTCTCTCTGCCTGCCTCTCTGCCAACTTGTGATCTCTGTCTGTCAAATAAATAAACAAAATCTTAAAAAAAAAAAAAAGTCCCAAATATCCAGAACAATCTTGAGAGGGAAGAACCTAATTGGAGGCATCACGCTTCTTAATTTCAGACTATACTACATTGCTGGCATGAAAACAGTCACATAAGACCAATGGAACAGAATCAAAAGTCCAGAAACAAACTCACACACATACAGTCAACCAATATTTGACAAGAAAGCCGAGAATACTCAGTGGAGAAAACATGGTCTTTTTTTTTTTTTTTAATTTTCAGCATAACAGTATTCATTGTTTTTTCACCACACCCAGTGCTCCATGCAATCTGTGCCCTCCCTAATACCCATCACCTGGTTCCCCCAACCTCCCACCCCCCACCCCTTCAAAACCCTCAGGTTGTTTTTCAGAGTCTGTAGTCTCTCATAGTTCACCTCCCCTTCCAATTTCCCTCAACTCCCTTCTCCTCTCCACCTCCCCTTGTCCTCTATATTATTTGTTATGCTCCACAAGTAAGTGAAACCATATGATACTTGACTCTCTCTGTTTGACTTATTTCACTCAGCATAATCTCTTCCAGTCCTGTCCATGTTGCTACAAAAGTTGGGTATTCGTCCTTTCTGATGGAGGCATAATACTCCATAGTGTATATGGACCACATCTTCCTTATCCATTCATCTGTTGAAGGGCATCTTGGTTCTTCCCACAGTTTGGCGACCATGGCCATTGCTGCTATAAACATTGGGGTACAGATGGCCCTTCTTTTCACTACATCTGTATCTTTGGGGTAAATACCCAGTCGTGCAATTGCAGGGTCATAGGGAAGCTCTATTTTTAATTTCCTGAGGAATCTCCACACTGTTCTCCAAAGTGGCTGCACCAGTTTGCATTCCCACCAACAGTGTAAGAGGGTTCCCCTTTCTCCACATCCTCTCCAACACACGTTGTTTCCTGTCTTGCTAATTTTGGCCATTCTAACTGGTGTAAGGTGGTATCTCAATGTGGTTTTGATTTGAATCTCCCTGATGGCTAGTGATGATGAACATTTTTTCATGTGTCTGGTAGCCATTTGTACATCTTCATTGGAGAAGTGTCTGTTCATATCAAAACAGGAAAAAATATCCAGTGGAAAAAAGACAGTCTCTTCAATAAATGGTGCTGGGAAAACTGGACAGCCATATGTAGAAGAATGAAACTCGACCATTCTCTTACACTGTACACAAAGATAAACTCGAAATGGATAAAAGACCTCAACGTGAGACAGGAATCCATCAGAATCCTCGAGGAGAACATAGGCAGTAACCTCTTTGATATCAGCCACAGCAACTTCTTTCAAGATATGTCTCCAAAGGCGAAGGAAACAAAAGCGAAAATGAACTTTTGGGACTTCATCAAGATCAAAAGCTTCTGCACAGCAAAAGAAACAGTCAACAAAACAAAGAGGCAACCCACGGAATGGGAGAAGATATTTGCAAATGACAGTACAGACAAAAGGTTGATATCTAGGATCTATAAAGAACTCCTCAAACTCAACACACACAAAACAGACAATCATATTAGAAAACATAGTCTTTTCTATGAGTACAAAAGAATGAAAGTGGAACACTATCTAACACCACTCACAAAAATGATCTTGAAATGGACAAAGACTTAAAATAAAAGACCTGAAGTTGTAAAACTCCTAGTAGGCAACAAAGGGAAAAAGTTCCTTGACATTGGTTTTAGGAGTAAGTTCCTAGATATGATACCAAAAGGAAAGGCAACAAAATTAAAAAATAAACATTTTATATGGGACTACATCAAACTAAAAAAGCTTCTACACAGAAGAAGACACAGTCAACAAAATGAAAAGGTGATCCATGTAGAAGACAACATTAGCAAATAACATACCTGGTAACTGCTTTATATCCAAAATATACAAGGAACTCAGAGTACTCAATAGCAAATAAGGAAAATAATAATCCAATTTAAAAAGGGACAAAAAGTTGAATAGACATTTTTCCAAAGAAGACAAAAAATGTCAACAGGTACTTGACAAGATGTTCATTAGGGAAATACAGACCAAAACCACATGAGATATTACCTCGTGCATGTTAGAATGGCTGTTGTCAAAAATATAAGAAATAATAGGTGTGGGTCGCCTGGGTGGCTCAGTGGCAGTCTTATAGTTCAAGGGAAAAGGGAAATGAAGCAGCAGTGATTAAAAAATGGGACCCCCTAAAGGAGACTCAGGGACTCTCAGTTATGTTCCCCGAAAGAATGTGCCCAAAGAGCAGGGTCTACACCTTAGGGGTAGGAGCTGACCAAAGACAGTCCTAACTTCACGAAGTCCCAAACCTTCCCTTGACTGGACTGGGCTCAGGTCATTATCCCAGGGTCCAGGGATCGAGCCCCGCATCGGGATCTCTGCTCAGCAGGGAGCCTGCTTCCCCCTCCCCCTCTGCCTGCCTCTCTGCCTACTTGTGATCTGTCAAATAAATAAATAAAATCTTTGAAAAAAAAAAATTAGAAATAATAGATGCTTGGTAAGGACGTGGAGTAAAGGGAACCCTAGTGCACTCTTGAGACTGCCACTACGGAAAATATTGTGGGGTTGCTCAAAAAATTAAAAACAGAACTGATATATCATTCAACAATCTTACTTCTGAGTAAATATCCAGAGGATATGAACTCCGTACCTCAAAGTTATCTCAACACCCCCATGTCTACTGCAGCATTATTCCAACAGCCAAGACGTAAACAAACAACCTCAAAGTAGCAGGATTTTCTTCCTTTTTATGACTGAATAATACTTATATATATTTACTCAAAGTACATGGACAGATTAATGGATAAATAAAATGTGATATATATATAACATATTACATGTACAATTATATGCATTATACATATATAATACATGTTACATGTTATACGTATATATTATACATATACAATTACATACATATACAATTATATGTATTATCCATAATCATACATATATATCCCTTGTGATTTTATGTAATTTGTGATATACATAAAATATTATGAGATACACATTAAATTATGGAAATATATATTAAAAATAAAATATGGTATATGTCACATTTGTGATATATGTAATATTGTGGTTTTATGTATATATACACATAATAAAGTAAATATATATAAGTATTATTCAGTCATAAAAAAGGAAGAAAATCCTGCTATTTGTGACAAGATGGATGGACATGGAGGACTTGATACTAGGTGAAATAACTCAGATGAAGAAAGTCAAATACTGCATAATCTCATTTATATACGGAGCCCTTAAAAATACTGAACTCACAGAAACAGTAGATTGGTGTTCAGCGGGGGCGTGGGGGGTGATGTAACCGGTGAGGGTGGTCAAAGGGTAAAATTTCCAGTTATAAGATGCATAAGTCCTAGGCAGCTAATGTAAAGCATGGTAACTATAGTTAAAATTACTGTATTATATACTTGAAAGTTGCTAAGGGAGTAAATCTGCAAAGTTCTCAGAACATACACACATACACACAAGGAAGCTATGTAAGGGGACACGTGTTAACTTTATTGTGGTAGTCATTTTGCAATATATAGTCATATCAAGACATATGTTGTACATCTAAAAGTTGCTATATATATCGTCATTGAGACGATGCGCGTTTTCACTTACGAGAAATACTCAGTAAACACGTTTTGAATAAATATAACATCCCTGAATGCTGAGAAATATCTACTCTAGTGACTGCTATTCGTAGAATTGCCATTTCGTCCCCTCAATGGTCTTGAATTTTCTCTCATTTCTTCTGGCACTCCATGATGGTGATGGGGGGTTTCCCACAACTTATCTTTCGGGAAATAGAAAAGTCACCATATTAAATTAAGCTAAGAGTTTTTGGGTGATTGTGACATTTCCAGTGTAGCACAATAAACTCCTCTTCCTGCTGCAGGATCTCGGGATTCAATGGTTAACCAATTTCATAGTTGCTGTAACAAATTTTAACACTTAAAACTAGCTTATTTTCCTTAAAAAAAAAAAACCAAAAACCCAAACATGCTTTTAAGGAACACAGTATTTGAGCACTAGTGTGGTCCTTCACTGAAGCTGTATTATGCCTATGTTGAAAATCTATGGGTGAGTAACCCTCAGGATGTCAGTAGAATATTTTAAGTGCTATGAACCGGGTTATTTAAAATCTCTCTCCAAAAAGTACTTGAAGTGCCTATAACTCAGCTAGCTTGAGACATAATCACAGAGTGGAACTTTATATTCCATATGCTAAAGTAGCTCATTGAACAAAAAGGTGCATTCGTGTCGACTATGCAGAGAAATCTAATGTTAATTTTTTTGACTCTCAGCCAGTGGAATCTGCTGAGTCTGTTATGGTAAATCTGAGGTTTTCAAAGAATTATCCAGAGAAATCAGCCCCTACGAGAGTTCTTTTATTTTTCTGGAGGCTTTCTTACCAAAGAAAATGCTTGCTGTGAAGTGGGAGGAGGGGGTAGTGTCAGGGTATAAAAACTTGGAAATAGATTATTCTGCTTAGAATTGCACTGGATTTCATTCCTATTCATTCCTATGAAATAGGGATGGAAGTTTATGGGGATGTGTAAGATAGATCAGCATTTTAAATCGCATCTGTTCAGTTTTACTGCAAGCTGATGTCTTATTAAAATCAAACAACAGCATACTTTAGAGCCAGAAATTATTACGAGACCGCCACACCAGGAAAAAATATGAAACACACAAAACAAGATATAGTGAACAGAACTACTTATTAAACATGAAAATGATCCTCATCTGGGATTATTGGATGCAGTGTTAGAAGCATTTTATCCTCAGATGTCATTCCTGTAATAAATACTAAATTATTGTTGTGCTTTTCATAGCCATACGTAGACATCCCATCTTAGGGCAGGCATTAAGGGGGGTAATTATGGACTAGGATGTTTTTTATGGAAGAAAGGAAAAATATAAAAGAGATAAATAAAAGTATTGATTTATGAAGCAGGGTGTGAAAAAATAAAGGGACAGGTTATATGTGGGGGCTGTGAACGGCATCAGAGTATCTATGAAGAGGAAACTGTGTTATTTTATTACTATTTTCCAAACAGGGAGACAGGATAATTGGTCCAATACTGCCTTGGCTTGAACTACGACAAAGATTTCAACTTCTTTGGGGCAGGAAGAAAAAAAAAACTCTATTGTGCTGCTCATTTCATAATGACATGAAATATAGGCAGGACCCAAATCCTGACAATGTACATTTTTATTTATCAAGGCATATAACTTTATGCAACTAACTTTACGCAGGAGTAGATTAAATATCTATTACTGTAATTCTGATGAACTCAACAAAGTAAAATTTACTTTTCTGAAACACCTAATTATTAATCATTGGAAGGTGTTGTATTATTTTAATTAAAATAAATGACCTGAATAATGCATGAATATGTGAATAGTTAATTGCTCAAATGCAATGATATATGAAGTCCTTGGGTCAAAATCTCTGGTCATACACTTGTACACGGTTTCAACAGCCCTGGACTGTGTGTGTTCCTCTCTTTGTCTTTTAAAGGATAACAATCAATTGCACTTGGAACTTCATCTTTGTTAACCTTTAAGTTTAATCTCCTTATTGATAACTTTAAAGCTAGCTCTGAACTCAGAATTAATGGACACTATTAATTCTAGAACTCTGAATTAACTAGTTCTAGTTAATATAAAACTAGAACTCTATATTAACAGAATTTCATGTCAGGAATAACTTTAGAAATGTGCAAAGTTGTGTGGTCACACCTGATGGACATAACCCTATTTTTTTTTTTTTTTTTAGTTGAAAAGGACAAACAGAAACTCAGAGGAAGAACACTTCTTAAAAATATCTCACATCAGGGGTGTCTCGGTGACTCAGTCACTAAGCATCTGCCTTTGGCTCAGGTCATGTTCTCAGGGTGCTGGGATCAAGCCCCGCATCAGGCTCCCTGCTCTGCGGGAAGCCTGCTTCTCCCTCTCTCACTTCCCCTACTTGGGTTCCCTCTCTCACTGTGTCTCTCTCTGTCAAATAAATAGATAAAATCTTTAAAAAATATACATCCCCATCAATATGTGGAGGACAGCCTACTAAGTATTCATTTAATAACCGATGCTTCCATTCATTATGAGTTATTTACAAATATTTCACTTTATTATAAACTAGGCTTCTTATATCTCCCTCCAGCCTGTCTTGACCACTTGACAACCAAAATTTTCCCCATATTTTGTCTATGTTCACTTTTATATTTCTAATAGACTTCTAGTGTGAAAACATTGCTATGCTCTATCCAAAGATTCCAATCCCACAATAGTCTAGCTTCCCTCCAAAATCAATGTATCTCTACAAAATAGGAAAACACAAAATAATACGTGTCTTAGTCTCTTCAGGTTGCTATAACAAAATGCTAAAGACTGGGGAGCTTAAACAACATGTATTTCTCACACTTCTGAAAGCCGGAAAGTGTAAGATGACGGTTGCCACCAAATTCAGTTCCCAGTGACGTCTCACTTGTAGACAACTGCCTTCTCAGTGTGTGCTCACATGGCCTGTCCTTGGTGCATGCACATGGAGAGAGAGATCTCACGGTCATCTTCTTATAAGAGTACTAATCCCACCATAAGAGGCTCATTCTCATGACCTCCATAATCCTAATTATCTCCCAGAGACCCAACCTCCAAATACTATCACATTTGGGGATGGAGCTTTAGCCTATGAATTTGAGGGGGACACAGACGTTCAGCGCATGACAGCCTTTTTCAAAGTTTTGTTAAGCTATCTGAATATCTCCTACTGTTTTCTTAATATCCATACTTTTTTTAAAACCATGACCGAATATTTACCACATCCTAGAAACTAATAAACAAGAACATGAGACAAAGCATGAGAGACAAACAAAACTCTTAATATCAGGAAAAAAAAAAAACTGAGGGTTGCTGGGGGGGGTAAGGGGGGTAAGGAGAGGGTGGCTGGGTAATGGACATTAGGGAGGGTATGTGCTATGGTGAGTGCTGTGAATTGTGTAAGTCTGATGATTCACAGACCTGTACCCCTGAAGCAAATAATACATTATATGTTAATTGAAAAAAAAGGACATGGGAGCTCAAAACTCATGAGTTCATGAGGAATTTAGAACTCTGCGTCAGAGAAATGCACATTAACAGATCATCATAGTACTGGCCATATCACTGAAATAAAAATATGTAAAAACATATATATAACAATAAAAAAGGAGAAACTAGTTAGTTATGACTGCAAAGACCACAGGAGGTGAAAATTATCTGGATCTGGACACATGCATGATGGGAAGTAAAGTTGAGAAATTTAGAAGGCTATCGGGCAAAGCAAACTTGTATGTGAATAGGTCATAGCTCTTCGGAAAACAGCTCCCTTAGAGTTGGTGACTACTACTGTGAAGGTTTATCAGAAAGTGTGTGAGGTTGGATATTGGCTATTGGCATTTTGGGTATTGACAAAACAATGGAAAGCAAATGAGGGACCAGACTCCATGGGCCTTGAGTGGCATGCCCATGCTCTTGGACTTGACCTACTAGACAGTGGGAAACTGACTAAGTTTTCTAGATGGAAAATGAGTTAGATGATCAGATTATTAAAACAGTAAAACAATAGCTATTATACATGAAATGCTTTGGTGTACCTTCTCCATAAGGTTCTATAAGATTTATATGCAGTTACTTGTTTCATGTTTCTTATAATCCTATAAAGTATATGTTAGTATTTTCTTCAACCTAGAGGTGAATAAACTAAATCTTGGAATCACTTGTGTGGGATCACACAGGGGAAAAAAAAAAATGACACACCCAAGTTTCAGTTTTCCTGACCCCAGGAACTACAGTACTACCCTTTCTCTTATAGAAAATCAAATTTCCGGGGATGCCTGAGTGGCTCAGTTGGTTAAGCTTCTGCCGTCAGCTCAGGCCATGATCCCAGGTCCTGGGATCAAGTCCTGCACTGGGTTCCCTGCTCAGCAAGGAGCCTCTTCTCCCTTTGCCTGCTGCTCCCCCTGCTTGCGTTCTCTCTGACAAACAAATACAATCTTTAAGGAAAATAAAATAAAATAAAATTTCAAAAATAAACTAAAATTTCTGGTTTACAAAATGCAATGTACAAGTAAATGATTAACATTTTTGGTGATAGCCTCCTCTTCCTTTCGCAACCCTCACCCTGGACTTGAGATATGCTTGTTGTAGAGGTGGAGGTTGGGCTCGTGGGGGACAGTGGACACCTATGGTAACTTTCACCCTGGACTTGAGATATGCTTGTTGTAGAGGTGGAGGTTGGGCTCGTGGGGGACAGTGGACACCTATGGTAACTTTCTAAACATTTTTCTTGTACTTGAAAAAATAACAAGAAGCAATAAGGGAAAGCTAAATAATACCTTCCATTAAAAATCTATTGCTGTACTCCACTGCATTTTAATGCTTGCTCTAAAAAGTTATTGATATGATCAATATCTTCCTTTTAATTTCTCAAGTAACTTCCAGAGAATCTAGGTGAGGTAGATAATAAAAGAGATAATAAGTGGTACATGAAAGGTGACGAAGTTTAAGGTTCAGAACATTCTTTAAAAATCTTTCTAATAAATATTGACTATTTCTCAAAGTCAATTACTACTGACTTTGACCAACTATCTTTTCACTTCCTGACACAGGAACAAAATGGCAGCATTAACAGAAATTCAAAATAGATTCAAATTTAAAATGAAGTGATATGATATATAGCCATAAAGAAGGATCTTTTCTGTTCTGATGACCTATTTCTTCTTCTTGGTGACCTTGAAACATTAACTTGGTTCTATCCACCTCTGCTCTTTATTTATTATTCCAAAATTCAAAACCAGATCTGGTAGTTTTATCCTGATTTTTTTTTTAAGATTTTATTTATTTATTTGACAGAGAGAGCAATCACAGGCAGGCAGAGAGAGAGGGGGAAGCAGGCTCCCCGCTGAGCAGAGAGCCCGATGAGGGGCTCGATCCCAGGACCCTGAAATCATGACCTGAGCCGAAGGCGGAGGCTTAACCCACTGAGCCACCCAGGTGCCCCTTATCCTGATTCTTAAATACATTCTTCTTTCTGGAGATTGGCTTTTTCACTGTGAAACTTCTTCTCCCTGATCCTTATTTAAAACCCTGATACAAGTTAATCATTCTGCTCCCCTCCATTTAGCACTTCATAAAAGAGCATAACTTTTCACCCAGGATCGGCACATTAATCATCCAACTGGATCATAGAACTGATAAAAGCCTGTATAAACAGACTCTCAAGGTATCCAATAGTTAAGTTACACGAGCTGTAAATAATGTGACTATTAGATCACAGTATATTGATTATTTCATAAATATTTCAAATAATAATAACCCAACAAATCAACAATTTGACAACTATAAAATTATTTACACTAATGATATTTTTATATTTATATATATATTTATATAAATATTGATATATTTATATTTATATTTTGATATTTTATATCAAATAATTATTATTTTAACAGGCAGAAGTTTTATATAAAATTATAATGTGAGAATTTAATATAAACCTGAACTTATGATGTGTCATTGAAAATTAGAAATTCCAGGGGTGTACAGTAATTTGTTTTCCTTCTCAGTTCCCACATGCAATTAGGTTATTTAAGTTAGGATTGCCATGAAATGAGCACCACTAAAGCTAACTGAAATAAACAAATAAGCAAATGAGTAAGTAAATAAATAATCTACTTGTGAAAACTTAGCATTTCTATTACACTAAAATACCCACCATGCAATTATTGGTTCACTTTGCTATTTTCTCTTTAATCCCTTCTAGTATAATGGCATAACTCAACAAGTAAATCAATAATATTCAGCAAAGGCAAAACCAAGGTATTTAAAGTTTATAAATCAAATCTAAGAAATGCACAATTGAATAGGATCTAAATATTTTCTATAATTAATGGGCTCCAGTGAGGGGAAACTATTAGGATTTGACTTAATTTCCAAATTTGAATGTGCTACATTTGGAGCAAGTATTTCAACCATAATGCAGAGAGACATCAGCTTATACCTAGTTAGGGTAAGAGTCATATCACTGCATAGGGCAATGTTCCACATTATCTTACATCTATTTTTTAAATACCCACAGCTCTTTAGTATGGAAATTTGAATTGCAGATCCTAAGCAATATAAAATGTTTATCATTATCAGATTGATTTTTTTCCCCAAGACATCAAAAATATGTATCACCCTACAAGAGTTTCATGCCAAAATAAAGATACTCCCCCTATTTAAACCATCTTACATGGATAATTCACGTGAGTTTAAAATCAATGCAAGTTGCCTAATTAACCAATATGACACATTCATAATTTAAAGGGGAGAATTTTAGAGTTTGGTTTAATGTGTATTTTATATTAAAGCAGTGTTAACACACAATTATGGACTGACATTAGCTTTTTATAATTTGGTGGCAGAGCTTTATTTGGTCATCTTTGGAAGTATTCAAAAATCTGAGCAATAAAATGCAAATAAAGATAAGCTTAAACACAAAAGGATGTTTTAAGTAAAATTGTTGCATAATAATATACATCCATTCACATATAAAAATGTATATGTCTGGCTATACATAAATACATATTTTCTAAAGTCAAAGAAAAAGTAGTGAATGTGTACACATCAAATTCTTAATAATGATTTCCCTGGAAAGAATGGATGTGTATGCATATGCATCCGTGTGTACAGAAAGAATTTACTTCAAGAGGGCCTGGGTGGTTCAGTTGGTTAAGTATCCGACTCTTGATTTCAGCTAGGGTTGTGACATCAGAGTCATGGGATCAAGCCCCGTGTTGGGCTCCTCACTGGGAAGACTGTCTGCTTGAGACTCTCTCCTTCTCCCTCTCTCCCCCGTTTGCATAGGCACTCTTTCTGAAATAAATAAATCTTTTCTTAAAAAAAGAATTTACTTTCTACTCCTCTATCTTCATTTTCTATAAAAAATGTGTATTTTCTCTAAAAAGCACTTTGTCAAGAATATATATTAATCCCTCATAAATCAGAACAAGAAGGTAGTCAAGACCACTTTCAGTCAATTCTTCTAGGTTATAAGTTCTTCGAGGGCAGGGAATTGGTTCCATTCATACATACACTCCCCTTGATGCTAGCGAAATAGTTTTATACATAACAGATTCTTGATAATGACCTATTTGGTGAGTGAACAAAAAAACACAAGCCACGAGCAGGTAGTGATCCGGAAATCTGACTTTGTAATTATCACAGAAAAGTTGCTATGAACGGCAAGAATAAGGAAATGTGACAGGAGATTATCACAAGGAGCACAGTGCAAGAGCAGAGTTCCAGTTCTTGGATTTGCAAACAGGAATAAAGTCCTGGAGAAACCAAGAAAGAAACTCGGGCATGGCAGTAAGAAGACACAAATTATGTTCCTACGTTCTTAAGTGGATCTTGAAACTAAAGTCTGGCCATAATAAACATAGTTAAGAAAGTATGACCTGTAGACCGATGGCATTGATTCAATGCTGAGTCCAAAGAGAAGAACCAAGTTCTTTTAGTTTTATTGTTCTCAGTAAATGGCCTAGTCATGGGGCTCTGGGTCAAAATGAAGCCAGTTACCAGAAATTAAACCACTGCAGGATACATAATAGGGTAAGGGACAAGACGAGACAAGATCCAAACCTCCAAACCTCAAATAAGATATAAATAGAAAGAGCATGGAGGATTTTTAGGGCAGTCAGACTATTCTGTATGACACCGCAATTGTGGATATATGTCATTTGTTATACATTTGTCCAAACCCATAGAAGGTATAACACCAAAAATGACCCTAAGGTGAACCACGGACTTTGGCCGACAATGATGTGTCAATATGGGTTCATCAATTGTAACAAATGTACCCCTCCAGTCAGGAATATTGATAATGGGGAGGCTGTGCATGTGTAGGGTCAAGAAGTAAATGGGAAATCTCTGTACTTTCCACTCAATTTTCTCTGAACCTAAAACTGCTCTATAAAAATTGTCTATTAAAAAAAGAGACAGAGGGGCACCTGGGTGGCTCAGCGGGTTAAAGCCTCTGCCTTCGGCTCAGGTCATGATCTCAGAGTCCTGGGATCCAGCCCCGCATCGGGCTCTCCACGCAGCAGGGAGCCTGCTTCCCCCTTTCTCTCTGCCTGCCTCTCTGCCTGCCTTTCTGCCTACTTGTGATCTCTGTCTGTCAAATAAATAAAATTAAAAAAAAAAAGAGAGAGAGAGAGAGAGACAGAAATGAGAAACCAGCATTAGAATTATAAAGATAAGAACTGGTGATTCAAGGAGGAAAATTTCACTGGTCATGTTTCCCAATGTCCTAGAACAATAGAGGCAAAAATTTAATGTTTTGTACATGTCTAAATTTTGTCATTTTTTTCCCACTTCTATTACTATTTTCACACTTCAGAGCTAATTATCTCTTGACAATAGTATTTCGGTCATGTACCAACTGGCCTCCCTGGGTCCAGTCTTTCCCTCTTCCAACCCATATGCTGCCCTTCTTCCAGATTTACATTTCACAACTCTCTAACATCACTGCCTGATTTGAATTTTTCCATAACTTCCTGTCAGGCATCAGAAGAAGTCCAGTGTCTTAATATGTCTTAGTAGATCTGAACAGGTTAAGTGTTCAATCACCACTTCGTTTACAATGAGGGAATAAATAAAATAATAAGATTACAAATACAACACACACACACACACACACATACCCTAATGAATCCCTTTAAGAAATGCAGAGCATATTAAAGAAACAAGTAATATAAAATAAATATACGTTTTTTAAATTAGTGTTTCCATTTTCTTTGGGTAAAAATCCAGCAATGGGATTACTGGATAATAAGGTAGCTCTATTTTTAATTTTTTGAGGAACCTCCATACTGTTCTCTACAGTGGCTGTACCAGTTTGGATCCCACCAACAGTATTATTTTTATTTACAAGAGCCAAGATATGGAAGCAACCCAAGTGTCCATGGATAGACTAATGTATTAAGATGTATAAGAAAACAATGAAATCTTGCCCTTTGCAACAAAAGGGAACAACCTGGATCATATTATGTTAAGTGAACTAAATCAGAGAAGGACAAATACCATACGATTTCACTCAAATGTAGAATTTAGGAAATGAAACAAATGAACAAAGGAAAAAAAAAGAGACAAACAACAGGCTCTTACATACAGAGAACAAACTGATGGTTGCCAGCAGGAGGTGGTGTGGGAGGATGGGGAAAATAAATAAAGGGGATTAAGAGTATACTTATTGTGATGAGCACTGAGAAATATACAGAATTGCGGAATCATTATGTTCTAGACCTGACATTATTATAACATTTTCTGTTATCTATACTTGAATTTTAAAAAATGAATAAAATCTGGTAAATAATAAAATTTTAAACTAAATCAGAAATAAAAAACAATGTGATTAATTCTAAGGAAGAAACTGTCTCCTGATGAATGCCTTGTAAAGAAACATAGATATGATCAGCCTAGAGGTTGGGAAATATCGCTTAGGAAAAGATTAAGCCTGGCTGAAGAGTGACATTAAAATAAGTCACTTTAAGGATCAAAGTAGATAAAAGAGTTAATTTGCAGTCATACTGAAAAGAGTATGGCATGTTTTGATTAAAAAAAAAAAAATAGATATGGGGCTCCTGGTGGCTCTGTCAGTTAAGAGTCTTACTTTTGGTTTTGGGCATGATCTCATGGATCCAAGGATCGGGCCCTGGGTTGGACTCTGGGGCATTCAGTGTGGAGTCAGTTTGAAAGATTATCTCCCTCTGCCCTTCCCCCAGCTCCTCTCTCTCTCTCTCCTCTCTATCTCAGATAAATAAATAAGTCTTTAAATAAAACAAAAAATAAAATAGATAAAACCTCTTAACAGAAAGTATCAATTATCTTTTTTGAATCAAATCAAATGATAAAATAGCATTCTACAACTCAAATATTCGATTGAGTTCCAATTACATCTTGAGTTGGCCAGAGGAATTGAAGGTAGTAGATACAATTTAATCTGACCAGATGGATGTATATGAGTGTAATAAAATCAATCCTAATTTTAAAATAAATTAATAAATAATAATAATAAAACAAGGCTATTAATAAAAGGAGTCAGAGCAGGAGCAGTAAAGACTGGGATTATTACTTTTCCCCATGCTTCTTACAACAGAGTCCGTTCCTAGTCTGGGCATCTTCCTTTAGGATGGGTACGACTGTGGCAGAGATGGTGTCAATGGTTGTTGGATTATGATTTTGCTGTCAGTGACTATCTTCAATTTCTAGCACAAAAGGTCTCTAACTAAGACTCAAAAGTTATGCAAACAAATACGCATTCAAGTAATCTACCCAAAACCACTTCCTGTTACTTGCCTGTGGAGGCCGAGAAAATTAAGGCCATCCCACCTCAGGTTCAGCCTTAGCATAAGTACAGCCATCTTAGCTCCGGCAGCCATCTCAGACCCCTCTGCCCAAGGGCTGAACTTTCCCCTACTTTACTTTAGTTCTAAGAACCCCCACCCTGCTTTAGTTCCAGAGACCCCCCCACCCTGCTTTAGTAACAGGAAGCCTCACCCTGCTTTGGTTCCAGAAATCCCCACCCTGCTTTAGTAACAGAAACCCATAAATACCCCTGCCTTAACTAAGCTCGGGGTCCAAGTCCCTACTCCGCTGTGTCCGGTATACTTGGGCCCAAGCTTAAGCTTGTTAAATAAACCATCACGTGACTGCATCTGTGTTGGCTCCTTGTTGGTCTCTTGGACACGAAAACTCGGGTACAACATTGCCCTTCCCCTTACTACTACTAGGAGGTGAACGTTGATTTCTCACTGATTCTTCAGGGACACAATAAAAGCCTATGCCCTCAAACTAATACTACACTGTATATTAACTAATTGGAATTTAAATAAAAATATGAAACAAAACAAAATAAGATAAAGATAAAGAAAGATAAAGATAAAAGCTAGACCCAAATTGTTAGTGGCTCATCATTTCAGTAAAAGATTAAATGTTTAGGAAAAAAAATAGACATTAAAATGCTCTTAACTTAGCATTCATTGATGACTCCAGGGTGGTCATTTTTGCCCTTTTTAGCCTACTACTTAGAACCATAGGCAAATTCGATCTTTGCTTTCCTTTACCTCATGACTAATACAGTGCTATATTTAAGATTATGGTCTCTAAGACCACCCACCTGAGGTCAATATACGTTCTGCTATTCACTGACCAAGTGATAACATGGCCAAGCTACCCATCCTCTCTGACTTCAGTTATTGCACCTTTAAAATAGTGAGAATGATAGATTCTACCGCACAGATTCATTCGAAGTGTAAAAGACTCAATACTTGAAAAAAAAAATTGAACATTGCTAGGCATATGATTTAAGAGCTCTCAAGGTGAGAATTTCACACATTGCAATTTAAGGTCTCTATCAGTCTGTCATCACTTCCACTGTCCCTTCTAGGGAAATGAAGGTCATCAAGAACCTCCACACTGCTACAATCAATGGCCAAGACTTCACTTTATTTGACCCAACAGCACGGAGAACTATATTTCCACTTGGCATCTCTTACACCCACTGCCCCAGGACTCCCACCTACCATTATTTTTCTGAGCCCATGGCTGATTCTGCCCTTCCCCACGATGTGTCAACGTGGGGCTGCCCTAAGATTCAGTGCTCAGACCTTTCTCTTTTCTCCTTATGGGATTTCATACAGATCACAATTTACCAACCCTATATTGAATGATGTTTCCTAAATTTAAATCTCCCACACAGAACTTTACTTTGAACTTAAAATTCACTACCAACTTACCTACTGAAAATCGCCGTGTAGATGGCTAATGATAACCCCCATTTAAATTTTTAAATTTTTCTTAACTGAAAACCTAGTCTTTCCCAAAACCTGTTTCACCCGCAGTTTTCGCGATCTTATTTTACACCAACAGCATCCTTTTTGTAGTTTTGCATAAAAGCCTTGGAAACATTCAGGGTTCCTCTTTTCTTTAAAGCCATATATCTTAACTTTGATTCAATTTTGTTGCTTCTGTCGTCAGTATACACCTTGAATCTGACAACCTCTTAGCTTGTGCACTGCGACCATCCTGGTCCAGGCCACCACCATCGTCTGCTTTATTAGTTGGATAGCCTCCAAACAGGCCTCTCTGCTTTTATCTTTCCACCATCAGTTCTCAGCCCAGCAGGGATTGATGCTTCTAGAATATAACCTCACATATGACACACTCTCTGCTCACACTCCTAATGGTTGCCCTTGTCACCCAGAGTGAAACTCAAAGCCTCTTCCCGGGGCTTGCAGGGCCTATCCCAACCCACCCATGACTTCTTTGAACTTCTCCCTTGCTCGTCTCCTAAAAACTAAGAATAGCTATGATGATTCCTTACATGCATAAAATGAATAGATTAGCCAATACAACTGATCTATAATATAGAATGAAAGGACCAAACATGTTGTAATGTCCTGTGCATTTTTTTAAATGTGAGAACATTCTTAAATGTGTATTTAGAATATACGGAATATATACAGGAATTATATTCAACTCTTCCAATAACCTTTTTTATTTTCTAGAAGGTCACAGGAGGGAATAATATATTAAAATGGTTTTGAAAAGGTGATTAAAGTTGTTACTACTTTGTCTTTCTTATGTTGACTTTGTAGAAAACCAGGAAAGGATCAGGAAGGGAAGGGGAAAAGGGAGAGAGAGGAAGAGAGAAAGAGTAGGAAGAGAAATGAATAGGGAGAGAGGGAGCAAAGAAAGAGGAAAGATCTTCAAATATAAATAAAATTATTTGCCAATAAGCATAAAATGATTTTACACAATACTCTTGTTTTTGAAATACATAACACAACAATTCATTCCAAGATAAATTACAGTCACATAGATATTCTGTTTGCAAAACCACTTACACATTCAGACAAATTGCAAAGCACGTTAAAAAACATCAAATATTTCAATATTGATACCTACTGACACACTACAAGAGTTCCCTAATTAAGGAATTCTTGCTGATGACTGACAAAATAACATTTCCAAAATGAGTTGTCTGTAAACAGAGAACCTGAGTACTGTTTGTCAACACACAGTTTTACTTATCAATGATTTTTACTTAGAATCCCATACAGATTGGTCATCCATACGCAAATATGTAACTAGTGATGGAGTTGTTTTTCTCTGTGTTTGAAAAGGAGAATGATCCTATCCAACTGCCATACCTGTGGGTTATTAATTAATTTCATATTCACCATTATTAAAATATTAATACCCATGATTGAATGTGTTAATGAAAAATAACTACTTGTCACAGGCAAATATTATCAAAAGAGCAATAGGGCATGAAGGCCACAGAACCAAAAATGTAATCCATTTGTCATTTCATTGAAGAATCTAGTAATGCTAGAGACATAAGACAGTGTAACTAAATGATGCTGGTTTATTTGTGCGAGAAACATAAAGGAAAAGCAACGATAATATTTTGGTTTTGATTTTCTCTAAATACTCAGAATATTCTTATAATACCAAATATGTCTAGAAACATAGGATAATATCCCTCATGTATGGAAAATATGAGAAATACAGCTAAACTTAGAAAAAGTCACATATTCTGATAAAATATACTGGGGGAATTAGCTCAGGCCACAGGATAAATTGATCACATAAATCTCTAGCAAAATATATTAATAGCTACAGTAAAATCCAATAAAACAAAATTAGCATCCTCTGCCTCGGGGCACATTCAGTTTCTCTTACAGATCCATTTCCAACACCATGTCAGCTTGATGCCCTCTGTCTGCCAAGAAAGAGTTTGTCTTTAAGATACTCATTTTTTCTCAATCAAGGAATCTTCCTAACATTGAAAAACTCTCTATTAAAACTGTACAAACCTTGCTTTAAATTATCATTTGGCCAAAAACTAGAGAAAAACTTACTTTCACCTACCTTTCTATCATGAGTTTAAGAAAAAAACTAAAAGAAAAATAATGATTTTAATTATGGTATAATATTTCCATTGGTATGTCCATTAAATGAAATAATGAAGATATTTTATAAACGGTAAAATAAGAAAATGTTATGTAATATGATTATCATTTTATTTATAAGAAAACATCTAAGATGGGGTATCTTTAATGTGTAACTAGTTGGCCAATAAAACACTACTACCTGTACTAAAATAAAAGTTTAGGTTAATAGAACTTTGGTATTTTTACAGAATACTCTTTTCTGATTTATTGAACCTCCCGATCTGCTTCCAAAGTAGGTAAATTTATTTTGTTAAGCAAATATTATACTTACTAGCATAATATTCATTTATTATTCAAAAGCTGACTTCAGTTGTTAAACAGCTAGTCTTCACAATGCTTTGCATAAGAGATCTACTTTAGTTTTCTTCAAAAATGAGAACAGAATCCATACCTTCTCAAAAAGATGAAGTAGCTTACCAGTCCATAACATACATATCAACAAAATGCATACAAGTTTCTCAGAAACCAACCAGATTCAATGTATGTCAAATCACTTTCATTTTTCCAGTTATCTGATGAAATACTAATGGTAGTGATGTGTTAGGGGGAAAGTTCATAACTTCGATCTCCTCACAATTACATGTGTAGCAAAAACAAATAAGCAAAATGGAAACCACTGGCTCCTTTGTTAGTCTCTTTGTGTCTCCTATACAGATTTTATTAGTCTTAACCACTTGAGTTCTGAGTGTCTGGTTAACCCACAGTAAAGACACTTTTCCTGTGGTCATCATTGAAAAGCCAGGTAATAGGCACTCAGTAAGTTGTTGATTAATAAAACTAAGGAAACAGTAAAGGATCCAGATAAGACCAGAATGGACACCATCTTAATACCAACAAAAAATTCCAAATTACTGCAAAAAATAGGTTTTATCATTCATTCTTTCAATCCATATGTGTTGTGTTTATGAGCCAAATTTCTAGGTTCTAGGGATATAATGGAGAGCAAAGAGTAAGACGGCTCCTAATTGCTTAAGCTTGTATACTAGTAGGAGATACAAAAATTAGAGAAACACAGAAGTAAATCTCCTTTGTTATAATAAGGTCAGTGTTCTATAGGGAGATCTGACCTGGGGAGAAATGTCAGCTAGGCATTCAGAAGGAAGTAACAATTGAGCTTAAATCTGAGGGATGAGTAAGAATGATTAATAGAGAGGAGGAAAGAACATTTTATGAAAATGGAGTAACGTGTTCACTCTGTGGTGAAAGAAAATTCAACACTTACAAGGCACTGAATCATGCTAGTTGTGGCCAGAATTTAAAAGGCAAGCTGAGGGTGGAGGGCTAAACAGTTCCAAGTCATAATTTGATAGGTCTGTTCATGGACCTTGTAAATCGAGTTGAAGATTTTCACCTTCGGGCTCAGAGAAATGGGAAGCAGGTAAAGGAGGCAAGTGTTTCTGTGTATCTCTAAGTATCTTTGAGAGGGAACAGAGGCTAGTTGTTGACAAGATCAAATTTTGCTTTGCAGATAGTACTATGACAACTGGATACATGTAAGAATGAAGTTGAACCTCTTCCTCACACCATATTCAAAGATTAATTCAAAATGGACCACAGACTTAAATGTAACTCTTAGAAGATGGTATAAGAGTAAAACTTTGTGACCTTGGGTTAGGCAAAGGCTTCTTTTAACATGATATCAAAAGCACAAGTAACAAAAGGAAAATTAGGCAAATTGGACATATTCATCAAAATTTAAAACATCTGAGCTTCAAGAACCATCATCAAAAACATGAAAAAAAAAAAACCCTACACACTGGGAGAAAATATAAAAGATTTATATGTAGAATATATAAAATTTTACAACTCAACAAAAAGACAACTGGATTTAAAAATTGGCAAATGATTTGAATAGAAACTACTCCAAAGATGATGCGCAGGTGGCTAAGAAGCAAAAAACAAACTCAACATCTTTAGTCATTAGAGAAATGCAAATCAAAGCCACAAAGACATACCAATTCAAACTAACTAGAGTAGCTATGATCAAAAAGGCTCATAACAATTGTTGGTAAGGACATGAAGAAATCAGAACGCTCACATATTGCTGGTGGGAATGTAGAATGGTGCAGTGCTTTGGAAAATATTTCAGCAGTTCTTCATAAAATTAAACATACATTTACCATACAATCTAGCAATTTTCCTCTAATGCATACACCAAACGGATTTGAAAACATATGTCCTCCCAAAAACACAGTCACAAATGTTCTTAGCAATATTATTCATAATAGTCAGAAATGGGAAAAGTCCATCAACTGATTAACACAAAGTGTAATACAATCGTACAATGGAGCATTATTTATCCACAAATAATATGGAACATGCACATGCTGTATCATGGATGAATTTTCTTTGTTTTAATTTGAGAGAGAGCACAGTGAGCAAGGGGTGGGGCAAAGGCGGTGGGGGGAGAGAGACTCTCAAGCGGACTCTGCACTGAGCACACAGCTCGACGTGCGGCTGGATCTCATGAGCCCGAGATCGTGACCTGAGCTGAAATCAAGAGTCAGATGTCCGAATGACGGAGCCACCCAGGTCCTCCTCATGGATGAGTTTTTTTTAAACATCATGCTACGTGAAAGAAGCCAGTTACAAGTGGTCACGTATTTTATGATCCTTTTCATGAAACGTCCAGAACAGGCAAATTTATAGAGCCAGAAAGTAGTTTTGTGCTTGTCAGGTGTGGGGAGTGGCTGGGGAGAGATTCCGAGTGATGACTCATGGGTCCAGAACTTCTCCTTCTGAATGTCCTAAAAATGATGAGTGGCTTGTACATCTCTATGAATATACTAAAATCACACTGCGTTTTATATTTTAATTGAGTGAATTGTATGGTATACGAACTATATCTCATAAGGCTGTTACATTTTTTAAAAGGCACCAGTTAATGCTACAGACTGGATTCAGACTGTTGTTTGTGTTGTTTTTTGTTTGTTTGTGTTTTTTAAAGATTTTTACTTATTTATTTGACAGAGAGAGACAGCACAAGTAGGTAGAGTGGTAGGCAGAGGGAGAGGAGAATCAAGCTCCCAATGGGCAGGAAGCCCCATATAGGGCTTGACCCCAGGACCCCGGGATCATGACCTGAGCCAAAGGCAGATGCTTAACCGACTGAGCCACCCAGTGCCCCCAGAATGTTTGGTTTTGACTTCTCCTAGCACATTTGGTCAAATGGACCATTCACTTAACCTCACTCTGACAGCAATACCCACCTGGTAGTGCTGTGGTTAGGCCTAGAGGGGAAGAGTACTTCTAAAATGCTTGAATCCAGTCTAGAGGAGCGTAAGCCCTAACACATGTCAGCAGTTACTACTCTCCTCAGAAATCCATGACTGTGCCAACTCCACCAGGGCTCACTAACATGCAGAACACCATTTGGAAAATATCACAAATCACTTTAAAATAATATTTTGTCTCTTATATGCAACTATATAAATAAACCCTCCAAGGTTTAGACAAAAGCCCACAGAATAAGAGAAACTTAAAACAAGCAGGTATATGCCAAGAATATGAACATATATTAAGACAGAAAAACAAAACACTACTGGAAGATAAAGAGTAAGTCTTCACTAAATGGAGAGATTTACCAGATGTCTGGATGAGGAGACCAAACATGGTAATGTTTTTATGAAATAGTATATGTTTCAATACCATTACAGGTCATTTCCTGATGATAGGTATTTTGTTTTTGTTCTGTTTTGTTTTGTTTTTTTTAGCTATAAACTTCATCTGGAAAAAATAAAGAGGCAATAATAGCTAGGAAAACTTGGGAAAAGTAATGAAGAGGGCTTGCCTATCTGGATATGGAAAAACTGCAAGCTATAAAATAATTAAAACAGAGCTGTACAAAACAGCCCAGCATAATAATTCAGGACAATAATAATCTAGTGCAATACCAGACTGAATGGACAAATTAACAGACTACAGCAAAATGCCATAAAATAGGCCTTAACTGTTTATAAACATTGATTTCATGCTGAAGAAACTATCACAAATCAATGAAAAAGGGATGTACTATCCAGTAAATACTGTTAACACCTTAACCCAAAATCAGTTTCAAATTGACAAAATATTGATTATGATGGAGGGCACGTATTGCATGGAGCACTGGGTGTGGTGCATAAACAATGAATTCTGGAACACTGAAAAGAAATTTTAAAAAAATTAAATATTTAGCTCATTACTGAATTGGAAGCAATTTGTTAATTACTAGAACAATGAAAGCAATTACAAAAGGTGAATGCACAGTAACTGAAGCTTCTTAATGCCAAAAAAAGAACATTAAAAAAAAAATTTCAACTTGATTTAAAAAGGGAAGGTATGCCTCGGTTAAGGTTGTTTGTACGCGTGCGCACACACACACACACACACTAAAAATACGTGAAAAATAGGAAACTGTAATAATAAATAGGTGACTAGACAGAAAAGCAAACAAGAAAATATAGTCGTCTAATGAATAAAAATATTCAGTTTCTGCAGTTACTATAATGACTGAAGAAAAACATACTTGAACATACAGAACACATTTTTAAAAATATTATCCAGTACTCAGGAGTAGGTACAGGGAATACAAATTAGTTTGAACATCTGGAAAGCATTCAACAGTTTTTATCAAGAGGCTTTGAAATGTGTATAACATTTGACTTAATTATTCTAATTCTGATATCTTTTCTAAGTACATCATCACATATCTGAACACAAAAATATGTTAAAATACCCCCATTACAATATTGTTACTGTAATAAGAATCTGGCTTTATATATATATATATATATACAAGTCAAATTTCAACAATTAGAAAATAGTTCATTTAATTAGGGTAAATCTATATAAAAGACTATATTATGTAACAAAAATAAGTGGGTTTTTTTAAAGATTTTATTTGTTTAGGGGCGCCTGGGTGGCTCAGTGGGTTAGAGCCGCTGCCTTCAGCTCAGGTCATGATCCCAGCGTCCTGGGATGGAGCCCCGCATCGGGCTCTCTGCTCAGCAGGGAGCCTGCTTCCTCCCTTCTCTCTCTGCCTGCCTCTCTGCCTACTTGTGATCTGTCAAATAAATAAATAAAATCTTTAAAAAAAAAAGATTTTATTTGTTTATCTGACAGACAGAGATCACAAGTAGGCAGAGAGACAGGCAGAGAGAGAGAGGAAGAGAAGCAGGCTCCCCACCAAGCAGACAGCCCAATGCGGGGCTCGATCCCAGGACCCTGAGATCATGACCTGAGCTGAAGGCAGAGGCCTCAACCCACTGAGCCACCCAAGCGTCCCCCAAAATAAGTTTCTGGAGAATTTTCATGACATGAGAAAATTTTCACAATATAAGAACTAGTGAGAAAAGCCCTATGTCAATTATACTTGGAGTTTGATCACAATTTGGATGTAGAAAAAATAGTGGACAGAAATATACAAAATGCAAATATGCCAGCGAGCCAGTGATGGCTCCCTTTGATTGACGAGCATAAAGTGATTTTTATTTTTTCTTAATTTGTTCTCTAATTTCTAAAATCCGCATCTATTCCTGCAGTAATCACGTACACCGCAGTGGAAAGCAGCTTATCTGAATATCTATCAAGCTCTTGCTTCAATCATTTTCTTCTTATTTTCTGCTAGTTTGCAATTATTAAAATGAGACTGAGAGATGCAGAATTACTGTGGATTTCATTTAAATGACAAAGCAATTATTTTTGGCACTACCAAATTCACAGAAAAATTGGTATCTTATGTTGTAGAGTCTACTATCAACATGGATGAGTTTATGATTCATAAATAGTAATTTAAAGGTTATTAGTATATTCATATCTTTGAAATATGTTCACAGTTGGTATTCCCCCCTCTGTTGAATAATAAATGTTCAAAGAAGCTTAAAAATTGCCATTTATACTTTAAATTTCATATCTTTATATGGTACTGATTTGGGGGGATATGTTCAATAGGTTTATGAAGAAACTTGAATTATAAGTGAAATTTATGAGCTTAAAGTACACGTACTTAAATGATCGACTCATACAGGCATCCCTTGTTTTATTGTTGCTTTATTGTACTTCCCAGATACTGCATTTTTTACAAATCAATGGCTCGTGGCAACCCTGGTTTGAACCAGTCTATCGGCGCCATTTTTCCAATAACATTTGCTCATTTCATATATCGGTCACATTTTGGTAATTCTCACAATACTTCAAACTTTTTAAATTGTTATTACATTTGTTAGTGTGATCTGTGATCAGTGTTTATGACTCACTGAAAGCTCAGATAATTGTTAACAGTTTTTAGCAATAAAGTATTTTTTAATTAAGGCACGCACTTTTTTTCTTTTAGACATAACGCTATTGCACCCTTAATAGACTACAGTACGGTGTAAACATATCTTTTATATGCACTGGGAAATCAAAAAACTCATTTGACTGACTTTATTGTGACACTCACTTTATTGTAGTGATCCGGGAACCAAACCCACAATCTCTTCAAGGTATGCCTGGAAACAGATCCAGGACAAAACCACTTTGTAAACAGCAATGAGGTAGAACATAATACTAATTAATCTGCAGTTGCTTAAATTCAAATGCAAATTAAGGACAGAGGATTTCGCCAGATCACTGTTTCCACTTTATCTAACAATGATCACACTGATCTGAAACAGGCTTTTTCCTGATATGTGATATTACTTTAAAAAAAAACAAATATTGCAAGAGTAAATTATATAGAACATTTTTTTGGTTAAATCATTTAAGGGAGGTTATTAGCTTTCCTGTTCCTTTATGCCCCCTCAGTCACATCCCCCCAAAATCCAAATATTTGAATCTTCAGACAAGTTTATACACTAAAATGAGGGTAATGGTTCATTTGAATCCCTTCCTGCTCCTCAACCCTTAACTCTTTTTTTTTTAATTCAGTATAATAGCAAAAGAGATTGAAAGAGTATCAACAGCTTACTCTCATCTATGTTTAAATCCCCTGTTGGTTAGCAGCCCTCATTCCTTAGATATTTTGCCAGAACTTCTATGAGAATAAATGTCTAAGCGTGATTTTTAAAAAGACATTTATACATTACCATGAAATCTTGTGAAAGATTGATTCAGCAGACCTTCACAGTCATTCTCATCTAAGCTATTTTAGAAATTGACTATTCCCCCCCGCAAGCCCCCCCCCCCTTATTTCGGTAATTTACAGTGCATATTGTTACAAGTTAGATTGTTTTGCCCATCTCGTTTTTATTCCAAATCTATTTCCCCTGAGCAGTCAAAACTACTGTAGTGTAACATTTATTACTATCTATTTTTTATTACTCCTCAATCCTGTAACTATGCATCACTTCTTTGAGTTTTTTCTCATTAAAATTAATACATATGTATGTTTTAATCCTATAAATGTGTTTCATGTCATATCCTATTGGACTAGCAAAAATGGTATTAGGAAATTGATTCACGTTTGGAGGGCTCCTGCCTCCTCTTCTTTCTCTCTCCCCCTTACTTCACTCAGCAACCTTCAAGTGTACAAATGATTGGATTTTCATTAAGTCTGCTAACGAAGTCTTTACACGTTACAATGAGCAGCTATCACTTAGGAAATGTCAATAACCTTAGAAGTCAAACCATGCTGATTCGTTTCCACTGAAGCATGGGAAAAACTATTCCTCTGGATCCATTAGCTTAGTCATATCAAGAACATTCAAAAACAATTAAGCTTTTGAATATGGACAAGAAGCATGAGGAGTGTGGAAAGTACACTGTGTTCAAAGTAGAGGCTGTGGCTTCTCTTCATGGCTCTGTCCCTGACTAGCTTTGGTGAGCCTTGACAGGTGGGTTTTGAGATCTTTCCTGGGTCTCAGATGCATATGTAAAAACAGTATTTGGTGACAATTTCAAAAATTCTATTCAATTATTGTTGGGGAAATGCAATGAGATGCATCTTCTCTCAACCCACAAAAAAACCATGTAACAGAAACATATACATATTTTTTCCACTATCTGAAAGTAAAATGATCCTATGAAAATGTTCATAAGCCAAAATAGCACAAAGCAAAGAAGCGATTACCATTAATTTATACGGAAAATTTTCTGAGTATTCCCAGATCCCCAAAAATCACCCCTTTCAGGCTTTCTTGATACCTCAGGACACAACTTATTAATGGAGGCACAAGACAAACCGAGCTGAGCACAGAGGCTCTCAGACACGGTTCAAGGTTCTGGTGGCTTGATGCCGATGGGCTGAGTGTATGTTCCGAGGGACAGTGCTTGGTGATACCACTCCCAATGCCCCACGTGTGCGCTGCTTCTGTAACGGTTCACTCTAAAACCAATGCTGACCACCACTTCTGCATTTTGTCATTTTTCATAAAAGCAAAAATTCCCTTTGATTTCTTTTGGTAGGCAAGAGCAGGTAACAATGTAGTTCCCTCATAAAAGCAAAGTGGCATAACGTAAACTTTCAAAAGCAGGAACACCTAGATATACATAGAGAGAGAAGAGAGAAAGAAAGAGACTTATTACAGGAAATGGCTCCCATGATCATGGAGGTCAGAAAATCCCATAATCCACCATCTACGAGCTGGACAACCAAGCAAGCCAGTGATTTAAACCAGGCCAAGACCAAAGGTCCAAGAACCAGGAGCACTGATACCCACGAGCAGAAGAAGACGGATGTCCAAATTTAGTCAGGAGAGTGAATGCACCTGTCCTGTGCCATTTTGTTCTAGTCAGGCCCTCAATGGATTGGATGCCATGGGGGAGGGAGATCTTCTCTACTCAGCCTACTTATTCAGCTGGTAGTCTCTTTCAGAAATACCTTCACAGACACAACTGGAAATCGTATTTTACCAGATATCTGGTACTCCTTAGCCCAGTCAAGATGACACATAAAATTAATCATCACATAGCACAATAAAAAAAAGTGTTTTGCCACGGTCTACAATGTCCTAAAAAATATATGAATGTGTCTAAGAAAGAAATGTGTGGATTAAAAATACACAAACACGCCAAGCAGAGTCTGTCAGGGATATCGCAAAGGTTCCAGTGTGGTGACAACGCAAGCAGGAAGTAAGTGAAAGGGAGGAAGTACAAGGGAGTCACTCTAATCCTTGAAAGCTCAGTGATAATTTTAAGAGTCTGGGGGCTTTAAATTAACCACAGACCATCACTGATGCTGCTGGGGGTACTGACCTATCTTCAATTACACCTGTGTTCCTTCTAAAATCATAGATTCGATCAAGAAAAAAACCTTAATGTGTTACTCACTTTTCATTGATGAAACAGTGTATTTATGTGGAAGGACAATGTGATACTGTAGAGAATTCATGTCTGATTTAGATAGAAAATGCCTCACAGCTCCAAAGTATACAGCCCCTCCTTTCTAGGCTTGGTTACCTCGTTTGCATTACACTGGGACCTTCTTTTCAAAGAAAAAGAAAGGCTTATTGTTCAGTCAATAAAGTACAGAACTACGCACTCAATAAATGTTGATTTCTTAGAAAATTTTCGAAGTATGGGTGTTTTTTTCCCCATTTTTTTAATGTGTACTTTTGCACAAGGGAATTCTCAGGCCTGTTCTGTACGGTCACTTTAGTATTAAGAAGCACACAGAACCCTAGAAGAAAAGAGAACGCATTCGCCCTACACCCTTAACATACAGAAGGAAACACGTCGAGTTTAGATTGAGATAAATCTGGTTTAAACCACATCACTACCACCACAACATCAACATACATATTACCCAACCATGCCTGCAAAAATGGAGAAAGAAGAAAAAAAAGTACTTCAGGAAAATGCTTTATTACATGTTTTACCTACTTTAAGGTGCTGACTATTGAATAATTCTGCTGCCTCAAAACTAGGTTAACTACTTAAAGTTGTGTAAAATGTTACTGATTATTTCTGTTGCTTTTTCATACAATTAACATAAACTTGATCTATGTTGGTAATTTTAAAAAACACACACAAAGGATCTTAGGCAGCATTAAAAATGCTGATCTGCAATTTGCTCCCAGGAATGCAGAAGCTCATTCTCACATACCCTCAGGGTGAGCAAGTTTAGGACTTTTTAATAAATTCACACTTTAAATTATATAAAAGAGATCCGTTAGAAATTAATGCCAAACTCTACACAGGTTTGGATTACCACAGTAGATCATAAGTGATATGTAAATGTTTCTTTTTAGAAAAAAAATTAAACATTAGCATAATTTATAGACCTATTTTCAAGCTACAGGCATCTGTAGAAGTGCTCACCAAACTCCTCTCCAATTACAGTGGACATACAAAGAACAAGGGATTTCTAAAAGCCTTAATCCAAAGGGTGGTTCTCAAAACCAACTGCATATAAAATCATATAGGGAATTTCCAGAAACCAGTGATGGCTGTGACTGACTCCCAGAAATTCTTATTTAATTATTCTGAGATAAGTCCCTAGTCTGGAGAAATAACTGGATTATGCTTGGCATGTAAGCCTTGAATATTCAGACCTTGGCATTATATATATGTATAGATAGATCGATCGATCGATCTATATATATATATTTCCCACATCCCCAGACACAAAATACACTAAGGACAGAGTAAATAAGGAAATCAGCTTTTTTCTAATATCTGATGAAAATACTTTCAACCAAAGCCATTAGAGCTTCTGCTTAGAACTAGCATTTGGAACTTAATGCCAAATTAAGGCTCTGAGGGGGACTGAACAGAGAAAGAATAGACCTGGGAAAGCAGACTCCAGAAAGGTGATGTCCAGCTGTGTTGGCCTCACCCTGGGGGCATTTTCCCATGGGTGAGCCCCTCCAGACCATCTCAGCTATGGTGAAAATCTCTGAAAACGCCAATAACAGGGACTTCTTGGTTTGGGAGATAAGCCCTTTGCCTCTCTCCAAGCTGTTTTGTCTCTAGATGAATGACACAAACTCTAAGTCTAGCTTTGTTGGTTGACAAACCGGCACCTATTCATGGAAGCCAGGGAGAGACGGAAGACAGAGGCGACCTACTCCTACTCCTACTCCTCCTTGGGTGGTAACAAGATTAATAAGCAAGAGGACTGACTTATGAGGTTTGTCTCTGCCCAAAAGATGAGTAGATCTTTGCACCTACCTACCAAATGCTTAAAAGTTTGACTAGAGGCTCTAATGGGGCTCCACCATGGCTACCGCCCAGATGGACTCCACAATGCATTGCTTTCTCGGGCTGCATCCTTGAAGTGGGTCTTAGTGTGGGCACCGGGGGCAGGACGCGCTTTGGAACGAAAGGGGAGCAGTAAGGCACCTCCAACTGCCCAGGTCCAGCCTGCAGGTCAACCAACAGTCACATCCTCTTGATGATCTCCTCCAAGTTTTCTTAATTTGAGATGGACATTTAGAAACAGATACAAGAATGAATGTACTTAACTACTGAGGTGAAGAGAAAAAAGATCATCTTTTAGATAACCTAATTAGTGAGTAATTAGCAATAACTAATTAGTTAGTAATTCTGTTAAAATTACTAGCAGAATAAGGTATGATTCATCTGGACTAACCCTAAAATTGTATGCCCCACTATTCAGATTCTAATTCTTTCTTTTAAAAATTTTGTTTATTCATTTGAGAGAGAGGGACAGAGCCACAATGAGTGAGGGAGGTGCAGAGGGAGAGGAAAGGAGCTGAGCAGGGAGCCTGACATGGGGCACAATCCCAGGACCCTGAGATCATGACCTGAGCTGAGGCAGATGCTTAACCAATGGAGCCCCCCAGGCACCCCTCAAATTCTAATTCTGATCAACATTCAAGACTTGGAAACAGACTAATATTAGGTGGACAGAAACAAACCCATATCAAGGCTGGAGAAAAACTGAATATTTCTATCCCCATCCTCCATTATTTTGGCACAGATACCTTCATTCAATAACCAACATGGAGACCTCCACGTCAGGCTATCTTAGATTTCCTAATACTAAAATTTCCTTCCTATCACTGATAAATAGAAAATTTGGCAAAATACGTAAGAAAATTGTTTTCAGATATTGGGTAATCAGCAGCACAAGACCATCATCTCTAAGGGAAAGAAAACAAGCACGATGACTTCTACCAAACCCCAGCTTTCTGCCTAGAGGTGAATCAGTCTCTCCTAGTTAAAAAGAAAGAGATCAGAGTTTAAGGAGACTGAGACAGCCAGACTGGCACGCGGAAGAAGAGAACACAGTACAGAGGAGGAGCTCCAAAAATCTCCTTAACGTTCCCTGTAAGTTTTTTGCTGGAAACGAGGCGGCACAGGCAAAAAGTGAAACTCCATGAGGCCAGGGGAAGGATCTCAGAAAGCTGTGAGCTGAACAGGTCTCAGGGCTCCCCTAGGAAAAGGGGGCATTTCAGTTCTAACCATCTGGACTCGAAAGTCTTCACTGAACACGCGAGGTATTCAGTAAAAACTACAGAAGACTAACACTTTAGTCATAGTGTTTAACAAGCCCTACATGAAGATTGCTCTATACCCACCTGTGGCAGACAGTTTTAAGATGCTCTCCAAGACGCCTGCCCTCTGTCAGACGGTCTTTGTATACCGTCCTCCTTTTGGGTGCAGATGGCACACTATCCACTTAACCAAGAAGTCATGCTGATTTATACTGTTAAAACTCTCAGAAACTCGGAATAGAAATCAACTTCCACCAAAGAGCAAAGATCAATAAAATAGACAATGAAAAGGTAACAACGAAGATAAATACCAAACATAAATTTTCTCGAAAAAAAAATCAATAAAATTGATAAAACACTAACAAGACTGATCAAGGGGGAAGAAAAGGAGAGGATGCAAATTATCAATGTCGCAAATGAACTAAGTAACATCACTGCAGGTACTAGATTAATAAAGGATTATGAATCATTGTAAGCCAGCAAATTCAACAAGTTAGTTGAATTAGATTGTTAAAACACCCACAAAAATTGACTCAAGCAAATTTAGAAATATGAAGATCCTTTTATGTATTAAAGAAACTTGACACTTAATTTAAAAAAAAAAAAAAACCTTCTCATGAGAAAATAAAATAAAACTTAAACCCTCTAGGTCCATATGACTTCGCTGGGAGAAAAAATTGAAGAAAAACATCCAATAACCAATAGTGATTATAACTCCCAAAATGTTAGGGACAGAGGGGTACTTTCTTAGCTTGAAAAAGAGCATCTACAAAATCCCAAAAGTCCGCATCATACTAAAAGTGGAAAGATAATAATTTCCCATTAAGATCAGAAATAAAACAAAATATCCATTCTCATCTCTGCTACTCAATGTTGTCACAATGCAAGAAGGGAAAAAAATAACATTCAAACAGAGCAGAAATGATTTCATGATCCTGTACAGAGAAAATCTAAAGGAATATACAGGAAAGTTACCAGGTTTATAAGTGAATTTAGCAAGATGCAGAATATACAGTCAAAAAAACCACAATTATATTTTTATATAAAAGCAGGGAAATGAAACTGGAAAATTAAATGTGAAAATGATTCATCTTACAATACCATCCCAAAACAATATATTTAAAATAAATTTAATAATTTGGGTAGACATGTACATTGTCAACTACAAAATATTGCTGAGAGAAATTAAAGAAGCTTTAAATCAATGAAGTATACCATGTTCAAGGATCAAACATCGAAAATTGTTAAGACGTCCATTATCTCAAAATCGATCTTTAGAATCAATGCAATCCCTATCAAGCATGTTCTTTTTTCCCATTCTCCCTTATTTCTACCACTGATTTGCTTTCAGTGTAAATGGGAAAACCTAGCTTACTGAAGAGGGTTTCTGAGTCTGTGGAGTTGGGGGAGGGGAAGAAACAGACAGAATAAAGAATCATAGTTAGTGATTCATTCCCAAGAAGCATCAAGGTTTAGGACACGGGAGAAGAGGAGAAAACAGTGAGGTTAAGGGTAAATTACCAGAGAAACTGTAGAACTAAATCGGGGTGTTTCACAAAGAAAAGCAAGGGCAGCTCTCATTTGCCGCAAAGCAATCAGAAAGGATGCAGAAGGAAATAAAAACAAGACAAAGATCATCGAATACAGTAAGGGAATTTTTGTGCTATTTGTCACAACCACCTCTAGAAATGCGCATCCAGCCTGTGAGAATCACTCCTCAGCCGCCTACCCACGGTGATGTGTGTCTTCGGTCATATTCCTCCTGTGTCCCATTAGCATAACTTGAAGGTTGAGCGGTGCAGTTCCCAGACAGTTCTCTCTCCAGATAACCTGAAGTTGCAATTCCCTGAGTTCAGTTACTCCGTGTTGAATTATTTAGATGACTTAACTTTTTTGAACTAAAAGGTGAGCCTGTCATTGTACATGCCAACAGACTGTCAATATCAAATGTGTCAAACCAGATTTCGAAAACTGATCATAACATCCAATTTCTTACCTCAATGAATACCACGCCATGGGCAACAGATGCATTTACTCCTTCATTTATTCAACCTTATTTAAAATACATACTCTAGGTGGCATACAGTAATAGTTTTTTAATTATATTGCTCAAACCCTCAATGTCCTCCTTATATTTTATGTATTTGATAATAATTTAAAGAGAGTGGTTTCTTAATCACTCTTCCAGTAATTGTAAGGTTTTCGATTTACCTTGGATTTTTGATGGCTTTTGTAATAGATATTTTGCTGTTCCTTTTCCCACCTACTGGAAGAGAAAGCATCGTTGACCTTCCTTCCTCTCACCCGTTTGTATTTTCTTCATTCAGTTTTGCAATATCAACCCAAATAATCATTATTTTATTTTTCACATAAGTATTCCCCTTTCGTTAGCCATTCCAGCAGGAACTGATTTAGATTTGTCATTTCATGTTCATATGTCAATCATCTACACACTTTTAAGTTCTTCATTTGCATTCATCTCTATGTCTGTTGTTCAGCAGAAGTTAAGTCTTCGAGGCCTTCACTCTATCGCCTCTACATCAGCATCCGAAAAACCATTAGGACCCTGAGAAAATCTTTTCTGAGGCATTGACATGGAAACATCACCTTGCTTGGGCGTTGACATTTTGTTTCAAAACTGCTTTCTCTCAAAATTTTACGGCTGGTTATTGTTCTGTCTTCTGACATTTCATATTGTGGAAAACTATGAGTATAAGACTTTTCAGTGTTGTTGTTGTTTAGTTACCAAGTTTTTATTATTGCCATGGTTCTGCTTAGACGCTGCTCTGCTGGAAAGCAGTCAGATTTTACCAGCTTGAGATTGAAGACGGCATGAATGTTCCGCGAGGGAAGGGCCTTTTCCTCAGTTGTGCCTAAAGAACAGCAATCTCTTTGAGGCTTGAGATTTTATTTCCCCTTTACTAAAGTTGTCTTCATTCGTGTTACATTCATTTTGTTTTTTAATTGTCTCTGTTCCATTCGTTTTGGTTTCTGATTCGGAACTTGATTCTCTTACAAGCTTACAGAAAATATTTCTACTTATTGTCTTTCCTGTCATTATTTTATCTTTTATCTCTGCCTCTGTATTCTGGGTAACTTGTAAAGTACATCACCGGACTCACTGGATTTCCTGCCAATAGCTCCCCGCTGATGCCTTTGGTCTCAGTCCTTTTGTTATGTTTTCAGGATTCCTCGCGCTTCTCATTTTCCCTCTTCCTCTCTGCCCACCCCACAGCTCAGTCTTGTTTTCTGCTGGACTGCAAGGCTTCCCCGAGGCATGTGGGTTCACTGTTCTCAGACTGGCTTCCCCGCTTACTGGCTCAGAAGTGTGGATCATTCCAACGTGGCCCTCCGTGGTCCCTTTACCACACATACAAATCTGTACCTCTGGGAGACAAATCCGATTTTCCACCCAAAGCTTGACACGCGCTTCTTTCTCTATTTCTTTTTTTTTTTTCTTCTTCTTCCTCTATTTCTTAACTCCTTGATAAACACGTATCGCAGCTCAATGCAGACAAATCAAAGGTCGGATATGATATGCCCATCCCAAAGGGAATCTGCCTCATCTTACAGTGAAGTTCCCCTGGTATTTTTACTGAGGAAGCATTTTACATAGCTAATTAGCACATATAACCTAATAAACAAGCAGAGGCTCACAATGAGCAATACCTAATACTTTACCTGCATGAATAATAATAAGTAAATAACTTAATTATTTTATGTTATTTATTTTATGCACTTTATTTTTATAACTTTGAATCATTTATCTCTAAGTCTTCTAAAATAACGTCATGAAATTAGGGCAATTGGAAGGCCAGTGGAAAAATAACAACAGGTATCATGAATCACTCGCTACACTTTCCTCATGTCGAAGTCCCATGTAAAGCAGAGAGAGTGAGTACGGGAGCCTCCCAAGTTACAAAATATATGTATAATATAGTATCTTTCTGTTACAAAAGCAATATTGAGCACAATATGCCTATCCTGTAACAGATTCCCTATTATGAAATGTCCTTGTTACTAAAATGAAACGTCAGAACTTCCTGATTCTATTTCTGCCACCATAGTGTTCTGTGAGCCTTCTAGACTAACATTATTCCTCCGCATTCCGCAAAAGATGACCTTCAATCAGCGTAATATGCCCTCTGCCTCCAAGGCACACAAAGTCTAAAAATCAAACATATATATTTTGAAATGCTTTCAGCACCTGAGTGGGGGTGAGTGGGAAGCAGCCTAATCTGAATTTCATACTGTGGTTACTTAAGATACTGTATGTGAATTCTACTACCACCTGCGAACTCCCATCTTAATGACGCTGTGTATACGATACTTTAAAAACACTTATCAAAGTAAAAAGCATCAAGCTGTGCATATACTTAATGTACTCAAAATACTATGTTATTTGCACACATTTATTAATGTTCTGGTTATCTCTCAAAAAACTTTGAAGTCATGGTAATGCAACCTCATAAAATATCTTCGAAATAAATTATGCCACGTAAAATCTTTTTTAAGAGTGAGAATCCAGGGGCACCTGGGTGGCTCAGTGGGTTAAAGCCGCTGCCTTCGGCTCAGGTCATGATCCCAGCGTCCTGGGATCGAGCCCCGCATCGGGCTCTCTGCTCAGCAGGGAGCCTGCTTCCTCCCTTCTCCTCTGCCTGCCTCTCTGCCTACTTGTGATCTGTCTGTCAAATAAATAAATAAAAAATCTTTAAAAAAAAAAAAAAAAGAGTGAGAATCCACATGATTTCTGATGGCTTCAGAAGGACCTCTACATATATGAAATGCAGTTTATTTTTACGAAGAAATCTGTTAACCCATGGCATTTCAACTCAATCCTCTATAACTCTTCAGCTTAAACTGCATATTCTGCTGCTTCTTCTAAATTGGTTTATATATAAATCCCAGAATCCAAGCCTGCCAACTAGGGATTGTCTCTGTTCTCTTTTACAACATAGATGGGGCAACGTTTTTGTCTATTTCAGTAAGAACCGTTAGGTCTCTTTGGGGGGTTATTCAGAGCACTGCTAACCTAGGGTTTTATTTTAATGTTGGAATCATTGTTTTGCTATTTTGTAATTAAAGAGATTTTTCTTGATGCAAATACTCAGCGACATTCTTTAGGGACATTTTTAAGCGCATGTTCCCATTTTGTGTGGTGTAGCAAATGAAGTCATTTTTGTATTCTTCCTATTATATTTTGTAAGATCAGGAAAGAGCTTTGCTCCTAGAATGCCCTACCGTGGCTACAAGCACAGCGGTCTGAAGAAAAGCTCTGAGAATTCAGAAACACAATCTGAAACAATGTGGAGGAACTGCCTGCCAGCTTTGGGGAAATAGACCGCCTGGGCTCACAGCGATCAGAAATGAGGTCATTCACATTTAGCAAAAGCCTTGGGCATTTTAAGGAAAGAGGAGAGCCAAAAACAACCATTCCCCCAAGCCAAAAGATTCTTCTGCTCTGCAGTGAAAAGGCTCCCGATTCCATACGGGTCCTTTCAGTTACCTTTACGCCCGCAGCTAACAATGACATCAGCCCTCATCCCGTCTTCCAATACGGAGCCCGCCAGTATCATGGATTAGTGTGTTTTCCACAAATTTCAGTCATTTGACCAAACTATTCAACGTCACCTTCTCCATTTTCAACCGCGGACTGAGGCATTCTTGTTTTCCATCGTTATTTCTTCAAGTAATTGTCTACATATTCAGAGAACTGGCCGGGGGGGGGGGGGGGAGTTTATTTGAGAATTGTGAATCGTGTTCAGCTAACTAGTAATTGAAATGCTTTCTAAGCACTCACTTTTCAGTGGAGTGTCACGATCAGGGAAAATCTACTTTCCGTGGACGGTCTTCAAAGCTATAAAAACTCCTTATTTTGTTTTCTTATGCTGAGGTTGGGGTGGGGGGTTGATGTTACATCCTCGTTCAGATAAAATGATTTCTGTTCCATATGTTCTGTCTGAAGGCCTATAATTTCGCCACTGTTGATGGTGGAAATGAAGTTTGGTGGAGGAAATGATGTGGAAAGGCATTTGATATTTCTGGGCTGTTCCAGTGAGTGTGAGCATGAGCGCGCGAACAGATTTTGCACACAGCATCTTCCAAGACATCAGAAAGCTAAATATCCTTTCCTTTTCAATGAATAATTATTTTGGTTTGATTTATCAATAATGTTTTCACTGTAATTATAATAGAAATAATGAATGGATCTTCTGTCTGCTAAGAATTATGCTCTCCTGTAAGGCGCTTGTTTGGTGGGCTCTACCCATAAGTCACACAAATTTAACATATTAAGGCTGTTATGCACAGGAATTTTTAGCAAAGCAGCACAATAGCTCAATTTCCAGGCAATAGTTTCTTGTAATAAATTGACATCAAAACAAATGAAAAGTTGGAAAGTTATTTCTGCTAATATAAAAGTATGTATTGTATAATGAACCTGTTTCCATGCAGGTTTATGGTGAAATCAACACTTCATCTTGATGCATAGTACAGTACAGAACAGTAAAATGCAGAAATGAACCAGGCTCAGGTAGAATGAGCATGGAAAGTTCTGAAGTTGATGGTAGAACAAAGCATAAATTCAAAGACCATCACCATAAGTTTGATGGGCTTCTCCTCCTTCTCTGCCTCCCTCTCTCCCTTTCCTCTCTTACTCCTTCCTTCCTTCTCTCCTTCCTTCAACAGACCTTACTAAAAAAAAAAGTGTAACCCTTTGAATGCAATAATGCCACATGATTTCTCAATCACAGACTTTGCTTGGCCATTTGGAGTGGTCACGCCTGTCACCTCCTGGCTATGTGTAGTAATGAAAATGGACCTTTTAATTAGTTACATACAACACATAATGGCTGCAAGACTCTAACATCCTTTATGCAAATGATTCTTTAGAGATTATTAATTATTTTTTGAGGAATATTAATTTCTCTAACCCTCCAAAATTATTACTACTGGGAAACAGGCCCGAATTCATTTTAACTATGATAAAATTGCACTCAGTGACAATTAATCGAGCACAGCAAAAGAGACCTTGGTGTTAAATGAGAAGTGCACTCACTATTGCTTCTTGTGGATACTTTTAATTTGTATGCACAAACATGATTTTAGGCCCAGGAAGTACGATCTCTGGTCAAGTAAATGTTTTGGACACCTGTTTTGAAAACAATTTATGGGGCGCCTGGGTGGCTCAGTGGGTTAAGCCTCTGGCTTCGGCTCAGGTCATTATCTCAGGGTCCTGGGATCGAGCCTCGCATCGGGCTCTCTGCTCCGCGGGGAGCCTGCTTCCTTCTCTTTCTCTGCCTGCCTCTCTGCCTACTTGTGATCTCTGTCTGTCAAATAAATAAATAAAATCTTTAAAAAATATATATATATATATATACACATATATATATTTTTTTTTAATATTCTTGGAAGGACTGAAGTTGAAAACTCCACATTAAAAGAAAGGTTTTAAAAAAATAAAACCAGGGGCGCCTGGGTGGCTCAGTGGGTTAAAGCCTCTGCCTTCGGCTCAGGTCATGATCCCAGGGTCCTGGGATCGAGCCCCGCATCAGGATCTCTGCTCAGTGGAGAGCCTGCTTCCTCCTCTCTCTGCCTGACTCTCTGCTTACTTGTGATCTCTGTCTGTCAAATAAATAAAATCTTTAAAAAAAAAAAAATAAATAAATAAATAAATAAAACCAAACTAAATACGGTGAACCGCATTTTGTGATTTCCCCCCCCCCCCCCCGCATTACATGCTGGTTTAAAGGATGAGTAACTGTGACCTATCAAGAGAAGAAACTGACCAGGCAACAGTTCATTTTGAAAAGAAAAGTAATTCATGAGGATTTTTAGATCCTCATGTAAGTGAAGGACAAGCTCTATTTATGAGTAGAAAATAAATGCTTGGCGGTGTGACAAACTATGTTTGTAAAGAGACACCAGGCTATATACATTGTAGGAAGAGTAAACACATAACATACATCAAGTAGTAGTTAGAGTGACTCTGTCTAAGATGAGAAAATAGCAATCTTTGGAACTTGCTACTAATTTTTAATGCATGCATACATATATGTTGGCTGCATTCAAAATTGGTTTTGAAATTATTAAAAATAGGTCAAAGATTTCTAACCTGTTGAAAGTTCTCAGATCACACTGAGAACCTGAATAATGTTCTGGACCTTTTTTCCAGGAAAATAATAATAATAATTACTATTATACATATATATATATTTCAATAAATATGTATAGACATTTTTAATAACTACTATTAATTTTATATATATATGCATATATATACCTGTATATATGCGTATGCCAATTGTTGCAACTATTTTTATTGTTACAAACACTTCACAAACACCTGGTACTCTGCAGGCAATTTTTTAATCTTCTTGTAACCCAAAGATCTATGCTAAGAAACTATGATTTAACCATTGAAAAGTTGTAAAAGTTGCTGGAAAAAACCAACATATTTTCTGAAAAATCCAAAACATTACTTTTATTAGTCTGCCTTCATACCAAAAATGATCAACTATTCCTATTAAAATGTTCTATCTTAGAAATTACCCACTAACCATGTTATGATAACTGTAAAAACTTCCGTAACAACAACAACAAAAAACTTATATAACACTGTATCAGCAAGGGCAATTTTCTCAGAATACTAGCACACAACCTGATCAAGATAAGCCAGGTAGATACTCAGAAAATTGTCTATGCGGAGGTGTGAAACAAAGTGGACAAGCAGAAACCCAGGTCCACTCATTCGGACCCAGGTGACGTGCTACAAGAATCAGGGGCAGTGGGGCACGGGGGTGGCTCAGTGGGTTAAGCGTCTGCCTTCGGCTCAGGTCATGATCTTGGAGTCCCAGGATCAAGCCCTGCATCAGGCTCCCTGCTCAGTGGGGAGTCAGCTTCTCCCTCTGCCCCTCACCCTGCTCATTCCCTCTCACCCGCTCACTCTCTCTCAAATCAAAAAATTTTTTAAAAATATTTTTAAAAAAGAAGAAGAACCAGGGCAGCAGAAAGACTCTGGGTCCAGGTAACTCGCTGGGGTGCAGGAGCCTCACAGAAAGCAGCAGAGGAAGCTGATGACCAGCATTTCCTTTTCAAAATTCTCTCCGTGCTCCACGTCCGTGATAGAGCTAGTGAACGGCCCAGTGTGCACAGGAATGGTGACCATGCAAAACCGTGCCAATCCAGAATCTTTAAAATAGGCTACCTTAACTTACAAAACCTTTATCCTGAATAAATCACCTGGGTATTGCAAATTCGCAGGAAAGTAGCTTCACTCCTCCTGTTAGGAAATGACTGGGGAACATTTCAAGTAATCAGAATGTGGCCTACGGATCAAACAAGGGCAGAAAATCCGTTTGAGGAAGCACCCAAGTCCAGCATGCTTCAGTAGTCTCTCCTTTTCATTTCCATTTCCCACTTTAAAAAAAAAAAAAAAAAAGATTCATTGCAAACACGGTTCCTTGTGAGCTGGATATGTGGTTCATTCATGTAAGCTTATTCCTGACTCCAAGCTTTCACCCTCTTTTCTTTAAGTAAGCTCTAGGCCCCGTGCAGGGCCTGAACTCACAACCCTGAGATCAAGAGCCACACAGTCCATGGACTGAGCCAGCCAGACACCCCTCCCTAACTCTAATCCTGACACTAGATGGTAGGTGATAGATAGAGACAGAGCAAAATCCCTCCAAATAAGGAGGTAACAATATAAAGGGCTGGACTAATCTGCAAAGAAATAATTATACAATGAGGCGATGACAACGTAGGGTAAAGAGCTTGCTTCAGTGGGGGTGAGGGGCACATGGTGGGATGGAACTCTAGGGCAAGAGGGATTTCGACACTTTGAAACTATGAGCCTATAAGTAGAGGGTGAGGGCACAGAAGGAAGAGGAGAAATATGGAAAAATACAGAAGCCATTAAACCCAGGAGGCATCTGAAGCCACTAACACAGGTGGAAAGGTAAGAACACAGTAAAGGCGAAAGGGAGGCAGAGATGGCCTTGATAACCCACTCCCTTCACAATTCAGAGTAAAATTGGGGGTATCATGAGATTATCTAACAGAAGGCTTGCTACACGATTAATACACCAAAAATAATCCTGAAAGTGAGAATGGATGGTTGTTCCTCTGAGACAGAACAATGTGGGAAAGGACAGAGTGATGAGGCCATTTTAAGGCATCTCAGAGGGAGGTAGCATTAGATAGTCTTGGTCATTTTATTAAAATAGAAGAGAAAGTCGTATAATGAAAGGGAAGCCAGAGCTTGGTGAGAATGAAGTAGCTTAGGAGAGCTAATGTTCAGAATTCAAAAGCCAAAAAGAAGTAAAGAGATTGGTAGAGCTGCAGGAAGGAACCAGTTAGTCTTAAATAACACGAATTTGAATTGAGCTCAGTCAGTTGGAACACAAAACTTGCCACGGTACTTGTCAGAATGGAAGAGGAAACAGTGGAATCAAAAATCAGAACGATTTTGTGAAGAGAATTTTTTTTGAAAGAAATATGTTGATAAGCTACTCCAAGTGCAAGGTTAACCAGATCTACCCCACTCACCAACCAAGGACAAGCTCTTACAACAAAAGGTGGCTTCCAGACTAAAAGGCACTTTGGTTGCTGAGTGCTGACAGGAGCTGTGGTCAACAAGTTTGAAGACAGAAAGCAGGTAGAATGGAATGGGATTTCATCATCTAGAAGAACACTGGACTGGGTGAAAAATGGCTAAATATGCAGGGGGAATAGACCGGGATATTTTGAGAATCCCATTAAAAAATTTGCCCTGTCCTTATAGTGCACTGGCAAAGTGCCAAGAAGTGAAATTATGGAAAGAGAATGTCCTAGATTTAAAGCCCTGTTAAGAAGTACAGTCTTTGGGGCACCTGGGAGGCTCAATCAGTTAAGCGTCTGCCTTGGACTCAGGTCATGATCCCAGGGTCCAGGGATCAAGCCCTGCATGGATCCCCCCCACATCAGGCTCCCTGCTCAGCGGGGAGTCTGTTTCTCTCTTCCTGTGCGCTCTCTCTCTCTCTCTCTCTCTCTGATAAGTAAATGAATAAATCATTAAAAAAAAAAAAGTATGGCCCTTTAACAAAAGCACTGGGAGGACACTTAGTGGGAGCCTCTGACATGGGGGTCTCGGGGGACAGCAGCCTAGGTTGGGTTGAGGATAAATCAATGAACATTGAACTCTACAAGGTCTGGGGTACCCCAGGTACCCCTACAAGGTCTGGGGTACCCCAGACCTTGTAGAGTTCAATGTTCATTGATTTATCCTCAACCCAACCTAGGGTTGTGGGTTAGTGCACAGAGAAGAGAATGGCTGGGACGATAAGACTTAGAATCTTAAGTACACACAGCAGAAAGTAACAGTAGAAGGGGCCATTAAATGGTATAAATATGGAGGCAACTGCTGACTGAAATTTCAAAATCAGTTCAAAAAAGAAGTATACTGGAGCGCCTGGGTGGCTCAGTGGGTTAAAGCCTCTGCCTTCGGCTCAGGTCATGATCCCAGCGTTCTGGGATCGAGCCCCGCATCGGGCTCTCTGCTCAGCGGGGAGCCTGCTTCCCTTCCTCTCTCTCTGGCTGCCTCTCTGCCTACCTGTGATCTCTGTCTGTCAAATAAATAAATAAATAATCTTTTAAAAAAAAAAAAAAGAAGAAGTATACTAAGAACAGCAGAGTAAACACTGGAAGTCTATTCTTTCAACTTTACATTAGTAATACTCTTTGTTCATCAACATCTCTTCACTCAAAACGGTACTGTCCATCCTACCACACGGGTAGTACATACTTAAAATATGCCAATGACATTACACATTAATGCTCTTTTCTTTTCCGGCAAAGCTCACAAGACGTAAAAATGTCTGCTCTTGGTCCTGGCTTCGTATCTTCAGGACTTGTGCAAATGCATGTGCTCATAAAGTAGCTTTAAAACAAGAGTCTTATCACTCAACAGGATCTAAATCTTCGCAGTCTATTCTGTACATGGAGAAAGGGCTTCTGTGTATAGTGAAATATAAAAGTGTGGGCAATTAATTCCATGTTCCTCAAAAGTATGGTGGAAACTAATCTCTCTAGGTTTTTTTTTTTTTCATTTTACTAATGACCCATTATTTTATACATGACATATGAAAACTTAACATCTAAGAGATACCTAAAACTCAGTGAGGAAGTGACTTCATTGTTCCTCAGGGTCTGCTCGTGAAGGCACCTGTGGGAGCAAACTTAAATGACTTGGTAGCTTCTTCAGTGGACTCTGGAGTGTCTCATGTAAAATGTCATTTTAATTACTTATGCAGGAAGAAGAAATCCCATCATGTACTTGAACTTTTTTTTTATTAGTTTCAATTCACTTGTAGAAAAAATGAAACTCCCAAGAGTGACACAGAACAGAAATTTACAGAGACAATCTATAGAAATAAGAACATCACAGGCAACATATGTCAATAAAAACGTATTGTTCAATAATCACTCTCAATATGAACGGCCTAAACGCTCCCATAAAATGGCACAAGATTGCAGACTGGATAAAACGACAGGATCCGTCCAAATGCTATCTACAAGAGACCCATTTGGAACCTAAGGATACATCCAGACTGACAGTGAAGGGATAGAGAAGCATCTTTCATGCCAACAGGCCTCAAAAGAAAGCTGGGATAGAGATTCTCATATCAGATAACTTGGATCTTAAACTAAAGACTGTAGTCAGAGATACCGACACTACATCATTCTTAAAGGGTCTATCCACCAAGAATATCTAACAATTGTAAATACTTATGCCCCCAGTACGGGAGCAGCCAACTACATAAGACAACTGTTAATCAAGATAAAGAGTTGTATTGATATGAATATATTAATAGTATTCACATACTCTCAGTAACAGACAGATCATCCAAGCAGAAAATCAGTAAAGAAACAAGAGCACTAAATGACACATTGGACCAGATGGACCTCATAGATGTATACAGAACATTCCACCCTAAAACAACAGAATACTCATTCTTCTTGAGTGCACATGGAACCTTCTCCAGAACAGACCACATAATGGGTCACAAATCAGGGTTCAACTGATACCAAAAGATTGAGATTATTCCCTGGATATTCTCAGACCACAGTGCTTTGAAACTTGAACTCAACCACAAGAAAAAGTTTGGAATGAATTCAAACACTTGGAAGCTAAAGACCACCCTGCTTAAGAATGTTTGGATCAACCAGGAAATCAAAGAAGAACTTAAACAATTTGTGGAAGCCAATGAGAATGAAGAAACATCAGTCCAAAATCTATGGGATATAGCAAAGGTGGTCCTAAGGGGGAAATACATAGCCATCCAAGCCTCCCTCAAAAAAACTGAAAAATCCAAAATACACCAGCTGTCTCTAAACCTTAAAGAACTGGAGAATCAACAACAAATTAAGCCAACCCCACACAAAAGAAGGGAAATCATCAAGATTAGAGCAGAGATCAATGAGATAGAAACTAGGGATATAGTAGAACACATCAACAAAACTAGAAGCTGGTTTTTTGAAAGAATCAATAAGATCGACAAACCATTGGCCAAACAAATCCAAAAGAAAAGAGAGAGGACCCAATTTAATAAAATTATGAATGAAAAGGGAAAGATCACGACTAACACCAAGGAAATAGAAACAGTTATATGCCAGTAAGTTAAGCGACATAGATGAAATGGATGCACTCCTGGAAACCTATAAACTTCCAGAACTGAATCAGAAGAAGTTGACAACCTGAATAGACCAATATCTACTAACAGGATTGAAGCAGTGATCAAAAACCTCCCAAAAATCAAGAGCCCAGGATCTGACGGATTCCCTGGAGAATTCTACCAAACATTCAATGAAGAAATAATACCTATTCTCCTGAAACTGTTTCAGAAGATAGAAACAGAAGGAAAATTTCCAGACTCTTTTTATGAAGCCAGCATTACCCTGATTCCCAAACCGGGCAAAGACCCCACCAAAAAGGAGAATTTCAGACTGATATCCCTGATAAATATGGATGCCAAGATTCTCAACAAGATCCTAGCTAACAGGATCCAATAGTACATTAAAAAGACCAGGAGGGATTTATCCCTGGGATACAAGGGTGGTTCAACATTTGCAAATCAATGTGATAGAACAAATCAATAAGAGAAGAGAGAAGAACCACATGGTCCTCTCAACTGATGCAGAAAAAGCATTTGACAAGATACAGCATCTGTTCCTGAATAAAATGCTTCAAAGTAGGGATCGAGGGAACTTTCCTCAACTTTATAAAATTTATCTATGAAAAACCCACAGCGAATATCATCTTCAGTGGGGAAAAGCTGACAGCCTTCCCTTTGAGATCAGGAACGAACATGACAAGGATGCCCACTCTCACCACTCTTGTTCAACACAGTACTAGAAGTCCAAGCAATAGCAATCAGACAACAAAGAGAAATAAAAGATATTCAAATTGGCCATGAAGAAGTCAAACTCTCTCTCTTCGCAGATGACATGATACTTTATATGGAAAACTCAAAAGACTCCACCTCCCCAACCACTAGAACTCATACAGCAATTCAGGAATGAGGCAGGATACAAAATCAATGCACAGAAATCAATTACTTTCTTATACACTAACAATGAAAATATAGAAAGGGAAATGAGAGAATTGATTCCATTTACAATAGCACCAAGAACCGTAAGATACCTGGGAATAAACCTAACCAAAGAGGTAAAAGATCTGTACTCGAGGAACTACAGAACACTCATGACAGAAATTGAAGAAGACACAAAAAGATGGAAGACCATTCCATGCCCATGGATCAGAAGAATAAACATTGTTAAAACGTCTGGGTTTATATAGCGCATTTTGCCTTAGGAATACAAAGTGCTTTGAAAGTATTACTGTAGGGTTTCCAATAGTGTGAGATGAGATGCCTATTTTTATTCTCACACACAGAGCAGAAGAGTGACTTGGACAAAGTTAGCCAAGTTAGAAAGAATTCAGAATTAAACTCAGAACTCTGAATTCTAAAACAATGCAGCATCGACAAGAATAAATACTCCAAGACAGAGTCTTATTCAAAGGGAAGTAGCACAGAATTTTTGTCATTAAAATATGCGTTATCAGATGGATCTTAAATAGCTTCTGAAAATCAGAATTAAAGATAGGGCAGACTAATAATAGAATTCTTAAAGGCATGTAAAAGAGGCCATCAATGACTCAACTAGCTTAATAAAATACATAATGATGAACAAATGCAAATTAACCATTTTAAATTTTTCTCAGGAATTAAGCTTAATGATTTAGGAATTATGAAAACACCATTCTCATACATAAGAATACATTGCTGTTTGTTCTTTTTTTGTTATTATTTTGAAACTGAAATTGAAATTACTTTGTCCATTGGGTGACAGAAAACTTAATAAATAAAGAGAGAAAGAGACACGTATGAATAACGACAAGTTATTCTAACCGTAGGACAGCATTCTGGGATCAACATTCTCTCGGGTCTCCGTTGGAGTTTTCACACTACGGCAGATACAACTTCTGGAAACATTCAGCCATGGTGTCCTTGTGCCTTTATTTTACTGTTATTGAGTCACATCCTGGTCCTTCCTTTACAATTTTGGAAATATTTTTATCACAACAGTCTGTTAGCTCCACAGACATGTATTAAAAGCCTACTCTGTGTCGGGTTCTGGGGATATGGAAACAAATGAGAAAGAGCTTCTTCCTACCGTCACAACCAAGGGAAGAGGAGAGTGGTTCTATAAACCAGTAAGCATTACGGCACGTAAGAGAAGTGATAGCAGAAATATTTACAGAGCACAAAGAAGTCAGCAGAAGGACCGGTGGGGGGCAGCCGAGGGAGTGTTGACCCTGCTGTGGTCGCCTGGGCAGGCTGGTGAGGAACGAGCAGAGGACTATGGCTGGAATTTTGGGCAACGGAGGTCTTGTTGGTCACATCACCACCTGTCCTTTCTAAGGCTGGAAACTACATTTCCCAGAAACCATTTGGTCTGAACAGTGTCCGAATTTGCCCCTAAGAGGAACCTGTGGAAGATGTGGAAGGAGGGAGGAAAACAAAAACCATGAACCTTGACATTTTACAGTACCTGCACTAACAGGATTCTGGACACCGTCACAAACTTCCGCTTTGTGGCCCCCCCAGAATTAGCCGTTTCCTCCAGGCTGGTTTACTATTTCTCTAATCGTCCAGCCTCAGTCTCTAGGGGCTTTGGTCTCCCATATCCTACCACATCCAGATAAATTCTAATTCCCATATTAGAGGCTATAAAGATTGCTACATTAAATCATTCTTTTCCCTAATACTTGTAGACAAAGATTATAGACAATCGTTTTCTGACTCAACCCAAGTGAGGCGGACAATTTCAAAGAGAAGATGAAATGTGGACAGGGTTTTGAAGGCTAAACAAGAATTGATCAGGCAAGCAAGCTATAGAAATCATCCCTGTAGGAGGATGCACTGGATGCAAATTAATCATCCTAAGTCCATGAGAGAACAAAAATAGTCACATCTAAATACTCCCAGAACTGTCCTTCTTTCTAGCCACTGGGATGGATAATGCAATATCTCTGTTTAGTCTTAGCTCCTTACCCAGAGTCTAAAGAGTGGCTCAGTCTTGGGACTGCAGGTGGAAAGGCTTCAATCAGCTCTCACCCATGTCACCACATATACATAGTAAATTCATCTGAGAATAAATCCAAGAAGGCAAGTAGAACCAGAAAGGGAAAGAGAAGCTGAGCTCTGGGGGGTATATACTGAAACCCAACACCAAGCCATAACTGAAATTGGTTCATCTCCTGGATTTCTCGATTGTGTAAGGAAAAAAAAAAATAGAAAAAGAAAAAGAAAATATTTTCCCTATAAAAACACTCTGACTAATGTTTATATTCACTTGAAAACAAGGTTCTTTATTAATAATACAGTGTTTGAGAAAGGTAAGCATTTGAATGACTTTGAAAACATTTCTTGGTTTTCACATCAATTCTGCACTTCCTACAGACTGTGTGGGAATGAAGCCTTAAGAGTGTAATTCATGTTTTTCAATTAGTATTTACGGTGTCAAACAGTGCCTGGTACCATACTGGTACTGGGCATTCAAAAAAACAGGCAAAGATGCTTGCCCTCAAGGAGCTTAAATTCCACTGGGTAGAGTTATAAAATAATTGGAAAAATTTCATAAAGAAGTAAATTCTGAAGCATAACATCTGGATGTAAGAGACTAGTCCTTCCTCAGCCACAGATGACTGGAACAAGAAAGGTTCACTAGTTGGTGATATCTGAGTAAGGGCTGCTTGCCACAAGGTCCCTTTGACCCTGGGATGCCCCCAGGTCCTATCTCTGGCCTCTCCCTAGTTCCTACCCTCTTTAACCAACACCTTATAACTCCTGTGTGATAAGTTGATAAAGGGTCCTTACAACAGGCTGGATTCATTTAGAGAAAAAAAAAATCCTTTCTGGTGCCATCCACAGGGGCTGGTTAGGGCTCAAATCCCATCGGGTGATGACTAGTACAAAATGTAGTCACTCCTTTTTTTAAAGATTTATTTATTTATTTGACAGAGAGACAGAGAGAGAGAGAGAGATCACAAGCAGGTAGCAGGGGAGGCGGGAGCAGACTCCCCCACTGAGCAGAGAGCCCGATGCGGGACTCAATGTGGGGCTTGATCCCAGGACCCTGAGATCATGACCTGAACCGAAGGCAGAGGCTTAACTCTCTGAGCCACCCAGGCCCCTCATGTAGTCACTCCTTGATCAATCCATAAATTCTAACCCTTCTGTCATCCTGCCATTTTTTCTAAGACCCTGTCACCACCAACCTCTACCTGGTGACTCCTACCCTCTTCTGGGAGTCATCAGTGGCATGCATATTATTAAGAAAATTTTATCCCTTATATTTGAGGTTGGTAATGTCATTACATCAGGTACCCGGTAACTTCCTCGATGGGCAGATCACAGTGAGTTTTGGGGCTTCTGTAGGTCTCTCTAGGGCTGACTGGAACACTGATTTATTACTTCACTTATGTGCTCATATTCCCAGATCTCCTCCTTCATCCTTCCATCCACACCTTTAATGACATTACTCATACTTCACCAAGAAAAATGGAGCAATTTCAAGGTAATATTTAACAGACTCTCACCACCACATCTATTACCTACCCGCATCTGTTCCTTTGTCCTCTGTTCTCCCAAACTGTTAACTTAGATGAACTTCCTGTGCTCCTATCCAAAAGCAATTCTTACACTTGACCCGGGATCACATCTCCTCATGAGTGCTCAAGGGCACTGCTAAACCAATTTTTTCCTTGTTTTCCTACATCATTATTTTTGATTTCTAAATGGCTTATACTGATGACACACAAACATGTGGTTATTTCGTTCATGTAAAGAAGAAAATCTCATTTTCTAGTGTATCTGTGAAGGAGCCTGATAAGGAGTAGCCAGTGAAGCAGGAGGGAAACAAAGTACATGGGACTTTTGTAGCTCATGTGAGAAAACAACAACAACAACAAACCGAACCCCCCCCCCCAAACAACAACAACAACAACAAAAACAGTGTTTTAAGGAAAAGGAAGTAATCACATGGCATGGCTTGTACATCAGACAAGGTGATGACACTTTCGTATCAACAAGGATGGTACCAGCACGGAAGTCACTAAAGAGTCATCAGAGCAGCTCTGAGGGGAAGGTGGGGGTAAAAATCTGACAGCCCGTCTCACAGAGGCTGGGAGGAGGACACGGGACCTAAAGCTTCAGCTCTTTCAAGGAACAAAATGGTGTGATATTGACAGGGGAAGTGAAAATACTGGTTTTATGTAGTATCACAAAAATTCCTTCTGTGGTAACAGGAAAAAAGCAGTGGGTGTTGAGGGCACGCAAGGAGACAGAAAAGGAGCGCTGAGAGCCTACAGCAGGACTTCTCTGCTTCAGAAAGCAAGCTCAGGGTGAGGATGAGGGAGGAGACTTTGAGGGATAAAAATAGAAGATATGGAGGCACCTGGCTGGCTCAGTGGGTAGAGCATGCAGCTCTTGACCTCAGGTTGTGAGTTCGAGCCCCATATTGGGTGTGTAGAGATGACTTAAAAATCAAATCTTAAAAAAAAAAAAAACCCAGAAGATAAGAAATTGGCCTGAGGAGAACAGACTCTGAACATACAGTATGATCCCAGCAGCCTTCCCGAGGTTCCTGACCATGAATTCAAAATGAGACCCATCAGCGGGGTCATGTGTTTTCTTTTACCCCATTAGAATACAGGCATGGAATTAGGTGGAAAGTTGAATTTAATCAAGACTGTAGGTTTTCTGAGCCAGTACACGCAAGAAAGTTGACAAGAAAAATTGAGATTGTGTGTAAAGGACTTATAACAGTGATTGACCATGAAATTCGTGCCACGTAAGGAGCGAGGACAGGAAGCAGGGGAGGGATGATTAAATGACAGCAGCTCCAGCAGACTGGTGATGCTGGTGGCACACGCAGATCTCTGCGGAAAGAGTGAGTTGTCACTATGGGAAGGGTGGTAAGGAGAACAGGACCCATGAAATTTAGATTTTAGAGAGGTTGTAATTATTGACAAAGTCTAGCACCATTTATGGAAGTAGATGCCTGAGACAGAATGAAAGGCAAATATGGTCATTCAAGTAATGTTATACGGTCTTTATCTTAAAATCGTTAAGTAGCTTTTTGTTATCTGCAATATGGAAGTCACAGCTCTGTGGCCTATGAGACAGGCGCTTTACCATTTAACTCTCTAGCTGTCCTGGTCTACTCTAAACCCCCACCACTCTCCCTAGTGCACCCTATACTTCACCAATGCAGACCACCTCAGTTTCTCTGAATATCACTTTCACTTTTACTGCAGGACATCTTTATAAATACATTGTTCCCTCTGTCTGTAAAGGTTTTTTCCTTCCTTGCCTGCTTGATAAATTCCATTAAAGCTCAATCATTTATTATTTCTTTCCTGATAATTACACACACATACACACACACACACATATACACACATGGTGTTTATTCTCTTTTCAGAATATGAGTTCCTTGAGAAAAGAGCCAAATTACTCATTTGTACATTTCGACCTCATAGTGCCCAACATATAAAATTAAAATATCTGAGATGAATAAATGGAAAGAAATATGAATAGCTTTTCTTCTTGATAAAGTGTCCATATCCCATTTCCTAACTCATTCTACACTTTCATTTATAGACATTTCCTTATGCAATCAAAGGCTACTAAGTTGATTCAAAGACACGTACCAATGTAAATACGGAGAGGAAAAATAACTTCAGCTTCTCCTCTTCATACTCCTCCATGACCCAGATAACCTCAGATCGCCCTAAGCCAGGAGGCCCCACATCCCTAGAGCGCCCCTCCTCCACGAGCTAAGCCACACATTTACAGATCATCCTTACAACAGATTTGGAAAAACCTTGCTTTAGAGAAGTCTGTACACAAGTTATTATGCTTTGTTATAATACGGAGGGTCATACTGAATAATGTTGTTAGCTTTTTCAAACAGAAAAATAATACTGTTAACCGAATATCGTAACTTAATTTATAAAGACCCGGGAATGCAGGAAGATATTTAATAACTTCTGAACTTGGCAACTAATGCACATTTTGATTTAGTGCAAAGGAGTGAGTGTGGCTTGTGAAGAACAGCTATTCCGTCCACCAGCCTTAGAAAGAAAAACAACTAGGACAGGATGTGAATCGGAGTGCCCTGCTGGGTAACGCAACAGAAGTCTCCCGAAGCCACCTGAGGGTCTCCGAGGAGGGAAATGCGGTTCAGCCCCTTTCTCTGACTGAATATACAGGGGAGGTACTTAGCATGACACGTGCTGTGCTGGTCCTTTCCACAAGCTACCGTGTGCAGTGGCTCTCCTTGACCATGACATTGACGAACTGTCCAGAGCCTCTTCAAAGAATAGAAGCTACTGCTTCTCCATCTACTGATTCCGGGGGCAACATTATTTGACATTTGGTCTTTGTGGAACCTGGAAACCAGGAAAGGGCCACCAGATGCCTTTTATTAATGAGTCCCGGGAGGTGGTAGCCAACGATAGAGCAAAATCTCATCCGCCTCGTCTATGAGGAGCCCTGAAATGCCTGTATGAAGCACATAACCGACATTCTTCCAATTCTCATCCGCTCAGGAGGAGGAACCCTGCATGAACTCACGAAAAGTCTCCCAACACCAAACTTTTAGAAACGCACAAAAATAGTGTCGAGCGTGTGTGCACGTGTGTGTGCGTGTGTGAGAGAGAGAAAATCCTCATAGAACAACTTGTGGTCAAGCCTACGATCGGAGGCTGTGGCTACCAGGGAAAGGCTGCTGCTCTCAGTAAGCTGCAGCTTCAGTAAAAACCACACACGAGGACAGGCCAGGAGGCCTTCCAGAATTGTTACTAAGAATCCCACATGTACTTTAGGTGAACACTCAGTAGAAGTATGAAATAGGAGGGAAAACTGTTCACACTGACAGAAGAAGACCTAAAACAGTTTTTGCCCCGTTTAGCCTGGGCTCGGTCAGGAAAATTAAAAATCTCTTGGAGAAAAAAAAAAAAAAAAAAAAAATATCCCGGAGATTCATAAATACAACAGGCCTGAGGCCTGAATTTCAAGTCTAATCTAGGAATCCCTACTTCAAGAAGTCCACATTAAATGCAGTCTGAACTCCGGAGAAACCTGCAGCCCCAGAGAAGCCCAGACCTAAATAAATAAAGAAACAAATAAATAAATAAATAAAATGCTTTTCTTGAGAGGCATGCTCTCTCCATAGCCCCAAAGTTTTACTGCAAATAAACTTTCACTAAAGATTTTCTTGCAAATCTTATGAAACATACTAGAAAACAACCTACTTCGAGTATGAAGCAGTTGACACAGCAGGTAGCAGGAAGAAAGACTCAGGAACCGGGCTGCCTGGGAGGCTCAGCTGGTTGAGCATCTGGTTCTTGGTTTCGGCACAGGTCATGACTGCAGGGTTATGGGATTGAGCCCCACGTCAGGCTCTGGGCTCAGCAGTGGAGTCTGCTTGTCCTTCTCTCTTTCCTCCCCTCACTTGTGCTCATTCGCTCTATCTCATAAATAAATAAATAAATAAATAAATAAATAAATGTATTTTAAAAAGCAAATACTCAGGAGCTTCAAATAATAAGATCAGATAGAGACAATGTAATGAGTTCAAACAACTAAGACAAAAGAATTCACAAAAAGCAGAAAAAGCCCAGATCAATAGACTATTTTTAAAAATGCCTATTTAAAGAAAACAGAAGCTTGAATATTGAAAAATATAAAAATCATAGTAAAAAATTAATTGAATGGGCTAAGCAGTCAATTAGAGCTGAAAAGAAGAGAAAACCAGTGAATCTGAATATTAATCTGAGAAAATGACTCTGAATTTAGCAGAAAATGAAAACAGACAAGAAAAAATATGAGAGTTTAATAGATACAGAAATTAAAATAAGAAAATGTAATGAATGGCTAATAAAAAGCTTTCAAACTGAGAGAGGATGGTTCCAGTCCAATGGGGACACAGGAGGCTTCTGATCCCACCTCCTCCCAGAGCCGCGCTGAATCTACCGCCGCACACAGAGCAATTCCCTGTGCAAGAAATCCAGACACTCCCTGAGCAATTCCAACACGCTGAGTGAACAAGAAAAAGCCCACACTGACTAGAAAAGGTGAGACACCCTCTCGCCTTAAACCTCGCACCCAGCACAGTGACATACAATCAGGAAGGAACTTACAAATCCCAGCTTCACCCTGAGGAGAGAAGAAGGGTTTGGACCCCAACTTCTAAGACTTTCACCTGAGGAATGGGCCCCAAAAACCTAAACCTGAAAGCCTAGAGGGTTTGTGTCCCTGGGACCCACGAGACAAAAGCCAACAGAAATGGTTGTTAGCAGGTTCCTGGAGCACCATGCCCAACCCCCAAGGCCTAGAAGAGAGGCAACAGACAGACGAGCCCATCTTCTAGTCTTTACCTGAAAGAGGTCTATTTGCATGTCTTAGAAACTGCAGCCTGAAGGTCCGGCATCATAATTGAACATACTTCTAGGGGCCAATTGCAATCCTCTCCAGAGATAGGGGAGGCCACTGGGCACCTCTGTCCGGCCCACTCTAGGTCACTGGTACCTCCCTGAAAGGAGGTTATGGACATGTCTCACCCTCTGGCTACTATGGCTATCACTCCTAAGATGCACTTCTTGCATAAAAACAATGGAAAAATACCACCAATGTACCGATGAAGAAAAAAATCGGTTATATATCTGGGTATGTTGTATATCTTAACTAAACATTTGGCTTTACAGATGTATGCAGTTGTCAAAATGCATTCCTTATACAGTTTAAAGGAATTTTTGCACTTAAATTACACTGCAACAAAGTTGGTTCTAGAAATCCAACCTGCTCACATTTCCAGGGACATCAGACAGTGAGATGAAAAAAAAATTCAACACATTAAGCACCGTTACAGGATGAATTGTGTGGCCCCAAATTCATATGTTGAAGTCCTAACCCCAGTACCCCAGAATGCAGCTCTATTTAAATATGAGGACCTCAAAGGGCGACTGTGTTAAAATAAAGTGCCTTAGAATGAACTCCTGTCCAATAATGACTGGTGTCCTTGTTCGAAGAGGGAAAGAAAGCATGAATGCACATACGCAGAGGACAGGTCATGTGAGGACAGAGAAGATGACGTGCAAGCCAAGGACTGACACCTCATGAGAAACCAAACCAGATGACACATTGATCTTGGCCGTCCAACCTCCAAAACTCTGAGCAAATAAATTTCTGTTGTTTAAGCCACCAAGTCTGTGAGATTTCAGGCAGCCCTAGGAAACTAATACAACTGCATTGTTATTAAATAAAAAGTCCTAAGTACATTTCAGTAGAGACATAAAAATCACAAGATGAAGTTCAAATTCTTTCCATAACTTTAGAAAGACGATTATTATCAAAATAGGTGTAGAAGGATACTACCGAAAGTGACTACGGTCTCTTTCTGGACAACCACGATCATGACACATAGAGAGGCTTTCCTTTTAAAATCCAGGAACTTAGGGGTGCCTGGGTGGCTCAGTGGGTTAAGCCTCTGCCTTCGGCTCAGGTCATGATCTCAGGGTCCTGGGATCGAGCCCCGCATCAGGCTCTCTGCTCAGTGGGGAGCCTGCTTCCTCCCTCTCTCTCTCTGCCTGCCTCCCTGCCTACTTGTGATCTCTATCAAATAAATAAATAAATAAAATCCTTAAAAAAAAAAATTGGGGAACTTATGAGGACTCTTACTATTAATACTTTTACTCAGTACTCTACTGTAGTTTCCAAACAGAAAAATAAAAAAATCATGAATATTGGAAATGAAAAAGGAAAGCTCACTATTTGCATATGTTATAATTGTACATATGAGAGATCTAAACATATCTACAAACTTTTAGAACCAAAAAGTCAGGTCAGCAAGTTTGATGACAGGAACATTGTAAAAAATCAATTGTGTTTCTGTAAAATAGCAACAACAACAAAAATAAATCTTTAAAAATTCAACTTTACAATAACAAATACAACCGTAATTTATCTAGGAAAACCTCTAGCAAAGATGTGCAGTATCTTTGTGGAATTTTAAATACAAGAAGAAGTATATTAATGAAGATTCAATATTGGAAAGGTGTCAATTCCTCCCAGAATTGATCTCTAGAGCCAAAACAATTCTTTTCAGATGAAAACAAGTAATTTGTATTATTTTTTGCCGTTTTGGAGAAACTTGACAAATTGATTCTAAAATGTATGAGGGACACCTGGGTGGCTCAGTCAGTTGGTGGGAATGCAAGCTGGTGCAGCCACTTTGGAAAAGTGTGGAGGTTCCTCAAAAAATGAAAAATAGGGCTGCCTTATGACCCTGCAATTGCGCTACTGGGTATTTAGCCCAAAGATACAGATGTAGTGAAAAGAAGGGCCATCTGTACCCCAATGTTCTAGAAGCAATGGCCACAATCACCAAACTGTGGAAAGAACCAAGACGCCCTTCAACGGACGAATGGATAAGGAAGATGTGGTCCATATACACTATGGAGTATGATGCCTCCATCAGAAAGGATGAATACCCAACTTTTGTATCAACATGGATGGGACTGGAGGAGATTATGCTGAGTGAAATAAGTCAAGCAGAGAGAGTCAATTATCATATGGTTTCACTTACTTGTGGAGCATAAGGAATAACATGGACGACATTAGGAGAAGGAAGGGGAAAATGGAATGGGGGGAAATCAGAGTGGGAGACAAACCATGAGAGACTATGGACTCTGGGAAACAAAATTAGGGTTTCAGAGGGGAGGGGGTGGGAGGTTGGGTGAGCCTGGTGGTGGGTATTAAGGAGGGCATGCACTGCATGGAGCACGGTTATACGCAAACAATGAACACTACAACAAAAACTAATGACACACTGCATGGTGATAACATAATATGATAATAAAAATTTTTTAAAAATTTAAAAAAGCATCTGCCCTCGGCTTAGGTCATGATCTCCGGGTCCTGGGATGGAGTCCTGCATTGGCGCTGAGTCCCGCAACTCCTACTGAGCAGGGAGACTGCTTCTCCCATTCTCTCTGCTTCTCCTCCTGTTTCTACTCTCTCTCCGTGTCAAATAAACAAACAAAATCTTTAAAAATAATAATAATAATAATAAATAATAATAAAATTATATGCAAATTGCAATGTCCAAAAATGGCCAAAATTCTTAAGGAAGAGTAACATTGGAAGGAGGGGCAGTGACACCTAAGAGTCACATTATAAAACGGTAATAAATAAGAGAGTGACCGCCAAACATAGAGAGGACGACAAGCAGGACCCAAAAATGCTCAGAAATGAAGCCCCATATTTTTCGAAACTTGCTAGAGGTAGATTTATCATTGCAAATCAGTGGGTAAGAAAGAATGCCTCTTTCAATAATCTGTTCTGGGACAGCTGGTTATCCATGTGGAAAGGAAACAAAATGAAGTTAGATCCCTACTTTCAAACCATACACAAAAATAAATTCTAGGTACATTAAAGATATATATGTGCAAAGCATTTCTATAGAATTTTTGGAAAATAATATGCACGAGTATCTTAAGTTTTCAAAATGGGAAAGGATTTTTTTATATAAGGCAAGAATGCATAAAACATTATGAAAGATTGAGTAATTTCTGTGCAACAAAATTCAAAATGAACAAGATAGAAAAGAAATCACAAAGTGGAAGAATATATTCACAACGTATGTAACCAAAAAAGAATAAGTATCAATATATTTAAGGAATTCCTTTAAATTAATGAGAAAAAGAAAAAATATAATAAAAATATACCAAAAAAATGAATAACCATTTTACAGGAAAGCCAAATGATTATCAAGCACATGGCAAGTTTCTTAGTCATCACAAAAATGCTAATTATAATAATAATGAAATACCGTTTTATGATTTTTTAGTTTGTCAATATTCAAATTTTGACAAGATTTTTAAAATATAAAGGTTTGGTAATACCAAGTGGTGACAAACATTTGAAGCAATCAGAACTCCTACAAACTACCGGTAGGACTATAAGTTAGTATAACCTTTTTGGCAAAAAATCTGAATATGGAATTCCATGTATATTTATAAGCCGCTGAAATCATGTTGATAAGAGCAACACATAAGTATGAATCTTTGCCACAGCAAGTGAGGCACAGAGGGCTTAAGTGACATTCCTAGGATCACTCAACTAGTAAGTGGTAAAATCGTGATTCAAATCCTGGAGTCTGAGCTCCGAGTCTCCACTCCACTGATGTGTAACGTACCAATCTATAAGACACTCAGCAGCCATTAAAAAGAACTACCCAGCTCTGTGTCTAATAATATTAAATGACCTCTAATATATACTGTTACACAAAGAATCAATGCTTAGGAATGTAAAAAGTGGAACAGGATCTCCAGATAATATATGAGAACTAGTAAGTGAGTTTGAAAAATCTGTCGGCTACGAGGTCAATATGTAAAAATCACTTTTATTTCTATACACCAGCAACAACTATGAAATTAAGTTTTAAAAAGGTATCATTTTATGTGCACACACACAAAATAAAATACGTAAGACTAAATCTAAAAGTACCCAATTACTGAAGGAAATGAATAAATCATAAATAAATGTGTGTGAATACATATGTAAATATTAACCATGCAATAAAAGATTGATAAATTAGAGTATAGTAAAATTTAAAAATTCTATTCATCAAAGATAATTAAGATTAAAGATGATTAAAGATTTGTACTGATTAAGACAGTACAAATCAGACCATGGAATAAGAGAAGACGTTTGCAACACATGTAACCAACAGACAACCTGGGTACAGAATATATAAATCATTGCTTCAAATCAATACAAAAAAATACATAACTCAATCATAAAATGGCAAAAATGGTATTATTTCACCAAAAAGATATACAAAGGAACATATGAAAATGTGCTCACCCTCATTAATCATCTGGGGAATTTGAAATAAAACTTGCGTGAGGCACCACTACACATTCATGAGAATGGCTAAAATCAAGACAAGATTTACAACTAAGCTTTGATGAGCGTGTGAGCTACTAGGAACTCTCATACTGTGCTGGGGGTACGTCGATTGCTACATTCACTTTGCAAAACAGCACTTACTGAAGTTAATCTAGGACCCATTTCCACTTCTAATAGATACCCAACAGCACTGCATCTCTGCGTGCACCGAAGGACATTGTCCAAGTATCTACAAGTAGTTTACTCATAATCTTCCCAGGCTGAAAAACAAATCCGTCAATGCTGAAATGAACAAATAACTTGTCCCTATAACGAAATCCCATACAGTAATGCAGTAAAAGGAACCGCAGCTACACACGTACAAGCATAACCTCACAAAGATTAATTTTGAGCTCAAGCAGCCAGACCACAAAAGGATAGACACTGTGTGATTCCAGTTGTACTAACTTAATAAACAGGCAAAAACAATTTTCTGTGGTATTTGAAGTCAGAAATGGGGAGCGAAGTACAACCTGTTATTTCAGGGGTACGAGGGTTTGGGGTTTGGGCCAAGTTCTATTTCTGGACCTGGGGCATGGCTACATCAGTGTCAGCTTTGTTAACTCTTTGGGTTGTACTTGTATGTTGTACACTTTTCTAAGTGTGTAACACATCGATGAAGAAAGATTTTTTCTGAAAATTCAAAAAAGCAGGTACATTTTAAATTATCTGCCTGCATGTACGTAGTTTATCTAGATGCATTACTGAATGGATAATGATTATATTTGAGAATAATGCAGACAAAGGATGAGGTTTTCCACTGTATTTGAAAATCTTCCCCACATTTAGTAATCTGCACTTTCCAGGACAGCTAAAAAACCTAAAACATGATTCTCCGTGCTCTCCAACCACCTTGGAGCTCTCTGGTATTTTACACACATCCCCTCTCTCCAGGAAGAACCAGAGTGGTGCCTGTTGCTTGTGTTGGAGACACAGAATCAAACTAAACGTAAATGGAATTTAATAGAATTAAAGAATTAAAGCAGAACGTCTTCCGACTCAGAAAACCTCCCACAAAGTAGAAGAGAAAGAACCCAATTTTATTACTAAGCATTAAACCAGAATGTGATGTGAATTACAAACCACCCTGTAGATGGCAAAGAAAGCAAGAAATCCCCCTTTTTAAACTTCCAAGTGGATACAGCCCATTACATACACGTTCTCAAGATAAACAATCCCTAGCCCTCAAGTAAGAGGACTTGACAAGACCCTATGCCACACATAGTTCATCTACCCATACAGTCGGGGTGACCATCTGTGTTAGTTAATTGGCTCTATCCAGAGAAAAAATAAACCACTAATATGTTTATGAATGGGGCTAGTTTTGCATCTTGGAGTGAGGGACCCACTGAAGTCAGGCTCCGATGTTCCCACAGACACTGCAGCGAGGGGCACCTGCTTCCTTCATCATTTCATTCTAACAATACAACTCCTGGGTCCTTGAGGAAAGATAATCCTGGGTTGTAAAGCTGGCCAGACTCTTACTTAGCTTTTCAAATATTTATATACATTCTAAAGAGCCCTAGAAGGAACTTGAAAGTTTTCGAAAGCACATGCTTTATGAAAAGGGGAGGGGAAATTCACTTCTCTTACTCTCCGCCGAGAGACTAGATCTCTTATTTTAATATGTATTTGCCCTTACACTTGCCCCCTCAAAACCTAATGGATGAAGAGAGAAGCCATCATCGGGAATATATTTGATATGTTTTTGAATTTTTGTACCTCATCAGAGATTTACTGTGGAGTCATGTAGTTCTATGTATATATCTATATACACAAATATGTAAATTATATGTCTTTTTTTTAAAAAAAGAGACAACTAAAAGGGAAATGTTAATGTGGTTCAGAGATATAGAGAGTTAAAAAAAAAATTGCGTTTAATTGTTTCCGGTGTACTATCTATAAATATCCCGACTATTTTTCCCATTCACATGGCAATATTGAACCAGGCTTAATTCCTCGTGGCAATTCAGAAGCAAATTAAAACTTGTTAATTCAACAAAGCCCTGTAATGAGCTACAAGGATGGAGGGAGATGCAGGTTCTGATTTGTGGCGGCAAGAGTACCTCCAATTTCGTCATCACTGGATTTAAATACCATTTTAGTATTTTGAAACTCAGCATCTCCATTTAAAAAATACAGTAAGTCTAATTGCTAGCCTCATCAGGGTCTTACCTGGTTGATTAAACCTTACTGAAAGGTCTAGTGGGGGATTTTCAAACTGCTCGGTTGCCTAATAAGCTCGTATTAAGTGATTCCCCTCACTCGCAATACAAGCAATTCAGACACGTAAGGGACCTAGTTAGGGGAGAGTATTAAAAAGTGTCTGGTGCGATTCTTAATTAAAAGAAAAAAAAATCTGTGATGCAGTGAAAATAGAAATAATTTCTTTAAAAGACTGCTACTCTTACTTTACTCCAAAAACCAATGATGTACGCATGTATTTTTATGCCTATGCATTTTATTAAAGTAATTTTCAAATAAATATAATTTACTCTGTGAAATATAGTCTTTACTTAATCAGGCGGAACCTAAACCCTGACATAAATCAAGAGTGAAGGAAGGAAGACTGTGAATCTTTTTCTTTTCTTCATCTACGATGGTATTAGAACAATTTTTTTTTAAAAAATGAAGAACACCATACAATGTAGCTATCCACAGCAATATATTCCAAAATCTTAAAGCCCTTTAATAGGAAATTCTTTTTTATAAAATCAAATTATATTATGCCAAATTAAATACATTTAAATTGGGGCACCTGGGTGGCCCAGTGGGTTAAGGGTCTGCCTTCGGCTCAGGTCATGATCTCCGTGGGGAGCCTGCTTCCCCCCTCTCTCTGCCTGCCTGTGATCTCTCTCTCTTTCAGTCAAATAAATAAATAAAATCTTTTAAAAAAATAAAAATAAATTTAAATTGATTCATGGTTTCTTATGTGGACTATCCCAATATACACCTCACTCTGTGCCCATCTAAATCCTACGCATCCCAACAAAGTCAGATCAAATCTAAATAGATTGTTTCATGTGTCCCAGACCCACTGACCCTATTCCCTGAAGTGACGCTCAATGATGAGCCCGAACCTCACAGTTCAGTAATCGTGGCTTCATACCATTCTATTACTGTCTTATTTTCCAGAATAGATTATAAATTCCTGGAAGCCTTTACTTGATCATCTATTCACAGGTAAACTATTTCCAATTGATTCATTCCTTTCAACATCACTATGACATTCTTATCAAACCTCTGAAATCCTCTGCATTCCTCTTATGTTTGACTCTAATACCATTCTTAGAAATTCTTCTCTCTCTACTGACTGTAATTTCACACATTTTCAGAATAGGACCAGACATGAGCGTCCAATTAGGCTTCTGAATTCCATCCCATTTTCCCTTGCATAGGTATTTAGCCGTTTCTCCCATATCCGTTTTCTCAGGGTTTATCCAGGTTTTCATTTGCCTGCTTGCTCGTGTACCTGATGCGCTTGTTTTGCCTTCCCAAGAGTATCTGCTCTTGGTAAGTCTCACTTAACTCCTTCATGGTTCCAGTTCCAATTATCCAGGGTCTTTTTGTAATCATTCTATCACTAAAATTCATCTCTCACAGAGTAGCCAAGGGCAGAGTTCAAACTGGTCAACCCAATAAAACACAAACAACCAGGATCAGATTAAAGGTATTTAAGACGTCTAAAGGAATTCAAAGGAAATATTAGCAAAGGTCTATAACCTGCCATTGTGGAAGGTGATGATTGCAGGGTGCTGAAATTGCCCCGTGAATTATCAGCCACACCTGAGCCCTGCCTCCTCTGACTGGCAAAATGAGGTCTCAGACATGGACAGACGGCCACCCCCATCTCCGCAAATAGTAGGATCTGGCCAAGCTCCAGATCTCTGTTACCCTGGCCCCGTTAAGTTGCAGGATCTGAGTATTGTCTGGATTCCCTAAGCTTCTCTTTGAATTCCATCGTCCCCTCCACTCCTCGCTATAAGCTTCCCCTGAAAATCAGGTTTCCCTCTGGGTCTCCTTAGGAAGGTCTTACGTGAATCTTATTTTGGGAATGTGATGCTGCAAACGGGGAGATCAATATCTTTTTGACCATCATTAGGGGATCCAGTGCAGCACCCAAGACCACCACCACCACCACCATTAGCACCATCAGCGCCCAACCACCTGCTATTTGAAAGGTTAAGTAGCCACAGGGGAGAGCTGGCACAGAGTCATCAGTCAAAGACGCTTGCTGTCATCTCTCTTCGGTGTTCTTCCTATATAAATTTTACTTTGAAAAACTAAAGATAATTTATCCATGTCTTTAAACTTCTCTACCACCAAATACCTATCAGATCTATAGCAGTTCACATAGGATTTAGCAAATCCATCTGTTTTAATTATTCTTGCCAGTCTCTTCCTCGTTTTTATCCATTTCACTTTAAATTTTTATTGTTTTATTATTCAGTTTTGGTTTTTGTATTTGCTCCACGGCACGTGGCCCATGAGTTTGTTAAACTTTGTTGTCACACACCCAATACTGGGCTTTTTGATGGGCTAAAATTACTTTGACCAGAATGACAGTAAGGGTGGGTTAGAATTCCATTTACTAAATGTCGGTTATATTGCCAGTCATCAAGGATGCAGGGGCCACCGGGAATCATCCCATCTACAAAGGACTTCACAGCCCAGCACTCCTGACTGACCCACAGACAAGTCAATCTAGGTACACAGTTCAATGACAAACACACACAGCGGGTGGGGTGATGATGCAAAACCATCTGCCAAACCAAACTGAGAGAATCTAAGGAAATTTCCTAGAAAAGGTGGTATTTCAAATGAGCCTCAATCAAGGAGAGCAGAACAGGACAGGTTAGATATTTCAGGAATGGAGGAAAGGGTAAACAGAAGTTTGGTAGTGGTAAGCACCTCTGCGCCTGTTTTGTATGACTGACTCATGCACCTCAAAATTCTGATGGTTTCGCTGAACTGTTTTTATTTCTTTAAATATTTTATTTTTTTTATTTGTTTATTTGAGAGAGAGCACAAGCAGGAGCAGAGTGGGGGAGGGGCAGAGGGAAAGGGAGAAGCAGACTCCCCGCTGAGCAGGGAGCCTGATTGGGGGGGGGGGGGGGCTCGATCCCAGGACCCTGGGATCATGACCTGAGCCGAAGGCAGATGCTTAACCGACTGAGCCACCCAGGCGGCCCTGAATTGTTTTTATCTACCATTGTATTTCAGCATAAGAATACCCTCAAAAAAGAAATGGTTAAACTAGGAGGGTTCTCCTGCTGATTTTAGTACATCCTAAGTCAATAAAATTACTGTCTGGAGGCTGGCTGGTCTAGGATGGCCTCATCCACATTCCGGAGGCAGCGAGTGTGCGTCGGTTCTCACATGGCCTCCACCCTCCAGCAGCGCGGCTCAGACAGACCGGCCTGCTGACCTCCGGACACATCAGAGAAGCTCACCAGAGATCAAATAGGTTCAAACCGGAATTGTGCACCTGATCTTTTTAAAGCAGCTATCCTACAGCCTTACAATAAATTCCCTTTTTTTCCTCTTAAAAAAATTATCATCAGTTATGAGACAGATAAGTAAATTGGTAAAACAAACAAACTTTAGGAAACCTGTGTCAACTCTGGAAATGTTCTCTGCTTAGCATTCAGTTTATAATATTATCAGCGAACACATCCAAAATTATTTTAAAGATCAATTGCGTTTTGTCTAAAATCCGGTACCTCCTCGAATCACTTGTCCTACAAAGTTAGCCAAGGCTCCATGCTTGCTTCTTTCTCCTTGTAAGAGACAACTCGCCTGAATTTGATTTGTATGTGGATGAAACATTCAACATGCTAATTTACTGGTTAATATTCCCCTTTGGCACGTAGCAGCAAAGGATAATTGGCAGTAATGTGATTTCAACTTACTTGAATTTGTAGCTGTTAATTGAACCTTCACTTTTAGTAACTCTGCATCACAGCGAGGAAAGAAACTGCATTCACGTAAGATGCTCCCCAAACTCCCTCTGCAGAGAGAACATCAGGCCAGGAAACTTTCTGTGTCCTCCCCCCCATCTGGAATCCAGGGAATCAACTCTAAATAACCTCCAGCATATCTTCTAATCTCATGATTTGATGATTATGGAATGGGCTACTTATCTATTTATCTCTCAAAGAAAGGCGAGCATAGCTCGGGCGCGGAGGAGTCATTAATCCAAGGAGGGGACTTTGAACTAATTTCAGTGAGGGATGAAGATAGTCAAGAGGTGATTTTAAATTGTAATGATGAAGAAAGCAATCAGCTGATGCAGATTTTAGAAGTTGTACCAGGAACAATAATGAGAAAAGAGGATACTTAATCACATTCACAAAAGAATTATAGGAATACATAATTAAAGCAATGATAATGAGTAATAAAACTCTTGGCGAGATATCTTTCAAATATCACTAAAAGTAGAGTAAGAAGCAAAAAAAGACATTGTCTTTTGTGTTAGTGACACAGATTCTGCATGGAAGTTCAAGGGGGCAACTATTAAAGTGAGAAAATCTTAGGGCTCCATGTCAACAACCATTGGGTATGTGTGAAGGGGTTGAACAAATTTGTAGGGTGTACATTGTACAAGACAAAAAGAAAAACAAACCCAGGGAGATAATTAAGTACTTTATTTTTAAAAAGATTTATTTCTTTATGAGAGAGAGAGAGAGCAAGAGCTCGCGCAAGCAGGAGGGGTAGAGGGAGAGGGACTGAGACTCTCAAGCAGATTGACATCGTGATCCCACCACCCTGAGATCATGAGCTGAGCAGAAACCAAGAGGCGGATCCTCAACGGACTGTGTCACTCCAGCACCCCAATTTAGTATTTCAATTTATTCTAATAACAGACGAGGAGCAACAGGGTTTTATACATGAAACAGGAAAAATTATATGAAAATCAACCGTCTTTCAAAACTACAAATGTTAGCACAAAGAAACAACACAAAAAATCTCGAGAATTAGAAGGGGGAAAGGGAGCTAGTAAATTTGTAAAGATTATTCCATCCAAAAAGAAATGAGGACAAATTAAAAACAAGGTTTATAAACATCGAGAGACCAAGTGTAATGGAGCAATGTAAAAAATAAATAGCAAAATGCAGGGTAGTTAGAATTATAATTACAGCACTGTAAGACAGAGCATATTATCTCACACACACACACACACACATATATGTATTTATATATGTATAGATCAGTAAGCAAATTTATTCCATCATTCCTGATGACCTATATATGTGTGTGGGGGTGAATTTTGAATACTCTTTTAAATCTGTTTTAACATCTTGTTGGTTCGCTCATTAATCTATATGTCAAATATTTTTGTTTTCTCTTTAAATTTGTGTGATAACAATACATCTTTAAACTATCTTAATTTATCCTTTAAATATCTATAAAACACATACAAATGTACAGAATAAGTAACAACATACAAGAGAAACGCTGTTCTCGTATGTATGACTACATATGCATGTATGTAGGAAATATGTGATGTATGTGATAGGTACATACATGTAAATATTGCGTATCTAAATGAGAATTAACACTCAGAGTGCACACCAGTTGCCACAAACTGTTAAATGCTTTATGTATATTAACTCATTTATCCTATAAAGTGGGTCTAAGGTAGGGCCCACTACCGCTCCATTTTACAAATGGGGAAACGGAAACACAGTAACAAACATGCTCGTGAAAACAGAAAGTGTCAACACTAAGACTGTGAGGCCGGGACACTTGGCTCCAGGGGCTGACGCTTACCCTCGCTATCCTCTACCGCTTTCCATCGGTTGTGCATAAGCTGACAAAATTGCCTTCAAAGGAATTTGACCAACATTATTAAGTAAATAAGATAGAAAACCTGTGCCAGACTTTAAGTTATATTTTCCTACTTCCTAAAGGGAGTAAGAGTGACACAGACCCCACACAAATTCCCATACTGCTGGCCAATCAACTGTGAACAGGGGCTCACCAGGCGAAGGACTACTTAGTCAAGCTGCATGCTTTCAAGTAATCCGACGTGATGAAGTCTACCCTAGAGCTCTCCAAAACTACTGATTAAATCTCAGCGCCATTACCCCTACACTTAAAGACTCACCGAGGAACGATTAGATCCCAGCTGTCTGAGCCAAAGCAAACATATCACCCACTTTACAAAAACAAATAAATGAATGATGATATCTTCAGGAATTATCCATGAGTAAGCCCAAGGAAGGATCTGGAAAGGTTCTACAGCAGTAAATGAGGGAATCAATGGCCAAGACCACTACAATTACAGGCTAATGAGGAGGGATGAAGACAGATGTATCAAAATAGCTAACAGCTCCCCAACGGGCTAGCTTCCTCCTCCTTTGAAGCAAAAACGGAGTCTGAAAATTGTGGGATGTTAAGGAGGACAGGTGGAGAAAATATGGCTGAAATGTTCTCAACATTTCTACTGATGTTCTCAACATTTCCATATACCAGGATCCCTGGCCAATGCCATCCATATATATACATATATATGTATGTATATATATATTTTTTTTTTCACCTTCCTGTTTATATTTGTACACCAACATAACCTGCCCTGATTTAAGCAACCTAGAAGTGGCCCGACCTGCCAATGCAGGCTAGCATTACTCTTGTGCCCCGCACTCAGCAAGGCCCTCGTGAGAACAATACCTAAATAGGGACAGAGGTAGAAAACGGATATAACAAGCTCCAGCTCTAGGGCCTTCCTTGTAACCCTTGTAACCCCCCCATCCAACGTGTGTCTCTATATCTCACCAAACAATGGGAAAATGTGCCCTTTATTTCAAGTGGAGCTGTTCTGTTATCAATTTTTTCCGTACCAACCAGGTTTTTTTGTTCCGTTTCCTTCCCAGTTCCTACCTGCCCAAAGGCTTTGGTTCCACCCCACTGATTCTTACAGAAACGCAGCACCGCCTTGTTGAACAACGTGGTACATTTGCGCAGCAACCAAAGCTTCTCGGTTCTAAAGAGAAAGCCTGTTAGGAACGTCCCTTTCTACAATCCATCCAGGCTGGTTGGAGGCTGTGCAGCATAGCAATGACACCGCTGATATCATTGTGCCTAAAGCAAATGATTAAAAGCCCATCAATACGAATTGGGAAAAACTGAGAATCAGAGGTTACTTTTTTCCCCTTTTCTGAGAGTTCAGTTTTACTGATTCTTTTTTGATGCACTGAAACTTTTTTGAATGTGTTCTTCTGCTTCCATTGTCTATAAAATAAAATGTTTTCATCAAGACTTATTAATTCATGTCTCCTTAAGAATAATTACATTTCTGAATTGTCTATGCACTGCTATATATCATCTTTAAATTTTATTATTTACACTTGCTGGATTTTATTCTGGGAAAGGCAACAAATGAATGGAGTTAGCCTAAACACCTTACTTATCCAGAGTCATTTCTCTTTTCAAGTCCATATCCTTAAATCAGACGATAACTACCCAAGGTTATCAAAAAACACAACCAAAACTTACTATTCCAAGTGATTTACCTATATTGATTCAGTCAAAACTCAAGAGGTAGTTAAGATTATAGCCCTATATTAAAGATAAAAATCCTGAAGCCTAGAGATTTTAAGCAAATTGCCCAAGGTTACTCAAGTGGTAACTGACGGAGACAGAATTCAAATCTGAGTACGGACAGTTCTGCATCCATGATGGTGTGACTTCCTTAAGAGAGACAAATCTCTTCTTAAAGGAATTTATCAACTGAGTGCTTATACAAGGAACATGTAGAAACATGATGGTCATTTTTTCAATAACAGCACTTTTTAAAACATGCAAAGGGATTTTTTTTAATGGTCCAAAAACATAATAATAAAGTATATCTCAGTAAGGAAATTTCTGTAGCTGGTAAGCTGATTTGTCCATTCATCTATTCAACATTATTTATTGAGTGATTACCATGTGCAAGTCCCTAAGAAGGAACACAGAAGCCTGCAGACCAGTAGGGAACAAAACCAAACAAACAAGAGAGCACAGAGGGGAACAGCTCTAAGAACAGATGTACGCGATGTTCCCCACGCAGTGGAGAGAGACATGAGCTTGCTGGGGACAGGGGTAGGAGGGTCAAGACAGGTCTTAATGAAAGAGGATATATAAAATGCATAATAAAAGGCAAACTGGAATGCCAGTAGAATTCAAAAGAAAAAAGAATAGGATGTAAAGGAATGCATTTAAGGAAATGCTAAGTCCCTATAACACGGAAAAATAATGTGCTTAGGAACCTGAAATTAGTGACATGCAAGTATGTAATTTTCTTCTGTCTTATTTCTGTGCTGGTAAAAGAATAAAGTTTCTATCCAAACTGTACGGTGTGGTTGTGAAAAGTGCTGGTTCCTCAGGGACTCTGAAATCTACTGCTTTAGAATCTCTTATAGGGACACCCAGAAACCTGCCCATTGAACGAGCTCCAGGCGTGGCCTTATGCACGGGGAACTCCAAGCATAATGACCACCATGTAGTCTAGAACGTTGTCACAGATGTGACCGGACTCTACGTCAATCGTCTCTGTTCTACGGAATGGCGTCTCAGATTTAGGATAAGGCTGCCGCCACATTGGCCCTGGGGGACCAAGTTAGTATCAAGGGACACATGCCTATAATTGAGAAAATTGGTCTGCTGGGTGAACTTGTAATGCTTATTATTTGTAATTCTAATTGGAAAACATCTGTAGAAAAGAAAACAATAAATCTAACACTAACAGTTAATAATACATTGTTCTTAATGATAATTATTAGATAATATGGGCACTAGAGGCTTAAGGCTTCTCTTCCATTGTGAGAATAAAATCTCACATTTAATATCATGGGTTACACGGGCTATTACTACACACACACAGGGAAGTTCCCAGGTTTTGCTCTATTATTCAGCTTAATTTTTAACTAGTGATCAGACACTGGCCTGGAATAAGTTTGTTGAGAGAGCAGAAAAACAAATCAAATTGAATATTTGATAAGAATAATAATATGCTAAAATTTTTATTTTCTTTTAGGATCAATATGGTGCAACGGAGTTCAAGTAAAAGAGAATTATAGCAAAGTATTTTTGATGTCTTCAAAAATAATCATACTTGGATTAAAGTTAAGATAGATGTTCCGAATTACAGTACTATGTGAGAAAATACAGGAGTCAAGAAAGGGAATGGTCCATACTATCATGATGTTCTTAGTAAAAGTGTTCACCTAGTCCCCATAATGCAAAGGGTTTGTGTTAAGAGGCAGAGCAGCAGTGGTATTCTAGAATGTTCTAGAGTGACTCAGAACAAAGTATGTGGGGATTTTGTGAAATTGAAAACTCTCGATCATCAAAACACAGAGGAGTATTCATTCACAGGAAAATCATGGCTTTGTGGTTTTTTTGGGTTGGGGCAGGGGCGTTGGTTTGTTTGTTTGGTTGGTTTGGTTTGGTTTGGTTTTGCTTTGCTCTTAAAGAGCCGGTTCTCAGGACACCAGAGGAACTTAGCTTCAATCTGTACTCTGTAATCACTATTTGTGTGACTCAGGTAACCTCTCTGAACTGCACTTTTATTTTTTCCCAAATAGGAATAAAGTTACTGGCTTTTATACAGAATCGACTTGATATAAACTAATGTTTGGTTAAAGCACGTAAGCATTGCAAAATGACTCTTAGTACGTCATGCTGGCCTTGTCACCATTTTTTATTTTTTATTTTTATTTTTTATTTTATTTTTATTTTTTATTTTATTATTTATTATTTATTTATATTTTATTTATATATTTATTGTATTTTAATATAATAAATATCCTGCTGTTTGAAATTTCCAGGTCCTTTATCAAGAACTTTTCAGAGGAAAAGCTAATTCCTTCAAAGGACTGTTGTGAATGTCAACCATCTGATACAATTATAAAATAAGACATTCTGAAGAAAAGTTCATTCAAAGAGGAAAGTTTCAAAAAACGCAACAATTTTTTTTTAAAGCTTGCCTTTAAACAAACCGAGGTAAATGATTTTATTTATTTTTTGAAGTTCCCATCTTTTTTTTTTAAGTTTTTCCTGAAATTCCAGCTAGTGAACATATAGCATAATACCAGTTTCAGGTGTACAATTTAGTATGTAAGTTTTAGTTACAAAAGGAACCAAACGTGAATGCTTACTTACTCTTTCCCTTAAGAAAATACACCTTCTTTGCTCGGTAGTGCAATTAGCAACCCCAAGCTGTCTTGTTATTTCATCGGTAGGTACATTCTTGAGAACATAAACTTGAGAGCAAACGGCGGTGAGGTCTGTGAGATGTACAAGGATGGACATCACAGCTCGGTGCTCGTGGACAGAAATGCATGATTAGATATTCAAAAACTGAATCTACAGGGGCGCCTGGGTGGCTCAGTGGTTTAAGCCTCTGCCTTCGGCTCAGGTCATGATCTCAGGGTCCTGGGATCCAGCCCCGCGTCAGGCTCTCTGCTCAGCAGGAGCCTGCTTCCCCCTCTCTCTGTCTGCCTCTCTGCCTAGCTCTGATTTCTCTCTGTCAAATAAATAAAATCTTTAAAAAAAAAAACAAAAAAAACTGAATCTACAATATCAAGAAGGAAACGAAAGTGTCTCAAGATAACCACCTTTTAGGGCACCTGGGTGGCTCAGTTGATTAAGTGACTGCCTTCGGCTCAGGTCATGATTCCGGAGTCGCTGGATCGAGTCCCGCATCGGGCTCCCAGCTCCACGGGGAGTCTGCTTCTCCCTCTGACCTTCTCCCCTCTCATGTTCTGTCTCACGCTCTCTCTCTCAAATAAACAAAATAAAATCTTTAAAAAAAAAAAATACCTCCTTTCACACTAACAAGTCAGTCAGGAGCACTTTCCAATAGAACTTTCTGTGAGGACAGAAAGGTTTGAGACCCCTGCTCTTCCACAGAGCAGCTGACGGCCCACTGAAAGCCGCTGAGCTCTGGAAATGTGACCAGTCAAAATGAAGAAATAAACTTTTTTTTTTTTAAATTAAATCCACTTAAATTTAAACCTAAATATCTACATGTGGATAGTGGCTACCATAACAAAAGTACAGAATAGACATTTTGAATATGTTCTTCCTCAGGTGTGTGTGTGTGTGTGTGTGTGTGTGTGTTTGCGTGGAGAGATATTTGTGAGGACAAAATAGTGCAAGCGGTAACTGTAGCGTTTATATAATAGGCTACAAACCTCATGTCTCTTCCTCATTTTAAAGGTGTGTGAGAATCATGAGTCACGTCTCTTGAAGTGCCTTATTTCATGTCCTGTTATGTTGCAAAGCTATGAAAAGATACTACCTTTCAGGCTTAACAAGTAGCTTAATAGATGTTGTACTTGTTGTAGAATGAATTGCCTGAGGTAAACAGATAGTAAACAAATAGTATAATATTGTATTTTCTCAACAAATATTAAATAATATTTGTGTTCCCAAAACATTGTTGGGTGGAATGATTGAAGGAGCCAGTAACTTTTAATAAACCATTTTTAGACTCTGCCATTTATAATTCGCTTTCCTTTTATGTAATAAGGAGAAGTTATTTCTTCTTCCAGCTCTATTACTCTTTTCTCTCCTTCATGTTTTCATAACAGATACCATATTTACAATTAAAATGAATGCAGTTTTTCACATAATTTTTAGTCTAAAGATTCAAAATTTTACTCTTTAAACTGGCGGTACCACCAGTAAAAGTAAATAACTTTTAAGTTGATTTCTTTCATACTTAAAACTATGTTGGCTTTCCACTAAATGATGTGTACCAAGGTACAAGACACCTAAATGAATGTATTCTTTTAAAATCCTTATATCTGTTTTTTTTTTAAAGAATACTTTTTAAAAATCAAATGTCAATATGTCATTAATATTAAGAGAAATGAGGTTAGCATGGTTTAATATATGATGGGAGTTTTTTCCTTGACATTTAACCCATCATATTAAAAGCTTCTTCAAAGGCAAGAAATATCAGCTTGTCACCTGGAGATCGAAATTGAGCTGCTCTGAGACAAACTGCTGTTTCTGCCCCATGATGAAATTCATAGAATGGACAAAAATGTCAGGATAAAAATAGGCCACATCAAAGGGGGGGGCCCTCAGGAAAAGAAGGATAGCTATTGTTATAATTACAACTAAAAATCATTTAAAACCAGTTATTTTTCTCTAGTAGCACGTGAAAGACACCTAGCACCTGGATTTATATTGTTAAATACTTAGGTGAGAACAAAATGAGATCCAACTATGTTTATGCTAGTCTGTGGATGTCACTTCGAATACAAGCTGAATCATGGATAAGAAGGTATTTTAAAGAACAGCAAATATTTTAATTCGTAATATACAAAGGACAAACCACAAGCTGGCATTTTGAAATTCTGGAATGATAAAAAAAAAAGATATATATCAATATTAAATTATGCAAGATGTTGGAGGGCTGGATGCCAAAATATGCACATCTTCTAAGGAAAATCTCTGACAATTCAAGAACAACAGAACTGTAAATGAACCCACTCATAAGGATCAACAAGTTGCACTTTTCCTGAAATTTAAAAAGTATCTTGAACAAACGCCATAGAACAGAAGCACAGAGCTCAAGATGACACCTCTCATTCCCCCAAAGAGGGCTTAACACAGTGAAATATCAGATTTTCCTGTTTCTGGGACACAGAAGAATACACGTTTATGCAGATTTTGTTAAACGTCACTATTTGCCACTGACCACTCCATATTAGTTAATTGCTCAGGTTTTAATGATACATATGGAGAAAACTCTAGGCTGCTTTTGTGGATAGTTAATCCTGTAGATTATATGACACTGTTACCTCATGAGATTTTAATCCCTGGCAAATGGCTATGACCATCAGTCATATTCAGATTTTATTTAAGAACTGTAATATCCCCTTTCTATAAATCCTTTTCAATTATTTAGGGAAGTGTTTTCTAGTCTCCTTATCTTTATTCTCCATTGCTTTTCCAATCGATAGTTCTTTCAGTTAATCAATAATGCAGAGAAAGAAGGCCAAGTCAGATATGGGCCAAAAGCCAGTGTGACTTTAAAGTAAATAAATAACTATCAGAATGTGTGTATGCCTGGTTCATCAGACTGGCAAAATATCCTCTAATTCTGTGAGATTTAGATTTCACCAATAAAACAGGGAAGGAAGGGAGAGATGGCTACCTGGCTTAGTTGGGCTTATGCATAAAATCTGGTATACAAGGGATAACATCCAAACTGTGTTAGTCACCAAGCCCTCCGAAGCAAAAAAATTAAAGTGCAATTCTGTACAAATTACACCTAGACCTGGTACGTTTTACTCTCCCAAATATTGGCTGGTATTAGAAGAACAGAATGTCAGACCTGTCAGTTTTCCAATTTACAATGACAGAAATGTGTTCTATATTCTTTGTGTGTTTGATGGCATTGTAAAGACACATAAAGAAAAGACTTTTACGAAAATTATCCATACTGCAATCAAAAACGCAGAACGTTTAAAAACCTAGCATGCAGAAAAATTTTAAGGAGTAACACTGAACATTCTACTCAGTTTTGTATGGAGATTTCAAAAAAAAAAAAAAAGATTTAGAAAAGAGTATGTCTGTACGATACATTGTCCTTACGTATTACACTATAATTTAACATGATGCTTGATTTTTACCACAGATTCAAATAACTAAGTTAAACATTTTACACAAATCATATTTTCACTTTTTCCAGTCAACATTAGGTTTTGAAAACTGGGCATATCAGTTGAGTAGTCTACAGGATGTGACCAACACATTTGCTTCTTTTCACTCAATAATAAATACCTAAGTTTCTCTATGTCTCTTCTTCCACAAAAATAATCAAGTATGCTTGGAAGTGAGGGCCAGATTCTCTGGGGTGTAATAACAAATACTAGATTGTTGAAGAGTTAGATATAAGCATTCGTAAATTCACTGCTATGAATTTCCTTCCAGAAGGGCTGTACCAGGCTCTGTTGCCACAAGCGATCGAGGACACTATCATTCCTCTTCATTCTTGTCAACACTTGGTTGTATCTTTCTCCTGAGGTGAATCCCATGGGTGTAAAATAGTATTTCACTTTTGTTTTAGTTTGCATTTGTCTGATTATTATAGAGGCTGGGTAACCTTTCACGTAATTAGCACAATTTTGTGCCTTTTTATATTTTGCCAATTTGCTTCCTAATTTCTTCATCCTTTTCGGTTGCTTGGAATATAGTTTTTGTCTAGTTTCAATACTAAACCCTTTGCAAACCTCTTCACCCAATCTGTCATCCAACTGTCAATTCCTCCTGTGATACTCCTCGCTGAACAAAACTACTCAATTTTTATGTAGACAAATCCATACGCATTGTGCTTTTAGGGCTCTGTGAAGAACTTTCTCCTCACAGTTTTTATAGTTTTACTAGTTACATTTCTCTCACTCATCAGTCTGGAGTTGACCACTACGTGCGGTGTGAATAAGGAGTGAACGTCATTCCTCTACTGTGTAGTCTTTTTCCCCAAAATAATGTACAGTCCAGCCTTTCCCACTGGATGTGGAACCACTTTACCATTATCTAGTTCCCAAACCAAGAGGTCTGTTTTGAATCCTATTTTGTTACATTAATCTTTTTGCTATTTCCTACAATAACATTAATCGTGCTTATTACTTAGACTTTGAAGCACACCTATATATCTCTTAGGAGATATCTTACTTCTTTTTTTTTTTATCAACTGAGCTTTTCATGGATATTTATGTATGTATGCCCAATTCTTCAAAATGCATTTTTATGGGAAGCACCTTGAACTAAGTTATTATAGAAAATAAATCTTTATATTATTAAAGACATACTATGTCTCTACATTTATTCACATCTGCTTTTATTTCCTTCACTACAATTTTAAAATTTCTATTATATGGGTTTTACAAATTCTTTCCCAGATAAATTTCTATGTCCTTTTAATTTTTGTTGCAATAATTTTATATTACATTTTTAAAGAAGTCATTACTGATTTAGATGAATGCCTAAAAACTGAATGAGTTGACCTCATGTTCAGCAAACTTATTCAGTTCTCTTATGAACTCATCATTTGTTAATTCTGCTGGGACTTCTATGGAGATCACGTCTATGAAATGAGAGAGTTTTATACTTTTTTTATTATTTTTCTCAAAATTTGTCAAAATCTACATTTATTTTATAAGACTCTAAAGAATTATGCCTAATCTCTAGTAATTCATTGAACTATAATAATGAAAAGTGGACACCCTTGATTTGCTCCTGACCAAAGATAATGTGTTGAAAATTAATCTTTAAATATGACATTTACTATAATTATAGTAAAATCTTTTAACATATGAAGGGAATTTCCTTTTAATTTTCTCAGCATTTTTTTTTTTTTAAGTAGGCTCCATGCCCAGTGTAGAGCCCAAGGCAGGGCTCGAACTCATGACTCTGAAATCAAGACCAGAGCTGAGATCCAGACAAAGATGCTTAACTGACTGAGCCACCCAAGCTCCCCCTCAGCATTTTTAAAACAGTTATCATGAATGGAAATAACTTTATAAATTATTTCAGTGTTTATATTGTTTGTTTCAGTATTTTAAAAACATAATGAACTTTACAAATTCTTATTCAGCATCTATTGATAGTTATGTGACTATTCTCAGTATATATTTTTTTAAAGATTTTATTTATTTGACAGAGATCACAAGTAGGCAGAGGCAGGCAGAGAGAGAGAGGAAGGGAAGTAGGCTCCCTGCTGAGCAGAGAGCCCGACACGGGGCTCGATCCCAGGACCCTGAGATCATGACCTGAGCCGAAGGCAGAGGCTTTAACCCACTGAGCCACCCAGGTACCCCTATTCTCAGTATATTAATGAGCTGAATTACATTAGAAAATTCTGCAAAGTGTAACTATCCTTCTTCCATTTTTATGATAAACTTTCTTTGATCAAAAAGTGTTTTTAAATATATTTTTGGATTTAGTAAGCCAGTACATGGTATGCCCAAATGGGATTATCTCCATGATAGATGCAGCTGAAACTCTAGGAAGACAGGTATCAGCCACTCCCATAATCCACAGAGAACTAGCCAACCCCCCTCCAAGCAGCACTTGTACATGGTACCCTTAACTTAGCACCCACCTCTGGCTCATAAAAAGGGTAGAGAACCGGGGCAAGGTTAGAGAGCAAGGAGATGATTATTTAGGAGAAAACCATCAGTCTGTCTCTGAGTGACAATTTTCGCACTGGCAAGTAGTTGGGAGTATTTCAAGCTTCAAGGGGCCCTGGACTTTTAGGAAAACAATGACCTAGGCCTAATCAAGGTCTGTGAAGCAGAGGTGAGTAGATATGGTAACGCACCATACAGACAGAGCAGGAGAAATCCTGGAAACCAACAACTGGGGCAAGCCATGTGTGTTTCTCACAAACCCTACAGGGGCTACACAGAGATAACATTTGCCCAATGATTTTTTTTTTAAGATTTGTTTATTTATTTGAGAGAGCAAGTGTGTGCACAGGAGTCGAGTGAGGGACAGAGATAGAGGGGGAGAGAGAATCCACAGGCAGACTCCCCACTAAGTGTGAACCCAGAGATCATGACCCAAGCCAAGACCAAGGGTGCCGCTCAACCAACGGTGCCCCTCTGGGGCACCCTGCCTAAGCAACTTTAAATCCTTCCAAAGGACCAAGTGACCCCACAGAGGATCACTTTGAAGAGACGAGGGAAGAGAACATCACTGCTTTGTGGGAAGCATAGTCACACTTCCCAACACAGGCTTTCAAATGACTTAAAAGTGCTCACATACGACAATGAGTAAAGCACAGATATTGTTCGGGGTTAGGGAAAATTAAAAAAAGAAAATTTAAATCAATCCCAGGGGGGAAAACATCTGTTACAATATAGGTATGGGTATTAACACCTGACAACTTTTTTTTTTTTTTTTTGTGATCACTCCCAGTTGTTACCAGTAACTCCCAATTTTTAGAGGTGTAAAAGTCCGTTCCCACCTACTATCTGAGCATGAACCTCTCATCCAATTTGAAACTTTCTCATCCTCTCCTCTGCAGTCTCAAACAATTGCTAACCAACAACCAAATTACTATATTCTCTCCCATGGACCAGGGAGCTCCTGGGAATACCTCAATGATCTTCCGAAGATTCTGTCAGAAAAACGAGCCTTCTGCAGGGAACTCACACTGCCCCACCGAGCCCTGCTACAGGGGTCCACTCATACTGACTCTTCTGTGAGTAATGCTCAGAGGCTTTCTGACGGGGCTCCTTTCCAAACCTGAAAGCCCCGAGAGTCCAGCTCCCATCTGAGGGTGCTACCTCTGGCCCCGGCACCAGGGGGTGTGCAGCTGCCTCCCCCCCACCCTCCCCACCCCCCGCCTTCCTTCCTCATGCTCTGCCTGCAACAGTAAGTCTACAGTGCAGAGAACATATGTCAAGGGTCCTAAGTGCTTTTCCAAATGTTCTTCTCACTTGCTTTAAGGAGAAAACGTAACCCACTCCCTAAAATCTCTGTCCAAGGAAATTCCCATGAAACACTTCCTGTAACGAATGCTTAAGCCTCTTTTCCATACCTGGATGTGGGTGACGGTCTCACGGTGCAGAAAGAGAGTTTCAGGCCACCTCCTTTGCGAGTAGCTCACACATGGTCTAAAATAGCATTTTCGAATATACCAGCACTTGGCCTCTACTTCATCTCTGTCTTGGTGCTTCCGCTAAAAGTATAAGAACAAATATCATGTATCAAATGCCTTAGATGTGATTTTTTAAATTGAATTATATAAAATCCCTAAAGCATCCAGATTTAATTATCTTCCAAGCTCTTGCACAATGGAGTTTTATATTCTTTGTATCCATTCTTTTCTGTAACAAATGTGTATTAATTGCTTACTTTGAGCCAGGACTGTTCTAAGAACTGCAACTGTAGTAGGAAGTAAAGCAGAAAGGCTCTATCCTTGTGAACTTGCATCCTAGGGAGGGAAAGACATATAAATAAATAAATGTTATACGTCAGTGCTATGACAAAACTCTACAGCTGACTGCGTGGGTAAGGGGCAGCATAAACTGTGGTTAGGAAAGGGGAAGGTGCTGCTCATTAAGCAGAAGTTCTTTTTCTTTTAAGAATGATTGATTTTAGAGAGAGAGGGAGAGCACGCAAGCAAGGGAAGGGGCAGAGGGAGAAAGAGAAACAGACTCCGGCTGAGCACAGAGCCCAGAGTGGGGCTCGATTCCATGACCCTAGGACCACGACCTGAGCCAACACCGAGAGTCAGACACTTAACCAACGATGCCCCCCAGGGGCCCTAATTAAGCAGAAGTTCTAAGGAACTGACAGTGAGGCTTTCATACACTGCGGAGAAACATCCCAAGCAAATGCAAAGCATGTGTTGTCCTGCTCAAGGGACAGTAGGAAGGCCGTTATCATTTTGAACACAAATGGTCAAGTTAAATGTAAAATTCTGGAGTCAAACTCTTTTTTCCCTCATAATCCCCTTGCTTCGTGATAAAATGCACTTTTCAATCTTTCCTGGAGGGCAAGACGGCATACACTCTTCTTGCCTTTTGTTGTCATCGTGATTCACGCATTTATTCGATGATGCCTTCCTATAAACACTGCCCCCTTCCCACATTTCCATCTCTAGAAAATTCTGAAAGAACAGAATAAATGAAAAACATACCAACGGTGCAAGTAACCTCATTTAAGGATGAAGCTTTATTAGACTCATGCCAACCAAGTGGTCCAGGTACAAATGACAACATTTAAATAAAAGATAAACCATATAATTTTAATTGTCTCCAATTATTAGCTCTTGAATTTCCTCTAGGCGTGTCTATAAACATCATAATTGCTAATTCAGCACTTTTAGTAAGTCTAATTTTAGTTGATGTGTTAGAACCTGAATTTTAAAGATTAAAAATGACTTTGGTCTTACCTGAACTCATAGCCATTTGGGGAGAAAAGGAAACAAAAACTGTATAATAGAGATACAGGGAGGAAGTACAAAAAGGTCAGGAGAAGGGTGCTAGGGTTGTAACATCGTAGTCCTAAAAGATGGCCTCAAATTCTTTGACATTTCTCCCAGGAGGTCAGGTTTCTGTCTCCTCCTTTCACATCTGGGCAGGCCCCTGACTGCTTGGAGCTACCAATAAGGGAGGAAGGAGGAAATGTTGCTCTATGACTTTCAAGACCCCGTCCTAAAGGCATCCAGCTTCCCCGTGGCTCTCTTGGAATGCTAGCTGTCTGGGTGTTCCCTCCCAGAACACCGCCCTGGGAGCCAGCAACTTTGCTGGCAGAGTCCTGAGCCTTATGGAGCGAGCACCAGTATAAGGGCCTGGTTGACAGTCCCCAGTGAGCCTACAGTCAGACCTGGAGTTGGAGAACCACCCCCCGCCCCCACAGCCGGGTGGCTCCAAGTCCCTTCCAGCCATTCAAGTCTTCCAAGGAGCAGCCCCAGACGTGGAGCAGAGATAATCATCCCCAAGATGCCCTGTCCGCTCCCACCCACAGAACGTCAGGGCGCAAGGACATGACTGCCAGCAATGACATGATTGCCATGTTCTGTCCTCAAGTGCGGGGTGCTTTGTGATGCTGCAGTAGATAAATGGCACACATAATGGTCATCTATTTCAGAATTTCCAGATGGCCTTTATTGCAGATACTCAGTGACTTTAACCCTCATGATCCTTCAGACTGTCCGATACTGGGCTAAAATCTGCTTTTGATAGGAGCCGTCCCTGTACCACTTATTCTGCCTGGGAAAGACGGGGAAGGCTTCCCAGAGCAGATACCATTTGTCAATATTATTGAAAAAAATTGCCTGATCTATTTCATGGGCTCTCCACACCACTGTTCAGGGCCAACACCCAAATGCCTTTAATGTTCTGAAAAGCGCCTTAAAATCATTTTTCAATTGCATATTACTTGATCTTCAGTTTTGTGACCCGCCTGAACTTAGTACAAATCCCGTGTCACTCCAGAGGTAATTTTGTAAGGCGGGCCCGTCAGGACTATGACGGCGGGTGATGGGAGAAAGAAGGCTGCCTTCCTTTGTCCCTACAAAGGACAAGGAGGAAGGGGAGAGGGAGACACACGCAAGGTCTCCCCTGCCTTTCCTCGATGACCACCGCCTGCGTCAGCTCCCCAATGTACAGCATCATTTAGGCTTGGCATCTGTAAAAACACTGGGCAGTTTTTTTGTTTTTTTTGTTTTTTTCCTTTTTTGCAATCCTAATTTTTAAGAATCATTTAACTGGGCCCAGAGGCTGTGCAATCAGAGTATACAGAATTTAGGGAAAATAAGGCGAATGAGTGCATTGGGACGTTTTGTTCACGTTAAGCCTTTAGGAGGACAAGAGCTAACTGAGGACACTGGACCGTTGTTAGGAAACTGATGAGGAACGAACAGCGTGATTTCAGCGAGAGAGAAGCAACCGCTCTCATTCCGCGCAAGGAGCTTACTGTCAATTTCCCACAATGAAAACTTGAGACGGAAGACAATGAACGCTGCATCCAGGCATCATTCCTCCATTGTTTGTTCATGCAGGTTTCATATTAATCCGTTTCTGATGAATATACTTCACATATCCCTTTTCTTCTGAGTTTTTCCACTTGACTTTTTCTGTCCCCTACCTTCCGTCCTCTCGGCACCAAGCGCTGAGCTACTACCTGGTCTGACAAATTCAAATCCCACAAGACATCTCTTGCCACAGTATCACAACTAATTTTCTCCTTTCAATTAAAGGTCATAGTTTGTTTGAGAAGAGCAGAATGTACCGCAAGCATATTGACATTGTGTAAATGAGAACTGAAATCAAGGGGTGGGTAGTTAATGAACAAAAGATGATTGCTCAGTGTCTTAACGGCAGCATTTCGGCTCCAGATTAAATCCACTGAAAAGGTGATGGGCCAGAGGACAGCCAGCCAGCCGAGAGGGCAATCACCCCACACGGGGGGTTCGCCGACCTTCTCTCCCCATTTGCTTCCCACGTATGTAGTTTGCTTCTGAGGACTTCCGTGTCCAGCTAAGGGAACAAAATGCGTATTTCCCTCTCGCACAGGGGTCTATCGTATTTTATAACATATGTGCCCGGTTATACCACTCAGCACGACAACCTGTGTAAGGAAGATGCACTTGGTTTCTTGTGGGCTGAGGACAAGAGGTGACTCTGAAGAACAGAGTAGAAATGACACCTCCTGATTCAAAGGCTGCATGCACGTAAGTGTTCCAATAATAAATGCAGATCTAATTATGTTTTATAATTTGCTTACTACTAACACAGAATGACTAACACTTCTGCAAGCGGAAAAGTTTGAAACGTAAATTGCTGGAATATATATTTTACCTTACATAAATATGTTTAAGGGAGACTCATGCTTTTAGAAAAGTTTTGCAAAGCTGGTACAGTTACGTGTGTGTGTCCCAGAAAGAAGATGTGAAATGCATTTTGTTATTTTAAATTTCAGTGTTAACTTTTCACCAGAATGTAACTTGAGGGTTTGCTAATAGCTTACAGATTGAGTATTGCAGAAAAAAAGAGACACTGGTAGGTAGATTAAAAATTCATTATAATATTACCTGATATGGTAATTATATATAGAAATCTTACTTTAATATAAGTTTTATGTTCTAACCCCTCATTATATTTGACTATCGACTGTCAGTTATAAATCATTACTATCACTTGAGTAATCAATTAACAAATTTTGGTTTCGGTGAGAGATGAATCATTTGTCTGAGGTTCCTATTTTAAACAGCCTGAACTGCGTGTTTTAAATATATGTTTAGATAGCCATTCATCTAAAAAAAAGATGGAATACTATTTCTATGATCCACCAACAAAGATGCTAACAATGTTTGTGTAAGCACACACCATAGAAAACAGAGAACAATGCAAAAAGACTAACAGAATAATTTTGCTATGATGTCTTTCCACATTCACCTTATTTCTAGGGACAGTTTTCCTTACCTATAGAAATGAAAGTTTAAATTAATATGTCTACATCGCCACAGTGCTATCGTTAACAGTTAATCATCTGCATAAATATTCTGTTTAAAAGTTAGAGGTAGCTTGTTTAGTAACTAACATATTCAGTCTTCTTATTAACAATGCAAGCTTTGGAATTCTAGACGTATATAACACATAACCTCTGTCCCAAAAAACCTTTATCATTTACTTCAGGAGGCAAATCTAACACACATGAAATGATTCAAGACATCATAAAATTAGGACAAAGGTGTGTTATTTAAGCTGCAAAAGCTATAAAAGTTCACAGGCAAAGAGATCACGGAAGCTAGAATAATTGGAAGCTTTTATGGGGGAAGCGGTCCCATTTGACAATTCCGGGTACTGAATGCTTTCAGTTAACCACCTCCTGGTAACTGTGCCCCTAAACTTTTACTATAAAAATATAACCACATTTGGAAATGGAAACGAGGGAAATTATTCTTGCTACATTTAGGCAGTGCTCCCTGACAAAAATTTGATTTTCTATGAAACATGTGATTTCACTTACAAGTTTTTAGAACATGCGATTCACAGAATATAGGAGAAGCAGTAACAAATGAAACACTAATGGACAAATTTTTTGTGGCATGAAGACCAAATAAAATAACCTGAATCTTACTTGTTAGGTTTACACTCCCAGGTTAAGGAAGGAAATTATTCTGGGGGAAGAGATTATCTGACTTATGCCAAGTCAGAAAACTGCACACTGGCTAAGGAGTAATAAAAGGTTCCCTCAGCAGAATTCAAAATTTTAGTATGGGCCAGCAGTTCCATAATATGACTCTGAAAACTTAATTGGGAGAAAGTGTAGAGAATAATTCATTGTACGATCACGGAGAGCAAACATTCGAAATATTAATTTATAGATGGTCATAATGGAAATCCAATCCCCTAAGATCTTTGCAGCCTAAGAGTAGATGAAGAACGTATCAAAATGGACTTTCTGGGGCACCTGGGTGGCTCAGTGGGTTAAAGCCTCTGCCTTCAGCTCAGGTCATGATTCCAGGGTCCTGGGATCGAGCCCTGCGTCGGGCTCTCTGCTCAGCAGGGAGCCTGCTTCCTCCTCTCTCTCTGCCTGCCTCTCTGCCTACTTGTGATCTCTGTCTGTCAAATAAATAAATAAAATCTTTTTTTTTAAAAAAATCTAGAAATGGAGAGGTCTTTAAAAAAAAAAAAAATGGACTTTCTGCCCACCTTCAAGATTCACAGTCGAGACATCTTCCACTGAAGGAGAGAGATCCGGATAAACGAGAGAAACTAAGTGGAAAAGTTATCATGATCCACACTGACAGAGGCTAACCAGGTAAATGTACAACAGCTCAAAAGAGAACAAGAGAGAATCTCATGGATGATTGCCAAGTGGATGGCTAGTGCTGAACACAGAGTACGGGGTTAAAAGGGAAATTTCCCTTAGTCAAGTCTCCACCCCAACATGAGAATAGTTGTTATGCTAAAGCAGCAGAGTACATGGGATATAAATATGAAATGGGTCATGAAAAAAAAAATGAAACAGCATGAGGAAATACTAGTTATGCCCACTCTAGAAGTAAAGTTATATTTTTAAAAAGCACACTTAATAAAATGAGTATTAATCATCACTTATAGATAATGCACTTGAAGAAAAAAAAGAAGGAAAAAAATTTTACGGAGCCAAATATATTGAGATAATCAGTAGGGAGTACAAAACGTTCAGATGTTTTATAAGCCTTTTAAGAGGGAATGTAAGACAACAAGTCATACAGAATTATACACCAGGGGCACCTAGGAGGCCCTGTGGCTCAGTCAGTTAAGCATCTGCCTTTGGCTCAGGTCATGATCCTGGGGTTCTGGGATCGAGCCCCACACCAGGCTCCCTGCTCAGTGGGGAGTTTGCTTCTCCCTCTGCCTCACCCTCTTCCCCTTCCCCCCAGCTCAGGCTCTCTCTCAAATAAATAAAATCTTTTTTTAAAAAAACACCCGATTCTATTTTCTTTGTTATTTCCCAACACGATCTCAGTAACAATAGCTGAGTTATCTTAGCAGTCATGAATAAGTAAGAATCAGATTAAAACTGGAAAGGATAAATCCAGTAAACTATTCCTGATTTCCTACACTGTGAGCCATTAACAAATTTAAATAAATGAAGGAGGAAAATGTACACATAAGTTCAATAAATTACTTAACTGATAATGTATTTGAAACATGACTATTTGGCCTTAATTGAGTATAAATGTGTATTTTCCACATGAAAAGCTTGTCAAGGAAAAAAATCAAAATTAAGTAAACCTCTAAAATCAATAACAAATATATGTCTACATTAATAAAATAGGGCTTTTGTTTTGTTTAGCTTTTACTTTTATTTTTGCAGACTTAACACGGCGAAGAAAATGACTGGTTTCCAGGTCTTAATTTGGCCGGCAACGGAGATGCTCACGGACCCATCTTTGGAAGTGAAGGGTTAATATCATTTTTCTTCCTCATTTATCCACAAGAAAGGACAGAAAAGCAAAATATCAAAGGAGCACTGGGAATGACTTCACTAATCGTGAGGACCCTCTGGGCAATAGAGCCTCAGAAGTATACTTTAGTCAAAAAGACCATTAGACTGTAACTTTATTAACCCACTACACAGAACAGGGCAATGGGTACCAAGAGGGTTTCTTTGAACACAAAGCAACAAGAGCACATTCTCCAAATAGAAGACAGGTGGCTTGTTATCCATTACCCAACTGCTTTATCTCCAAAGGGAAAAAAAATAATAATCTCTATGGTTTCCTGTGTTCACATTTGAATAAGGCATACATAGCCATCAAACTTACTATGTATTTTTTTAAAGCCATGGATAGGTATTTCCTTCATAGCTAAAATTTACCCAAATACAAATAATACAAAACACAACTAGAAAGGAATGTTAACTTTTTGATGTGAAGGAAGTCACAACTGTCATGGAATTTATATGTGTTCTTATATCAAGAAACCTTTCATTCATAATATTTTCAAAAAATATTATCATTTGAGTACATTTTTAATAACTTCAATGTCATGTTGTTATAAATGATAGACTAAAAATCAGGTGTCCTAGTGACTCAAAAGACAAAGACTGGGGTGCCTGGTGGCTCAGTGGGTTAAAGCCTCAGCCTTCGGCTCAGGTCATGATCTCAGGGTCCTGGGATCGAGCCCCCCATCAGGCTCTCTGCTCAGCAGGGAGCCTGCTTCCCCTCCTCTCTCTGCCTGCCTCTCTGCCTCCTTGTGATCTCTGTCTGTCAAATAAATAAATAAAATCTTAAAAAAAAAAAAAAAAAAGACAAAGGCTAAGACACGTATTACAGAGTTATTTTTTTTTTTTTCTAATGTGTTTACCCTGAGCTGGGATGGCTTCCCAATTCTCCAATGTATCTACCATGACCTTGGATATCTCCCAAATTCCCTTAAGTTTCTACTCTAACACTGTTGGTTTCACTTACACCCCAGGTATGTCTATACTGACTTGGGCTAGCTCCCTAATTCCCCAGGTGTGTCTACACTGACTGGTGATTTCTCCCTAACTTCCCAGGTTTACCAACCATAATGCAGAATGTCTCTCTCATTCCCAGGAGTTTCTAAACTATCCTAGGATGCCAGCCTAATTTCACAGGCTGTACACACTAAGCAGGAAGGTCTCTAAATCCTCAGTTTTTCTACACTGACCACTGTTGGTTCTATAATTGCCCAGTTCAGTCACTATCTTTGATGTCTCCTCAATCTCCAAGGGGCTTCTTTTCTGATCCAGGATGTCTCTCTAACTCACCAGGTTCCGTCCTGATCTTGAATGTCTCCTTAATTCCCCATGAAGTTCTAAATTAAACAGGAATGGCTCCTTCACCTTCAAGTGTATCCACCTTGACATTGTATGTATACATAATTCCCCTGATATGTCTACACTGACCTGGCATGTCTTCCAAATCCCCAGATAATTTTACAATGACTTGGTAATGTTAAGAGTTCATTTAACTCACATGATTTTAGAAAATATAATTTAAGCCAGAAGAAAATGCACTAGAAACATTAGAAAAATCTTAGATGTACATTCTTCATAAAATATTGATGTATTTTCTGTACAAAAGAAAATATTTCAATAATAAGAATTCACAGAAGAATTGAACCGATGAAATTTACAGAATATAACAAAATCTGAGGATCTCAAAATGAGTATGTCTTATGTCTGGGTCTACTAAAAACATAAACATGTGCTAGTCAAAATGCATACTTTGCTAAAAGTTAATTTGTTCTAATTATTCAAGAAAAGTTACCATTTTTACTGTCAAAGCAGGGTAATGTTAATGTTGGTTAATACTGCATCTCAAAATTTTCTCATGACAGAAAGAGATGCTAAATACAAAATGGAACTCAGTCTGTGTATTGATGGGTGTGGGGGGTGCTCTTGCCATAATAAATAATTTGGCTGCTGCCAAATTATATATTGCAAATAATTATTCATTTCTTTAAAAGAACAGCAAAGGAAATAGCACTTCAATATTTTCTCGAATAATTCACATCACTTTGTAAGAAAAGGAATAATATCCTCAGGGAAATTTCCAAATAAGGATTAAACTCAGAAACAGATTGCCTCAAAACAGAGATCATCAACTGTACTTGCAAATGAGGCATCAATGCAGCATTTTTTAACATCTCCATTTTAATTACTAGGTAAATTGTACTTATTGGTAATTGTGAAAACCAACACTCTGCAAGTTATTTTTAAAGACTGTACTGCACAGGGGAATCATTATTGTTACCATGGAACTCACGTCTTCACATACGCAAGCAACATCTAGGACTGAAGCTTCATGTCGTTACTCCCCGTTCTGAGGCTACGGAAACTTAAAGGAATCCCCAAATTAAGTCATCGACCATCTCTGTATTTCAGTTACTAACACCTACAGACACAGTACAAGGAATCAAGTCAATTATCACCATCTTAGTAAATATTTTCCCATTTCATATAGCACAGGGGAAATTAAGCTACTTAGGTCTCAATTTTAATTATTTATTCAGACACTCAGTGTCATGTAGATAAGATTCTATGTGAATTTTTTGGGATTTTTGGACACTTGACCTGGATATCTTCCATTAGGAGGGCAGCCTCTAAAAATACATCTTGTTCATATTTGAATTTACTTGGAATTAAAAATATAAATATTATCCTGGGCCAATTTTTGGTGTAGAGTTTTATTTTTTCATCTACATTCTAATTTTTTGAACCTCAGCAATTGGTAAATTACTGTAATATTTGTTAAGGAGTGGGGGTTATGTAAAATATGTAATATATACTTGTATTTTATGCAGCATTTAAAAATATGCACATATTTGACACACACAGACCTGATTTGTTTTGAGGTTTGGGCTCTAAATTACAGAGATGACTACTAATCTAAGATGTTGAATATATGTTGTTAAGAATACAGTTCTAATATCATTAAGCTTTCAAGTAAATAAGATATACCTTGCAGTTTGAGAGACAACAATATTTCATTTTCCTAACAGAAATCTACAAGCAACTTCTGCTAATGCTATTTGAACACAGCAACCTTAAAAAACATAACTAGTCAGTATTAAAAAAATGGTTTCACTCTTTTAAAATTGTATCAATGAAATTCAAGCTTCCACGGTTGAAGAGAAAATTCTACAAATTCGTACAGAAAAAGAGAGACATTTGAAACATGTGTCTTGTAGTAAATAGACTTTTTAATGATCCATTCAGTAAAGAAAAATTGTTTCCCAGCAGAAATTCCACAGATTTCCAAACTGTCTGAATGCACAATAATGAAATTACTCAAGCTCAGGTATTACCTTTTTTATTATTTTTAGCACCTGCCATTTTTCTGTGAAAGCACATCCATTCATTCTGTCATCTAATTAGCATCAGGGCAAGTTATGACAAACCAAATAGTGTAGGTAGGGAATCAAAGATAACGTATTTTGTCTACAGAAATAACCCTATTTGTTTGCCGTCTTTTTCAGACACATCTCACATTTTATTAACTCAGTCTCTGCAAATCAGACTAAAGTTCAGTTGCTTTACTCTGGATCATTCTGAATAAAATCTTGCATTCTATGAAGAAGTCAGTGATCTGAATTATGCTAACAGAAATGGTTTTCCAAATTGGGGGTTTTCAAAACTTGACTATTTTCTATCTGTATAGTGAAAATCCTCCCAAATGTTCATTTTAATTCCCATTGCATTTTTGCCTCAGTTATTTTTAAACCACAAAAGTGCTCTGCAATGGAGCAGATTCACCTGCTTTAACAAACATGAGCAAGATGGCGTGTCTATTAACTTCAAACTCTTATCATGACAACTGTCTTTCTCACACAAATTAATAATGACCTTATCAAATAAATTTATGAAACATTACTGGCATATATTTATGAAACTTACCATTTATAAATTTTTTAACATCTAGGAAAGAAAATAACTATATACATTTCTGTGTGATCTTATCCCTGATTATTTCCTTAGAACAGATTTTGAGAAGTGGGATTAACTGGAGAAGAGTATACAAACATTCTTTTTTTTAAAGATTTATTTCTTTATTTGAGAGAAAGAGAGAGAGCAGGGAGAGATGCAGAGGGAGAAAGACAGTCCTGAAGCAGCCCAACGCGGGGCTCGATCCCCGGACCCTTAGATCATGACCTGAGCCGAAATCAAGAGTGTGCTGCTCAACCGACTGAGCTATCTAGGCACAAGTATACAAATATTCTTGAGAATCCTGTGATTTGGGTCTGAAGTTTAGTACCGGTGCACTCTATAATTTATAACAAATTCTCAAAAGGTAGGGAAATTTGTTAAAGACTACAGTTAACATATCTATTTTTGAAAGTTTAAATTTAGTTCAGGTTGATGAGAGCCTCAAATTTATCATTGAAAAATATATCCAAATGTAAAAAGAGTCATTTAATCTTATATTTATAATTAAGTAAATCATCTTTGAATGGCAGGAGATGATGTGTAATTTCTTATGCAGAACTTCTAGACTACTTAGACAAAACCAGAGATTTAGAACAAAATCACAGAGAGTTTAACCTGCCTCAAGAGAGCCCTTCACTCTGCATGTCCACACTTGCTGTAAGTCATTGTAAGGATTGTTCAATCAACAAACATTTATTGACTGGCTCTTAAGTGCCAGTCATTGTGCTAGAATGCCGAGCATGTGGTGATGAAAGACACAGAAAACCTCAAAGAGTTACAAAGTTACAATCCAGCAGGGAACACAGCCCAGAAAATCAATTACATTTTAATACCATACAGGAGTACGGCAGGTGCGACGGGACTGAAGGGAAAGAACATAAAACCTGACCTGAAAGGGGGTCAGGACGGGTTCTCCACCCAATGGTCCCTGAGGGCTAGGATAAAGTCACTGAGTCCAAGAAGATGAAGAGGGTTTTTTGTTGCTGCTGCTGTTTGTTATGAAGTAACAGCAAATGCATAAAGAGAAAAACAATACAACAGAAGTTCAATATAGCTAGAGCAGAATGTGGTGATTTCTACTGACCAAACAACTGATATTTAATGGTTTAGTTGTCTCTATGTGTTCTCTATATTCTGTATTTCTACATGCAGAAACTCCTTGATGCAGAAAAAAATAAATTTTTTTCAAATATCTAGCAATTCCTTTATACAAAAATAAATGACATTAATATTTCTATGTATTTCCTTTCATAGTTTTTTCAACACAGCTACATTTTTTTTTATTAAATCAGACTTGAGTCGGTAGTTTTATAGTTTTATATTTGGTTTTCTACATACCATTGCAAATATATTCCCATGTCATTAAGTTATTTTTAAAAATATTCTTAGTAACTACAAATCATCATCAACACATACCAAAATATACTTACACAAAATCCTTTTTTTTTTTTTTTGCAGTTAAGAATTTGTTATGGACTAAACAGTGTCCTCCCAAAAGTTATACGTTAAAACCCTAAGCCCCAATGTCATAGTATTTGGAGGTGGGGGCCTTTGGAATGTAATTAGGTTTAATAATCATGAGAGTAGAGCCCACGAAAGGATTAGTGTCAATACAAGAGCACAAATCCTGCTCGCTCAGCCAGCTGAGGAAAAGGTCTTAACCAAGAACTAAATTGGCCAGCACCTTGATCTTGGACTTCCCATCTCCAGAACTGGGAGAAAAATATATGTCTAAGCCACCCATGGTATTTTGTTATAGCAGACCAAACTAAGACAGCATCTATAATTTTTTTAATTAGAAAAATATCAATATACACTTTTGTGTAATATTATTCCTGATCATGTCCTTAGGATAGATTTTGAGAAGTGGGATTATTGGAAAAGAGCATGCAGAATTTTTTTTAAAGATTTTTTTTTTTAAGAGAGAGAGAAAAGGAGTGAGTGGGGAGAGGGGCCAAGGGAGACGAGAGAGAGAATCTCAAGCAGACTCCCCGCTGAGCACAGAGACCCCGTTAGATCTTGACCTAAGGCGAAATCAAGAGTCTGACACATAGCTGATTGAGCCATCCACATGTGCCAAGAATACAGATATTTTTAAGGATCCTGATGTAAATTTCCAAACCACTTCCAGGGAGAATACATTCTTACCAATAGCATATGAGAAGTTCCATCTTCCAGGCATCTTTTACTACATTATCTTTCATTAGCGGGATAATTTTTTTTTTTATCTTGACCTAACTTTTCATTTCAAATATGCAAAATACATCTGAGGGTTCTTAGTCACATTATGTGTAAAAATAACTCTTACTAAACTATTATAACAGCATATACTCATGCTTCACAAAGTTAAAATTTTAAAAACCTGAGATTTAAAGCTTTGTTTTTCAAAATGTGAAGACTAAAACAGGTATAGCTTTCCTCAACAGCTGAAGTTTTGGAACACTCCTTAGCAAGTGACTATCCACAGGTTCTATTAATAAGGGAACATAAAGATGAATGAAAACTAAATCATAGAGAATTAAACTCACATTTACTCTTTGACTTCTCATCCACGGCTTTTTTCATTGTGTTACATGCCAAGACTATATAATGTGGAACTTCCCTTAGAATTCAGAATATTTCTGTACATGTCATCATGTTTCAACATAACCTAAAATGGGACAAGTTCTAAGTTGAGCTTTTTTTTTTTAAGACCAAAGGTAAAAAACAAACAAAAAGCTTTAAATAAAATCCCAAACTCCAAGGTTAACCCCCTTGACCAACTACAGGCCAAAAGTATTTTCCACTAAGACCAGTAGTATTTTCCGCTACCTTTCAGAGGATTCAAAGATGGTATCGACAATGCGTGATGCCAGAGTAAAGTCACAGCCAACATTCGCTGTAGCTAAGAAAATCGTGAAATGCCTGTCTTCCATAGACAGGAACAATTTTCATTTGCTTAGAAGTTCCTAAGTAGATACAGGATTCTATCCAGTTCTGGATTCACATCAATTTCTGGATCAATAATTAAGGTTCTATAAAACATATATACAGGTAATTGAAGATTCTGTAAAATATACATACAGAACTTGTCAACCTCAGACTCCTGAGAATAATTAAATTAGCTTTTGCAAGAGACAAACTTCAAAGTTTGCGGGAGACAAGCTTCCAACATTAGAAGTCTATTTCTTGTCCACCTGAAATCCAACACTGGCATCCAGCGCTGCTTTCTGGAACAGTCTCTCCAAAGTCACAAGAGAAGACAGTGGTTAGGGGAGGCACCTCAGCTCCTATCTACCTCCACGTAAAGTGACGCGCCATTTGTGCTCACGGTTCATGAATGAGAACAGCATGGAAGCCCGAGCAATGGAGAGGAGGGAAGGGTGATGTGTGCCACTGATTTCTGCCGTGTATCCCAACTGAACAGGATATTTAAAATCTGTACTGAAAAAATAAATAAATAAATAAAATAAAATCTGTACTGCAGGGGCCCCTGGGTGGCTCCGTAGGTTAAGCCTCTGCCTTCGGCTCAGGTCATGATCTCAAGGTCCTGGGATCGAGCCCCACATCAGGCTCTCTGCTCAGCAGGAAGCCTGTTTCCGATCTCTCTTTCTTTGTGTCAAATAAATAAAAAAATCTTAAAGAAAAAAATAAAATAAAATCTGTACTGCATAAAAGAGTTAACAGAGGTCAGAATTCTACTACAAAATCTTCATTGAATGTGTCCTCCACCTCGTATTAGACAGTGCACGGAAACGTTAAGACATTTTAGACATAATCCCTATCCACAAAAGTCCTAACATTTATAATATAGTTAAGGAGTTGGTGAAAAATGTATGAATAATTTAAGGGCTACTTTTTTTTCTGCAGCACAGAAAATGAAAACTTCCATTATCGAAAGGGGGAGATCCATGAATAATGAGGGTAGGCTTCATTAAAAAAGTAGGGGGTAAGCCCATCCCCAAAGGACAGCATAGTGGGGTTTCTACAGGAGCAGGAAAAAGCGTGTACCTCAGAGGCAAGATGATGGGCGCCAGGAAAGGTGAAGTGAGAGGAGGCACGACAGCCTCAGAGAACCTATGGAAATGGGCCTCACTGGAGTGGAGAGCACATTCTGAGAAATCGTGGAAGATAAAATTAAATATACAGAGGAGAGAGGCTTGGAGACCACACAGAGGAACTTAGAATTAAAACTGTAGAAAAGCGGGAAATGCAAAAACTCCTGAGCAGAAGGCGGATTATGTTTTCGTTTAAGAATTACACTTCACCCATGTCTACGAGGACACAAGTAGCTTACAGAATTCGGCCTCAAGGAATAAAACAAAGCAGAGTCTGCTTGATGAAATTAATGAAGTGAATGAATTTAATGAAACAGAAGGAAGGGAAGCGGGACCACGTAGTACTTGGAACCACAGCTGGGCAGGGAGTACTCGACCGTGCTGTGAGTCCGGCTCTGAATTTTCTTACTTAAAACACAGCGGAAAGACGATCAGGGGAAATCATTTGTACTGGTTGAGCCAAAAGGAAATCACCTTCAGTGCGTGTCGTGATATAATAAGCAGGGTGTGAGAAAGGTTCTCCGGGCAGTGATCTGCAGGGGGTCCAGGGCCTGGCAGGAGAAGGAAGGAGCGCAGCCCGGGTAAGGGCCCCATCACCATGCTTGGCAACGAACACCCCGATGACCAAAGTAACACAGCAGCTGGGGCGATCCGATGGTAGCAGCAAATGTCTTGTGTGCGTGGACCTTGGGAATCCCTGAGCAGCTCTGAGAAGTGTCAGGAGAGGAAGGGGGGCACATGCGAGAGTTTTCACAAATCAGAGACATCCCTGAAAAACTGAAACCAAGCCAGTCCCAGGGCACCACAGGGACACTTCCACAAATGTAGGTGGACATCTTTTCCATGCAATGGTCTGTTCTATTTCTGCCAAGGAGCCTAATACTACCGATGGGGCTACAGCGACACAGACGCTCGCATTGATTATTTAGACAAAATACGGAGAAGGCTTGTATGAATAATTTAGCTTACCATGACTAATGGTATTGCTTTGGGAACACCCAAACTTCACTCAGAAAATCACACAGTACTACAGCTATTAGAAACTTCTAGCAATCATCGACAACACCTTCTCTTCTTCACGTAATACCACATCTAAATCATCATGATGACTACTGTTTCCAAGTCTTTCGGAACAGGACGTAGTATACTCTTTGACAGATGGCCCTAGACATAGTAAGAGAGATCTAGTTTACAGATTGCCAGTTTTATAGAGAAAGATAGAGTATACTCCCCATACTAAAGAATAAGGAAACCACACACAGAAAAAATGCTTTAAAATGCAATAACAACAATACCAACTCTCATTCGTAAGATTCTTGAAATAAATCATGTGAGGGAAATGAAGATAAAAAAGAGAAAATTAAGGTAAATCTTCCAACACTCCTCCTTGAAACTTGTGATGTTCCTTTTTCAAATGCCTAAAACATTCTTATAACATTGTTATAATAGCATGCTATTAAAAAATAGACACGACTTTATTATTAGGGGGCAATGACAACTGGTTTGATCTCATTTAGTACTATCCCTTGGGTAATAGAGTGAAAATCAAGTTTTAACCCACATTCAAGAAAGTATGAACAACTAGTAATTACAAGGAAATATCACCACAGTAAATCAGTGTCTTTCAGTTACTTCCATCACTTTTTATTATTTCTAGGTAATAATTAAACCAACATTGATCAACCAAAGATATTTATCGATTCTCTCATAGTACAGACGATACCAGTTTGTTCCTTGTGTGAACATACGACAAGCAGAATTCTAAGTCACTGGATTCCAGACTGTGGATCTGAGAATTTACTTAACACATCATGACATACTTGAGGCTCCTTTGAAAGAAAAAGGTACCAATCTGTCCATTCTAACATCCATAGTCTTTGCTACAATATCAATGCAGAAAGAACTTATAAACTTGACCACTCTACAAAATCCCACTCTATGATGGAAAAAAAAAAAAAACGTTGACTTCAACGAAGAATAAATATTATGACTAAAAACCATGTTTCCTTTCAATCAAATAATAAGATCTAACTATCTCTTGAGACTCTCTGAACAACAGACTAATTCTTGGACTATCAGGTTACATTAAAACAACTTGTAAAGTTTTTTTTTTAATTATTTTTCTAATGCTCTTTTTTTTTACTCATTTCATTTGTTCATCAATTTTGTTCATTTTTTTTAAAAGATTTTATTTATTTGACATACAGAAATCACAAGTAGGCAGAGAGGGAGGCAGAGAGAAGAGGAAGCAGGCTCCCCAATGAGCAGAGAGCCCGATGTGGGGCTTGATCCCATGACCCTGAGATCATGACCTGAGCCGAAGGCAGAGGCTTAACCCACTGAGCCACCCAGGAGCCCCTGTTCACTTCTTTAAAATAAAATTCCTTTACAATGGAAACAGCAGTGGGAAAATACACTGAAAAAGACCACGCAGGGGTGCTTGGGTGGTTCAGTCAGTTAAGCATCTGCCTTCGGCTCAGGTCATGATCTCAGGGTCCTGGGATCAAGCCCCGCATCGGGCTCTCTGCTCATCGGGGAGCCTGCTTCTCCCTCTCCCTCTGCTGCTCTCTCTCTCTCTCTTTCTGTCAAATAAGTAAATTAAATATTTATTTTTTAAAAAGCCCACTCAGGTAAATGGTTGTATGGACAATTCTGAAAACATTAACAGAGGCACTACAGGATGTCCACGGATATGGAGCTTGCGATCTGTAAAAGTACACCGTCATGCGGACCTACGTGGGTCACGCTGCAACATTACTGACGATTAAGTTAATAAGCATTTAGATATTGTGGAACTGTTCCAAGAACCTAGGCAGCTTCTTTGTAAGCATCATGATCTATAATTTTCTAAATGTATACTGCCATTTTCATCATGTAAAGATTATGAACGTAAAAGGCCCACTAAAAGGTTTAAAACAGCAAATAATTTATTCAAAAAGACAACAGAAGGAAATGTCAAAGCAGGTGGTAAAACTTCAGCTCTCATCTTATAAACTGGTGACATTTCAACTATTCTAACTTCAGGTCAATTTAATTTGTGAATCCATCTAGACTGAGAAGATGGTATCGACTTTTCTACGATTTACTAATGGTTAAAACAGTATCACTTTTGATGTTGAAAAAAATGGCAGGGGTCTCGGGATATGGACACAGAACAAGAAAAGTTTATAATTAGCTTCCAACTGTCAGAATTGCTAACATTACTCCAGTATCTCAGTGCTGTCAGAATGACATAATAAATCATTAAACATTTGTCAAATGGTAGTTTTCGTTGGGACTAACGTTCAATTCTCAAAAGCTTAAACAAAGAAGTTCCCTTCCAATGAGACAATTTGCCAACACCTATAAACACCGACTCTTCTTGCCAAGCACATAGCAATACATTTATTTGTAAAAAGAATCTTTCATTTATGTATTTACTCAACATGCTGTAAGATGGTACATGTGGATACAAATTCACAACAAATGTATGTAGAACATTAATTAGAACTGCTATGAACATGTAAGTGCATGTAAGTGTATCACTGGTTGTACTTGGATTTTAAGTCCTTAATAGGACTACAACCCTACACACTGTAGTGTATTAGGACTACAACCCTACACACTGTAGTGTCTAATATACATGACATGTAGAAACAGGCATGTCTCAGACATAGCTGAGAACCATGACCTCTGATACTCAGTAAATGTATCAGCTATCTTGTGACAGTTGTGAATTTCACAAGACACCTGTATTTCTACCACCCCTACTTTCATGAAATCTAGTTTTGCTTTGTAGAATATAGAGGTGACATGATATAGACACATCTTTTTAAAATGTGTAAGTCCTACAGTCCCACAGAAAGAATGCAACTTGTCAATATTTTTTCTAAGAATAGGCCCCACTGTATTTGATGTTTTAATAAGACAGATATTTTCCAACTAATCTCTTCTCTCCACCAGCCCTTATCCCCATAATGTATCTAATAAAAGCCAGAATTTAGGTGCAGGCTGTACATTATGCAGAAGATAACAGATGAGCATATCAGCTGTTTTGCAACTGCAAGGGTAGATTTATTGATAAAACTGTACAAAGTGAACTAACCTGACTTTCAACAGTAACATGGGACGCTATCCGTTTTGGCTTGTTACCTGTTTGTAATACTCCTTCCAGCACAATGAAACAAATGACTTCGTAACATTAAGAAAATGGGCACTGGTTAAAAGACTCAGAAATGTTCCTTTCCACAAACTTAGGAAAGGCTTGTTTTAAACTGAGTATTTTAACCTCTTAGATATTTTTCTTACAACCTCTTCTCTAATAATGTCCGCACCAAAGTGAAGTTACTGTGCCATCTTCAGGACATTTTTAGAACACAACTCTGCGAAGTAAGAATGGACTGTCTGGGATGGGGTTTTTTATTCTATTAACAGTATAGAAAGTTTTGTATATACATATTCCTTATAAAATGTGTTGATTAAAAATCTATTATAAAGCAAAATCATAGAAACTTTCATTTATGTGTTATATAAACAAGAAAAATTTTACATGTAAATACATACATATGTTTACATACATAGGTTTTTAAGTACTTAGTAATTTCCAAAGCACTTATATATTATCTTATTTTGTATTTACAGCATTCCTGTGAGATAAGTACAGCAAAAACTAGTGCTGTCTTTTTACAAATGAGAAACTCAGGGATACAGACTTTGTCCAAAGTTTCAGAGTTATTGAACCACAAAGCCATGATTCAAGCCTACATCTTTGCACTCCAAGAAAATTACTTCCACTTACCAATTACCGGAGTAATTATTACCTTTATAATCAATGAAGAAAATTACATGTAATTCCTAATTATTCTTGGTCAATAACTTCTTAAAATATCTATACTGAGAGTTGGAATGCTTCCTGGCTAGAATGATCATGTATCAGAGAATGAGACATTTACAGCAAGCTCAATTCTTTCATCATGAATCCTGAATTCTATTTAAACAAGAAACCTATAGTAAAACAAGGATATGTCTCACTAACAGAAAATTAGTTATGCAAATCCATCCAAATACGCAGAATGAATGGTCTATGTGATAAACCAGAATATGCAAACACAAATTTGCTGTTCTAATATCTCAAAGATATAAGAAAGAACTAACAAGACATGGGGCATCTGGGTGGCTCAGTAGGTTAAGCCTCTGCCTTCCGCTCAGGTCATGATCTCAGGGTCCTGGGATCGAGCCCCGCATCAGGCTCTCTGCTCAGCGGGGAGCCTGCTTCCCCCTCCCCCTCTGCCTGCCTCTCTGCCTACTTGTGATCTCTCTGTCAAATAAATAAAATCTTTTTTTTTTTTTTAGAGTTTATTTATTTATTTGACAGACAGAAATCACAAGTAGGCAGAGAGGCAGGCAGAGAGAGAGGAAGGGAAGCAGGCTCCCTGCTGAGCAGAGAGCCCGATGCGGGGCTCGATCCCAGGACCCTGAGATCATGACCTGAGCCAAAGGCAGAGGCTCCAACCCACTGAGCCACCCAGGCACCCCAAATAAATAAAATCTTAAAAAAAAAAAAAAAAAAGAACTAACAAGACGCCATAATGTCACTCGGGGTGACCACATATCCCAGTTTTCTTGGAATGGTAGTAATGACCTAGAGATTTTTAATTTTTCCATTCAAACGTGTCCTACTTTGGACAGCATATGAAATGACCAACTGGAGGTGGTTTGTGAAGGAGAGGGGCACTCTGATCCAATGGGACTAACTGCACGCAGAGCTGGGAGAGTAGGGTAAGCATGACCACTCAGTGAAAGGCTTCCCCTCTTCAGAAATCCAACCCCTGTGTATGCGTCCTGGGCAGCACAGTCCACTTAGAACCAGAAGACACATGTTTCACTTCCAGCTTTGTCTTTAATGAAGCTAGTGAATTTATATATTATCTCTGACATTCTCTAAGCCTCAATTTCCTTGTGAGGGATAATACTTCCTCCCTGAGGTTTGTGCAAAGACTAAATAAGGTGACCACATGAAATCAACTAGAACTACACCCCGTAGCCAGAACTTTGTGAACGAATGTTCATTATAAATCTGTAAGTCTCTGAGGTTTGGGGAGATGTCCGGGACAGGAATGATAATCAAACAGATGCACTGATTGAGCGAATTTTAAGGGACAGAAAAGGCATTACCCTTATAAGAGATTTTTTTTCCTATATCTTAATCAAATTCATCTATTTTATTAAATTAGCAATTCTCACAAATCAACCAACCATAGGGCTTTCCCTAGTATGAAAGAAATACAAAAACCCACTAAATGTTCACTGAATTAGGGCACTGCTGATTCATGGACTTTTCTAATGCAAATACCTCTTCCTAAAGAGATAAAGTTCCTAAACTTCTGAGTTATAAGTCCAATTTGCAATCCAGAAGGAACCTATATGACTCTGCCCCAAACACAAATTATATTATACAATATTGTAAATATATCATACAATATTGTAAATAAACATATATATATATATTACATATATATGTAATACACTCGTACACAAAACTATACCAACAACTTCAAGAGGTTTCTGAAAAACTCTAAAGCCAATATCACAGGTTTTTAGCTGAGAATATCTAAATTGGAGCAGGGGCAGGCTCTTTGTTCACCCCATAACAGTCTTTGTTGATAGTAAACAACCGAAATGGCTGTTTAACGAAGAAATACTTTGCCCCACCACACGGCTGTATAACGGCATTTTCTACTCTGTTTCGTCCTAACCTGTTCCATTCTGTTCCATTCTACACTATACTGTTCCTGCTAAAAAATAATAATGCTGGTTTAACCAACATTTCAGATTTCAGAGACCAATGATTTCAGATTTCATGCTCAAGACTGAAAAATGCTGCAGAGTGGACAGCGGCAGTAGGTCAAGGAAGGCAGGATAAGGCCAGCTGTCTTGGTCAATAACCTACAGGAGGGACCTTTGAGGGACCAAAGTGTCCCATTGGCACAAAGGAACTGGAGAAACTCCAGGCCTCCTTCCGCTTGCATGTAGACCTCTGGCTGACTCTGGGGAAGCAGCACCCTCTGCTATTTGAAGTAGACTTTTTCATGTATGTTTGCATGAAAATGACTGGTGGATGGGGAACCTATGAGACCTGGAGAGTGCAACAGTCCCTTGAACACTGCTTTTAAGAAGAAAGGTTTTCTTAGCAAACATCCCAAATAAAATAAGTGGGAAGTGAAAATAAGTTCAACAGTACATTGACGCATTTATTTATACTGACCTCGTTTCCAAACGGATTTGAGAGGACTTCAGAAGGAATTAAGAACATTTTCTTTTTTTTTTTTTTTTTCAAATTAATTTGGAATTAAGTGCCTTGGCAATGAAATACTTAGAATCATCTAACAGTGGGTTCAGTGATAATACTCGGGAAGGCACAAGAATAATGGATTGCTGAGTCCACGGTATTTAGACTCAGACAGGCAGCCTGTGAATGGGATGAGAGCGAGGGAGCCCTGAGAGCTGTTAACAATCTGCATAAAGCCACAGTTGGGGAGATCTCTGCTGTCCTTGTTTCGAGTCAAGAGAAGACTAATCCCACGGCGGAAGGGCTACACAAGTAATACTTAGAGTCATCTTTCAATTTAGAAACAGAGACTGGGAAGCATTGATTCTAGAGTGGGCAGGTGGGAAGGGGGAGCTGCCAAGAATGCACATGACAAATAAGCAAAGTGTACCATCGATTAAAAGGTGATCGACCGACGCTGCAAGGAGAAAAAATAAAAATAAAAAATAGACCAAGGAAGGGACGAGCAGGAAAGGAGCGTTGGGGAGAGCACAGGTGGCAGCAGGGCAATGGTGCGGGAATAGAAAAAAATGGTTTAAAGCAGATGCAGACAAAAATAGGCTTTTCAGAAGTGTCGCCACTTAGACGATTCCGATCTTTTGGAGCATTAATGTCATCAGCCCAGCTGCCCAGGGTTGGTAGCAAATTACAGTTTGTGGTGAGTTTGAAGTAAATAAGCTTATTTTTTTTGTTTAAAAAACAACTCTGAAGGTCTCGACTTTGTCAAAAGAAAACTCTGATAAGCGTTATCTTAACGTCTCAAATAAAAGGCTGAGTTAAAAAGCAATTTGCAAGAGTTTTATGAATGTTGTTTGGGGGAAGAACATTAATACCATTTTCTGATAACCTATGGTTATCCATCCTAACATCCAAACATGATCGACAGAATTACACTTCATTAAAAGTTATGTGAGTCTTCATTATTGTTCAGTCTGGCGTATCTTGGTGACAGTCGGTAGTCACTAAGAAATGGCTTAAATACACATCTGTAGCTAAAACGTCTTACTTTGTATCCTGTCCTTTAGATTGGAAAATTTAACAAGCTTTGACTGTCAACAGTACTACAGACATAAAACACTTTCGAGGAAACAGTAGGTCCTTCTTCGGACATCAAATAATTTGAATTAATAACCTATGTCATTTGATTGTACAGATTTGGTACTAATCTTTCCATTTGTTTTACACAAGCAAACATGACCATTTAAAGTTGCTCTGGAATTGTAACCTTACAAACACGGAAGACATTCTGTTTCACTGCTAACATCCATAATTCTCAAAAATGTTCCTGATACCTTCTGTACTAAAAGGTGCTAGTATATGCCATACATACTACAGTCTAGTGGAAAAGACATAAAGAATTTTTCATGTAAGAGGCGAGTGTGAAAGCATGAGAGAGAGAGTACACGGTATGCGGGTGCACATGTTTGAGTGCGGACCTAGAGCATGGACCTAGTGGTCCAACACATACTAATTAATCATTATGCTCATTGTTAAACCATTTTCATTTGACCTGTGAGAGCAGATTAGTTTTCTTACACTTCAAGCTCCAGCAACTGACACGAATATATGGCTACAAAACCAAACATGATTTTACTTGCAATATAGCCTTGACTTGGTTGCCGCCATTGAGAGTTCTTGCTATATGCAAGTTCACGGTTATAGTCTTGAAACCTAAGCTCAGCCCTATTCCCACCATTGATGTGTCAGCTACCTCCCCAAGTTTTAGAATTATAGCTTCTACCACGTTATTCTAAGGTTTATTCTTATGCTTCTCCTTGAGCAGGAGAAAGTGATCTCACACACGGTATACACCACGGAAAAATTGGGACCCTTGCACTTTACTGTGAAGGCAAAATGGCGGAGATGCCGTAGAAAACAGCATGGAGTTTCCAGGAGAAATTAAAAGTAGAAGTACCACGTGATCCAGCAATCCTACTTCTTTGTATTTATCCAAAAGAACTGAAATCAGGATCTCAGCGAGGTATCTGCAGTCCTATGTTTACAGCAGCACTACTTGTAACAGCCAAGATTTGGAAACATCCTAAATGTCCACTGACAAATGGATAAAGAAAATACGGTACATGCTAAAAGTAGAACATTCAGCCTTTAAAAAAGAAGGAAATCCTGCTGCTTGTGACAACATGGGTGAACCCTGGAACGTCATGCTCAGTGAAATCATGCAATACCTTTGTTCCCCAGTTAGACATGGGAACAAAGGTATTGCATGATTCCACGTCCATGACGTTTCTAAAATAGCCAAATTCACAGACTCCAAGGGTGAAATGCCGGTTTCCAGGGGAAAAGGGAAGTTACTAGTTACTAATCAACAGCCATAGTTTTGATTCAGCAAGTTCTAGAGATCTGCCATAAAACACTGCCCTTATGGTCAACAATCATGTACTTGGCAAGTAAAAATTTAAGAGGGTAGATCTCACGTTAACTGGTTTTTTAGCATAATGAAATACAATTTAAAATAACTGGACTGCTTAACACATTCTACTCTCCTTTAAAAGAAATCTAAATTTTAAAAAGGAAAACAAAACTCCTACAAGGTAGCATAGTGGACAGATTTGTATGAATAAGGTAGACTTTTCTCTTTTTTCACAGTGTCAAAATACTTGATAAGAAAGCACGGAGCTTTCATTGGTGATTAGCTTCAGAATTCCCTTAGAAAAAGTCTTAAGGTTATGATCTATTTTATCTAGGCTTCCTCTTTTGTGTGGGTGCCTGGCAAGCACTTGATTCTATCATGTTATGGAGCATGGGAGAAAGGAGGGCACTTCCTGTCAGTCACCCCTGGGGATGAATTCTATGTATCCTGTTTTCTCAACTGAAAAAGAACACATGTGTTTTAACATATACAAATGGGCAAGAAACAATTTTTTTAAAGTATGTCTTGTACTAGAGTTCAGATACTGAGAAACTAAATTTGTGGAATTTTCAGTGACTGATGAATATATCAAGTTCTATTTTACTGAGATAAATTTCCCATCCCCGAGGAGCAGAATCACTTTCTTTATCTCTCTCTCTCTTTACCCTTCTCTCCCATCTCTCAAAAGAAATTCCAAGACTAAAGGGAACCACTTTGAGTTTTGTGGATGCCACACCTAGATGATCAGAGTCACATTCCTAATTGTGATGTTTGATGAATTTGTTTCTTTCCTGCAGGAGTCAATAATAAAATGAAGAAAAGTTTGTACGGCATTGAAACACATATCAAAAATTGCTTAAGGACGACTGAGACATAGATTCCCTAAATACATATTATAAAGATGCTGATGCAATCAAATCGGAACCTAATTGAATTGAGTTATTGATCTGAAAAGCAATTTTCTATCAGGAACTGCCATTACTCAAAAACTAATTTTACGCCTTTAAGGAACTTCTACCGTTTTCCTTCGTGGGATGTTGACGGCGAGGAAGAGCAGAAATGAACTGTCACCACTACTGAGAGCATATTTGTTCAAACAATGTTTGGTTACATCTGATAAAAGGCTGTAGCCGAAGAGATTTTTTATTAACTTCAAAAAGTGTCACTTTTTCCTAACAAAGACACCAGAACCACCAATTAGTTCTCCCAAATATAGTCAGTGTGCTACCAGGGAGTTCTCGAAGTCTGTAAGCAGCGATGACGGTAGCCGGTGGGGGAGGTAGTTAAGAAGCCGACCCGGGAACGCTCCGCAGGCAGCTTTCCGACGTCGGGGGCTCGAGTCTGGCTAACAAGCCTGACAGGACAGCAGATCATGGTCTATGGATTATTTACTCAGCATGCGATCCCTCGCTTCAGCAAAAGAGGGGAAAAAGCGAAAGTCTGAAGTTGAGCTAAAGTTGAGGCGAGAAACTGGGCCACAGAGCTATTCCTGCTGTCAAAAAAGCAAAGCTCGCTGCGGCCGCTACTGCAAAGGCTTAGCACCTGGGGGGCTGGCGGGAAGATCTGAAGGCTTTTGAACGCCAAATGGCCCTGAGCATCCTCCTCATAGTCGCCTCCTCCCCGATCGCAGGTTGGAGAACGATGAATGTTGGGCATTTCTCTAACAACGTGACGTGCGAGCGAAGTCAAAGCGGTGTGGCAGGCAGAGCTATTCGGGGAGGACCGGGCAGCGAGCCACGAGTGCTGCTACCGACCGCCAGGGCGAGGCAGCCGACAAACGGTCATTTTCCTGATCACAGCCTTCAAAAGCAAAGGGGGCCGGGGCGGGGGGAGCAGGGGAGCTCATGCTTCCAGAGGCCTTTGTCGGAGAAGCAAAGAGAAAACGCCGTTGAAACACATCTAGGACAAAAGAACTCGTTCGGGTCACTTCAGAAACACAGATCTGAGTTTGCCACGGCGTCCAGTAAGATTGTTGAGCGCGTTACTATGCTAGTCATTGAGCCTGAGACTTTAGAAGGCATTGAAAATTACATGGCGGTCCCAAACAGTAAATAATCACGGTTAAGTCTGTCCCGATTACAAAGCCCAAAGCCCGGTAGCAAGACCTGAATAACCCGAAACTCTAACAGAGCAGAACCAAACATCGCACAGAACAGTTGGGCAGATTTCTGAAATGCCTCTTACTCGACAGCTTTAGTGTTTTTGAACTTTTCAACCATGGTCCCAGTGCTATATTTTTGTACTACGAAAGTATGGAAATACTCACTAAGTCACGGTATGGGTGTCATTAAATGTTCACAGCATATATTTCCCTAGATCCCTCTGATGCTGCCATTCTAAAGGTCACGGCAGTCCCCCAGATGTACGATGCTAAAATTTTCGGCATTCGCTTGCTTTGTGTGCTACAAGAATGAAAGAGCAAAAGGATAAAGTGTAAAAATAAATAAATTAAGCCTAACTTTCGGACTGTTTAGGCATGTACTAACCATTACCCTCAAGACAACACAGAAACAAACAAACAAACAAAAAAAACTAAACAGAAAATAGCTGCTTTGTATTCACCAGCCGGGACTGCAATGCCATTCTCAAACACAATGTGAAATGTACCATTTACAGCCAACTGGTGACCTACACAAACACACACACACACACACACACACACACACACACTTTTAAAGTATGTCTGAAGATTCTCCAGAAATATTGGGATTTGCCCTAAATAATAGTTGTAACAGATGAAGACTAGGTGTCAAAGCGTAAGTAACACAGGTACGTTACGTATCTAGCGTGTATGCATGTGGAAGTGTTGGTTAAGGGAAATGCTGTAACTGAAATTGTCAGCATTAAATTCCCATTATGCTCTAATGCGCTACCATTCTTTTTAAACCAGCACTTGCATAGATAGACACACAGATACATGATAAATAGATAGACAGGCAGGCAGGCCCATTAGAAGGTATATTCACATCCATTGTCCTAAGTCAAAGTGTTGGTTCTGCTAAAATTAATTGAAGGTCATCAGACTCACGTGGCTCTGATACCACGACAGCCATTGCAAGCAAATCAAAACCTAACGCGTCAAGGTCACAAAATCAAAACACTGAGGACAACCGAACACAAACAGCCATGTAGGTTTTAAGCTAGAGACAATAATTTTCTTACTTAGCTTCTGCCTTCTCTCTAGGTAGGTTTCTCCTCAAGCTCCAGTTGGTAGAGCATTCCCAACCACTTTCGGTTTGGCACTGCCCGATCTGAAGAGATTTTTTTGCTCAGATAAACTCTTCAGATTTGTAATCTGCCTCAGTTTACCTCTTAACAGTTCTGGCATCAAACAAGGAAACCAAAGGAGACACCCCCGCTTAGCCCCCAGCAGCAAAAGCAAAAAGAAGCAAGTTCTTGTGGAGCTGGCTGCTTCCTTGCAGTCTCCAGGTGTCATGGGCAAGTCCCTCCCATATCCTTGTTCTGCAGATTTGATATAATGAGCTTCTAATCTGTAATCACTTAGAACGAAGACTGCCCTTGAACCTCCTTGGAAGGGACCACCAGGTTCTTCTCACTCCCCGCCTGGCAGCCAAATTTCAGAAACTTGAACTTTGGGTCCCCATCCCCCAGACTCTTAGAACTGCACACCAGCTGGAGATCTATAATTAAAATTGACTAGGGAGGGTCATCCCCAGAAGCAGATGGCATCTTGAAGTGGACAGCCCTCCCAAGATCGCGGAACAAGAGCTTCATGGCCAATATGAAACCTGAATTCCTTTTGCCCTTTTTCACTACTTGCCTTTTTTTTTTCCCTCCTGTTAATGCACAGGCAGACAATGCTCTTTCACTCGGATAACTTATCACTGAATCTCCTGCTAAGGCCGTAGCTACATAACACAAGTCCCTAGACTTTCTTGCTAAGATAGTGTTAGATAACAGAATTGCTTTAGATCACTTACCGGCTAAACAAGGAAGAGTCTGTGCCATTGCGAGTATCCCCCGCTGTACCCTGGTCACCAACAAGCTACTTGGCTAAAACAAGCTGATGCCCCTTCAGGTCCCACCGCCAGGGGCACATATTACGATCTCAGTGTGCTTAGAGAAAGAGAGAGGAGATGAACCGCGAAACAGTCCTTCCCGGACCTGACATCAGACTCTGTGAGCCTCACAATGAGACAAGAGCAACTTAATGCTCACGGTGACTGAGTGTGGCGCCAGTATCAACCCGTGGTCAATCTCTCATGTGGGACAGGATGATCAAAAGGGGGAAACTTAGGTAAGTTCAACAAGGAGCCTATGAGACCAATATGGCGGTCTACATGAGCAAACCGACGTGAAAGCCTACAGATGCCTCGACCTTGTGAAATCAAAATGCTAAGAACGACCCAACACAAACACCCAAGCAGGCCCCGAGTTGCAGCCAATCGGTAGTTTCCTTACTTTGTCTCCACATTTTCTCTGTATAATTCTCTCCCCATGCTGCCCTTGGTATCCTAATCACTTCCAGCTTGGCACTGCCCAATTTGAGTCGACTTTTGCTCCAATTGCTTCTTGAAATTTTTTAATATGTCTCGGTTTATCTTTCAACAGTACATAGTACATCTTTTCATTCTCAGCTTTACAGAGCAAATAATGCAGTTTTCAGCTTAACTTTTCCTCTCTTGCCTGATTTGCAAGTCCATTAATTTGTTCAGAAAATATTTGAACAGCTAAGCATATGCCAGGAATCTCAGAGATCCATTTTTAAGCCGTTTGATTAGACTACCAGAGGAAATGAGTGACTTAAAACAAATAAAAATGAAGGATCACAGAACTGAAACAAATCTGGGCCGTTTTTAGTTCACTTAATATCCTGAGATGGATCATGCTTTAACAGAAAAAAATCAGTGTTCTTAAACACTTTGAGAAACTGATCTGTAGCTCTTTCCTTCAAAAATGAAAAGTCATTTATATTCTTATATTCCTTATATACCTTATATTCCTTACTCTCTAGCCCATGAAGAAATTTGCCCCAAGTGCTGTTACTGTGTTTATATTCCAGAGTCTTTCTCCATTTCTCCCACAGTAGTAAACAATTTAGCCGGACACAGAGACACGATGAATAAAGACTATATTCACCACACCCCCTCGTACCTCCGTGTAGTTACGTGACCCTGTTCTGGTCAATGAAATGCAAATAAAGTTGTTGTTTAGCAATTTTCTAGATACTTCTGGAAAAAAAAAAAAGGAAAAAACATACGCCCTTGTTCATTTCTTTCTCCATACTACTACCTGGCACCATCTTAAACCATGAATCATACAAAGCTGAGAGACAAAACAGAAAGAACTTTGGTCCCTGACCATGTGGAGTGTTACAGTGACCATGGACCAGTTCCTTGGACTTCATTGTGTCAGGGAGAAACAAGTTTCTGTCTCGGTTTTGAGCTACTATTTTCTTTTTCTTTTCATGTTGTTTTCATACTTACCTCTCAGAGTAACCCTAATATAAAAGTATTTAGTTAGGGCTTAAGAGGTTGGGCTGTTTTTTCCAACTCCTCACTCCCTCCCTGTCATCTACTGCTATACCTCTGCCCCTTTGCACATGACACGCTCTACGCCTCCTGTCGGAGCATACGGCCCTGGCTCGGGACTGCTGACTTCAGGCTCTGACGACACACATGACACTCTGCACATCTGAGCAGAAGCTTTAAATGTGATTGCAGTGGGCGCAGCACGTCTCAGTGCTTGATCTCCACCACGAGGCCAGAATCAGCCACCTGGAGGCTACTCCAAGACCATGGGTCTCAGAATGAGAAGACACAGAGAACCAAGCTTGGCAGAAATAAGTGTTTATTTTGAAGTAAGCCACTGAGATTTCTACTTTTTTGTTGTTGTTGTAGTTACCTCAGTAAAAACTAACACGGTATCAAGTCACACAATCATGAAGAGTCACATGGGAAACAGAGCTCCGTGGACCCGTTTAACTATGGTTTTGAGAATGAGGCATAACTGTTTAACTCTGGGGACAATAACACCATCCAGTCACTACAACCACATGTGGTGCAACGTTAAGTGGATGAACCTTGGGGGTGTGTGTGTGTGTGTGTGTGTGTGAACTGAAAGAAATCACAGGGCCCAAACCATAGACTTCATGACTTGTTTATTATTTGAAACATCTGATTCATCCTTGAACTTGACTTCAAAGGTTAAGCTAATTTCCCTTCTTTTGTGCTTCTGTAAAAATCAGTACAAACCTCTATCATTACCCTTTGTATTTTGAATGACCATTATCTCTAATAGGTCTGTCTGGTCAAAAAAGTGAAAAGTCACCATTTAAAACAAAAATAGGCAAATAGTGACTTCATCCATATAACAAGGGTGCTGCCTAGAAGGGATTACAAGTAGCATGATTATTATCATCAGCCTATTAAAGGATGCAGCCCATGAATATAATGTAGCAATCAAATGGCCTGTGACTAATATTTAAGACCAAAATCACTGGAAAACGGGGCTCAAAAAGGATATGATCTATATTCTAATCAACTGAGAGCCCTAGAAGCAGTGGTTTTACACCACCGCAACACCTAGGAGCCCCCAGATCACGGTTTCTAATACCATTCTGAAATAAAGGGAATGCGGTAACAGCAGCAAAATGGCTGATTCTAGGTCTGGGCCCTGGGCGGTAAGAGAGGCCCATAGCATCCCGTAGTGCCTGATAGTAAGGAGAAGCTCCAAAAAAATGGCAGGTACATGCCATCATGACACGTCAAAGAGACAGAAGAGGCGACTGGATGAGCTCCCAACAGCAGAAGTTGGAACAATGTGAGCAACGAAATAAAGTAGTACTGGATTACATCTCGTATACATACGTATCCATGAGTCTATCCAGTTATAAATGATTAAACAAATATAAAGGAAGGGACAAATCTCCTATGCAGAAGAATTCTAAACAATTTATGTAGATAGAACATCTTCAGGGAGATGGAACATAACCCTTCACTCCTTAAGTGTGGGCTCCACAGAGTGACTTACTTCTAAAGGTAACAGGATGAAAAGGTGAGGGGGGGATATTAACTTTTTCATGGAGAAAACTGTCACATCACACAGTTCTCAGGGAATTCTACATCAGCCTCAACAATGGTCAGTCTTGTTGCCAGTACGCACCCTCCATGTCATAAAAATGGCAACACTACCTCTGTGGTTTTCCTCCCCAAACACATAATCCCATTCTGAAGACAAGAAGACATTAGACAACCCCAAATGTGGTACGGTCCACAAAATATCTAACCACAAAATATCTAACCAGTTTCCAAACTATCATCAAAAATAAGGAAATTCTGAGAAACTCTCTCAGCCAGAAGACATGAGGGCTAATATATTTTGGTATCCTGGAAGAAATCCTGGGTCAGAAAAAGGACGTCACATGAAAACCAAGGAAATGCAAATAGAATATCGACTTTTAAAATAATAATGTAATAATATTGGTTCATTACTTGCCACAAATCTATCATATTAACTATGATGTAAAATATCAAGAAAACCAGGGGTAGGGTACATGGAAACTCTGTACTATCTTCGTAGTTTTACTATAAATATAAAACTATTCTAAAATGAAAACTTTATGTTAACAAGTAAATGCAGCTTTAAAATTTACTTTAATAGCCATTCAATCCTCTTCTTATTATCTTACATATTCTTGATTAAAATTTTTAGAAATCCTTTCATCATGCACTTATTTTATTGCCCATTCTACAGTATCAAAGTAACTAAAATATTATCTATATTAAACCTAGAATGCAATTTCGCAATTCTGAGGGTTTTCACCATTTTTAAATATCTAGAGGTGACTTAGAAGTCATTATAAATTATATAGATTAAAAGCTATTTCAAGGGCGCCTGGGTGGCTCAGTGGGTTAAAGCCTCTGCCTTCGGCTCGGGTCATGATCTCAGGGTCCTGGGATCGAGCCCCACATCGGGCTCTCTGCTCAGCGGGGAGCCTGCTTCCTCCTCTCTCTCTCTCTCTCTCTCTCTGCCTGCCTGTGTACCTGTGATCTCTGTCTGTCAAATAAATAAATAAACTAAAAATTAAAAAAAGCTATTTCAAATGAATTACTCATATTCCTATGTTAAGACTTATTCTATAAATATATGAAGTCTTCCAGGGAAGCTAACAGTATGTGTTTTAAACATGTGGATAAAACAGTGATAAGATTTACACTGTAACTAAAGAAAGAAGGAAAGTCCAAAGGCTACGTTTGGTCTGAGTGGTCTGAATGCCAGAAAGATGGACGAGAACCAGCATCTTAGAACCAGTTTTGCATCAAAAATCAATTCAAGTCATACAGAATGAGAACAAACAGCATAACCTAAGTTACAATGATATATATAATAACTAACGGTGACGGGCTCCCATGGAGTCTAGGTCTTCCTTGCTTCAGCCAAGGAAAACATCAGAGCACGGACTCTCCGAGGAACGAGCATCTCTAAGATAGTTTGCATTAAGGGATTCTGTCCATTCTGCATACACTATGTCCACTTTCTTCCTTAACATATATTCCGCTTCTTTACAAACATTACCATAGAACTGACTTTGCTGGATCTTCATTGATTTTCTATTTCCTCTTTGAAGCACCTAGCTTACTTGACTTGTTGATGTTTTCATTGATTTTCTATTTCCTTTTGGAAATGAGATGAGAGCTTTTAAAGAGGTCATGCTATTTGGCAGGAAAAAGATGTTAAGTTGTGTTGTGTTCCTAGGAAATTTCACCATTAAACTTACCACTTTTCTTTCCATGGAAAGTAGTGGGGTTTTTGTTTGTTTGCTTGTTTGTTTTCAGGTTTTGTTTTATTTTTTTTATTCTGCGTTGTACACCATTGTGTTTTCTCTTTATTTTACATTTAATGTGTCATTCTCTGGATTAAGTTGGCAAGAAAATTTGATCCTTGACAGATTTAAATGTGTCACCACGTCATTTTCTATTACAGTGAATTCTCAAAGGGAATCTCTAAATTTTAGGTTATTTCAAGCCTCCGAAGATAGATACGTAGTTGTGACACTGTAAATAACATCAGAGGTTTTAAGTGTTCAACTATCGCCTCTCAAAGTAAACAATTATTGGGATAAATCAAGTAACTATCAACCTCATCACCCCCTCAAAGGGAAAATTGTATAATTTAGTAGAACGTGGAATTCTACTCGAGTGGAACAACTATAACTATCTATCTGGATAAGAGGACACACTGGGCTTCTAGGTCTTCTAAGAGAACACAGTTTTGTTACCTACACAGAATCAACCATCTAACTCCTGTCCAGAACAAAACACTGGATTTTTGTACAATAGCTGTGTAACAGGCATAACAGTCAATTATTCCCCTAGAACCGCCCTGTTCAGTTCAGGAGCCACTAGACACGTGTAGTTATTGAACACTTAAAATGTCACAAGCATTCATGGAGGCCTTCTCTAAGTCATAAAATGCACGCCAGACATCAAAGAAATGAATGTCATATATCACATTAATAGTTGTATATTTACTATATGTTGAAATAATGTTTGGGGTATACCTGGTTAAAGAAAATGTATTATTAAAATTAATTTTACCTGTTTCTTTTCCTCCTCTGTTTCTTACTATGACCACTAGTAAACTCAGAATTTTTTAAGTGGCTCGTATTATATTTCTGTTGGACAGTGTTGTTCTCCAGTCTTTAAGCTCTATTCTTATGATAGATTTTTGGAATGTAACGTGTCTGGACCTTTGGAATGTAATGTATCTTAGGTCCCTATAGGAAAGATCCCATCAAAATAAAATTTAGAGGGGCGCCTGGGTGGCTCAGCGGGTTAAAGCCTCTGCCTTTGGCTCAGGTCATGATCTCATGGTCCTGGGATCGAGCCCCGCATCGGGCTCCCTGCTCCGCAGGGAGCCTGCTTCCTCCTCTCTCTCTGCCTGCCTCTCTGGCTACTTGTGATCTCTTGTCTGTCAAGTAAATAAATAAAATCTTTAAAAAATAATAATAAAATAAATAAATAAATAAATAAAATTTAGAGCCATGTCCTTGATTTTTACGAGATACAATATGAGAAAATGTTAAATCTTAAAACGGAAAATGAGGGGCCTATGCCATCAGACATCATTAGCAGAAGATTGTTACTTTATAAAAGAACTCTGTGTGTTGGACGCGTGTCTTAAAAACAAGAGATTTATGTGCCTTAAAAGAATATTCAGAACCCAAGATTCTAAATAGAGACAGACCTGTTTTGTCAGCTTTTCAGCAGGTGGTACAAGCAACAGATAGCCGTAGCTAGTCATTTAGAAATGGGACAGAAGACGACGAGCACCATTTTGAAGAGGCCTCTGTGACCCGGCAACAGATGGTCAAGCTCCCCACGGTCCGCTTAGGGAGAGAACAGCAGGACTCAATCCGCAGGGAGCAGCAGAGGGACGACCCAGCAGGGGGCCACGTGGGCATACTGTGGGGTTTTCTTTTCTTTTTTTTTTTTTAAGATTTTACTTATTTATTTGACAGAGAGAGATCACAGGTAGGCAGAGAGGCAGGAAGAGAGAGGGGAGGAAGCAGGCTCCCTGCTGAGCAGAGAGCCCGATGTGGGGCTCGATCCCAGGACCCTGGGATCATGACCTGAGCTGAAGGCAGAGGCTTTAACCCACTGAGCCACCCAGGCGCCCCTACTGTGGGGTTTTCTTTGTTAGTTTTTGTTTTGCAGGGGGAGAGAGATTTATTTATTTGTTCCCTTAATTACAGTGGAGCATTTCACGCTGGTCCTCACGTGACCGGTCTCTGAGACAGTGGAAGGAACTTTGCAAGCAAAAAATGAGGGAAAGCCCACAGGATCATACCCGTAACGGAACACGGGTTTACTTCCCAGGGCTAGAGACCTGTTACCAGTCTTAAGTTCTGGAATCTACATTCGATCTTGAAATTCTTGCCACCGAAAGAAAACGATGGAATTCAGATACACTGTGAATTCTGCACGTCGGTACCCACGTCGGCCCCGGAGCTCAGGATTCCGAACAAAGACACGGTCTTCCGCGGGTGGCGTTCTGAGGTAAACACGATGTGCTCTGCTACCTCCCTTCCTAGAACAGATTCTGCAGGACAGCTGTTAGGGAAGGATGCCTCTAAGAGGAAAATTACTAGGCCGAGGCACTGAACAATTTTAAAAGGGCTAAACACGGTAAATTTCTGAAACCTCCTATCAATGGAGACAAAAAAGAAACCTGTCCTCGTTCTTTCTGATTCTCTCTTAATTATAAAACCCAGTCGAGCTGTAACATTGATCTAACGCCTTTTGTACTCTGGCTGCTGATTAGTTTGGGCTTTCTTTCCCTCGGTGGTCTCTTTTCTTTTTCTCACAACCACTCGTTAATGCTCCACAAAGAGTTGTGTGGACCTGCCTTAACCTTCTCGGTTGACGGTGACCTGATGGGCTGATCAACTGGGAAGACATGGTTTGGAGAGACTGAATGGGAAACGAGAGCCAGCGGATCCAAGGGGGCTCCAGCTGGAAGAGTGTTTCACAATCTTCATAATCATGAAGGAAAGAAGATTTCACTATCTAATGACCTCCATTTTTGCACATGGAGGAACCGATGCGAAAAGGTTAAATTTCTATTTCTGCAACTATTACAGGCTTCTAAGAAGGTCAGGACAAAAAAAAAAAAAAAAAAGTATGTTGTGTGTTTGGACTATTGGTTGAATGTACTGCCTCGCATCTCCAGAAAATGCCTCACCTTAATGGAAGCCGAGCATTCCCTATTAGGAAGAGAAAGAAGGGTTTGCTCTTTCGGTCCTCCAACCTTTTCTTCATTCTTGACCTTGAAAATAAGCCTTTGAAATATTCAAAAATGTGAAGTAAGCCGGAAAGGTAGGACATACACTCAAATAAAGTCAGTAAAGAGCATGTCTCCTGTCTTCGCATTCTTGTCCAAAAATGTGCATCCTATGCTTGAACCTCAGATCTCTTTACTGAAAATAACAATAATAAGGACTAATGCTCTATGCAAATAAATCATAAATAGAGGATTCGTTTGAAGCACATCATAGAACGTTATTTCGTGTGAGCCCTATTAACAAAGAAACCAGCTGCTGACTTGAATAATTCAGTCTTAAAACACTGACAATCAAGGAAAAATTCAGTAGCAGTTTGCTTACCCGGAAAACTGGCACACATTCCGTTTAAAAGGCCTCGATTTAATTCCCAGGTCTCTTTTTTGTATAAAAAAGAAAACTTCTCTTAGACTATTATAAATGATATTTAGCCCATTTGCTTTACAAATGATGCCTTCAAGATCTATAGAGATCACGCAAGTAGAAAAATCCCTACTTTCCTTTCATTCGTCAGCACTCAGCAATGCGTTCTGATACATACTCACACCTAACCAAAGCCAGGAATACATGTTTCTGAAACCAGCTGCCAATCACAGCAGCTACACATCTCCGGGGGCGGCCTGCCAGTTTTCTAAATATCAGAAATCATCTTCCATCAAAGTGCCTCAAAGTCTACAGATAGGAAGTACATTCTAGGGATCTTAAACCCTACTGTGAGGTGCAAAGCCCGAGTCTGTATTCTAACTGGATCATTCCAGGTTTAAGAAATTCTGTGTCAGACTTGTGAACTGATGTGTTTTGACTCAGCCATTTTTCCTCTTCTGCTACCGGGGTTACACCACACAGAAACATGGAGACATCCTGCCAGACCTGGTGCTGTGGGAAATTTTGTATTTTTACTGCCCACTGCCTCTAAGAAACGTAGTATATTACACCTTGGTAAAGACACCCTAGGGAGAAAGTCCACTTTGACACGTCTCCCCATTTTACGTACTAGAAAAGTAAGGCCAAGAGTCTTGGATTGAGGCCGAGAGGCTATGATCTCACTGTTCATGGAAAAGCCAGCCCTTCTCATGCCTAATTCATAGTTCCTCTAAAACAATGCTACCTAAAAAGGGATTTATTTCAGGAATTAGCTACGTGACCTAGTTGAAATTGGAGAAACCTAGAAAAAGAGCACACGCTTCTCTAAACTGGACATCATGAGTAAGGTCACAAAGTCTGGATTCCTGGATGGGTTACTTGAAGCTGGAGTCCTACGCCAAGTCATTGCACTTTATTTTTCTTAAGATTTTATTCATTTATTTGAAAGAGAGAGAGAGACGGGGTGGGGAGGTGGGGAGGGAGAAGCAGAATGCCCGCTGAGCTGGGAACCCAATGCAGGGCTCCATTCCAAGACCTGGGGATCACGACCTGAATCGAAGGGAGATGCTTAACCATTTGAGTCACCCAGGTGCCCCAAGTCATCTCACTTTAAACCCATATCGTAGAACCCATCTGGGGATGGAAGCCAGCGGGGTGGTGTGATTTGGGGTTATACACGTCCACTTAATACCACTCAATATTATACTCCACCGTTTGTCACATTGATTAAAAATCAAAGGACAAAGAAAGAAAACCGATTGGATTGCTCGGTTGTGCTGCCCCCTGGTGGCAGTATAAAATAGAGACGTGTTGAGTTCTGTCCCCCTCTCCAGTGTATCAACTGAATGACACTTGGTTTTAAGCTCCCTCTTGATTCTGGCAAGGAATTAGCTATCTCGTGGAAGTCGATTCCTAAAGATGCAGGAAAAGAAGGGGCAGGGGCTTGCCTGAGTGAAGGTAAACAAAACAAACCGACAAGAAAAGCACCAGCTATTCTCTAAGACATTTCCTTGGATAGGTACCAAAAATAACGCAATTTGTTTTTTATCTTCTGTGGTTTTCTCAAAAAGTGTTTTTAGTAAAATGTAATGAAGTCTAACAATTGGAGTCCTGTACTCAAATCATTATTGTTCATAGGTAGGATAATTAAAAACCAAAATTGAAAATTGGACTTGGAGACAAATGAATTGGGTTCTAGATCTGATTCACTCCTGCTCCAAAGTCATTCAACCTCTCTGACCTTGGTTTTCTTATCTGCAAAACGATGGTGCAAGAACAGATGAGCTCAAAGATCACTTCTGCTACTACCATATATAATTGCGACACAATGATGAAAATAATTCATTTACTCATTTACTTGACAATTATGAGTAGAAAAAAAAAATCCATCATGTCCTTGGCACTGTCATGGTAGATTAATAAATGAGGCTTTTCAAGGGAAATTCTCCCATGCTGTGGGGAGAGCAACCATCACATTCTGAAATTAAAATGCTGGCTATTTATTGTCTCTCTGGGTTTTGATCTCCAAATCCAATAGCAAAAAGATCCTTGTCCATTAAGAAATAACTACCTACAGTATTTGCTCCTATGGCCCTTATTAATGGATCACTACAGGGGATATATTAAGATCTGAATTATTTTGACATTTACAATAAGGTTTGTGCTTATAAACACAAGACCATACCATATTAAAACCTATTAGCATATTATAACAGATTAGATGCTCACAATGTGCAAAGGCAGTTGGTTCTGTAACCCCCTTGGGGGGAAAAAAAGCTAAGGGCAGTAACAGCAATAATCTCAAATCACAGAAACGCCTTTGAAAGTGTGTCCTTGGTTTTATAGCACTAATTTAGGAGGAAAACATAATAAAAAGAAAAACATTCCATTGAAGTCATGTTTTAGGACATTCATCAGCCCCGAACTACAGAGCCACTATGCCTCACTAATTCAACAGGATAGTTCAAGACCCACTGACTGGGGTATCCAAACAAAAGGGACACAGGAGCCCTAGGAGACTTGACAGCACATAGGAACGTGTGTTTGCCCTCAGACAAGGGGAAGTGCTGACAGGTTACTTCATCTCTGGTTAATAAAGACGTGTCTCTAGGTGTATGTATGTGTGTCTGTGTGTGTGTGTACAGAAACACAACAAGGAGATGAAAAATCTAGCCTTTCGGTATCTTCAGAATGTGTTTTAAAAACCACGAGACCCTAAATTCCAGTGCTAAAATTTGTTTAGCTAGGTAGCTAGAACTCTATTTATTAAAGGTAAATAATTTCAAATATCTAGAATTTCCTCATTACTACATGCCAAGGACTGTTCTAAGCACTAATAGGTTTACAGTCATTTCACTGATACAGAAATTACTACCTCCATTTCCCAGGTGAAGAAACCGAGACAAAAAGTCATCGATTAACTTGCCCCAAAGGATACACAACCACTAGGTGATGAAACTGAGGTGTTTGGACCAAAAATCTGGCCACAGAGGAATGAATGAACACATCATACCATCGCAGACTGCTTCTGCTCTCTCTCAAGCCGAACGCTAAGCAAATCAACTCACTGGCCCCTCCCGGAGATTAAATGACAGAGCGAGATCCAAACGGGAACCGGTGGTGGGACGGAAGGGTACAGTGAAACTTGCTCTATCTGAGATGGCCCTTAGCGTGCTAGGGTGGCCATCACAGAACCACGGGTTGGTGGCTTACACAACAGAATTTATCTCTGCTCAGTTCTGGAGGCTCTGAGATCAAGGTGTTGGCAGATTTGGTTTCTTTGAGATCTCCCTCCTTGGCTGGCAGACAGCTACCTTCTCATTGTGTCCTCACATGGTCTTTCCTCTGTACGTCTGTCTTTTTACAAGAACAGTAGTCATATTGGATTGGGGCCCACCCTAATGACCTCACTTAGCCTTGATTACCTCTTTAAAGACCCTATCTCCAAATACAGTCACATTCTGAGGCACCAGGAATTAGAGCTTCAACATATACATATTTTGGAAGAATACAATTCAGCCCATAATGACTGTTTTTGTTAAGTTTCATGAGAATTCATGCCGGTCAAGAAACTGAGCAAAGCTGCTACAAAGGTTGGATTCTTTAAACATGCTACAATTAGAACAGAAATAATGTAAGTAATTACCTAATACTTATTAAGCATTCACACTGTGCACAGTTCTATTCGAAACACCCAGAAAAGGATTATGAATTTCCGTATACGTGAATTTCTGCATACATGAATACGGTTGTTCCCTGAGAGTGTCCAGGTGCGTAACACTCTGCCTGGTGCCATGAGAAATATTAAGAAATGAAACAGCCCCAACTTCTATGTATTTAAAACCCTGTCGGAAAGAAAAAAGAAAAACACATATAAAACATTAACACAAAAGTACAAAGCAGCATCACCATAGATGTCAAATTACAAACAGGTGAGGAGGAGGAAAACAAAGTCTGAATTCCGAAGAGAAATGTGAGTTCTACGAAAGATGTCATGGAAGAGGAAGGCTTTGGGAGGGCATCAATCTTGATGCAAGGCTTCGTGTTGACAAAGACTGAAGGGACAAAGAGCAAAGAGGCATTCCAGGGTAGCAAAGCTCAGAGGAATGACCAAAGAATAGTGAGATGAAAAATTTTACTAAAATTAAGGGTTCTAGAGGGAAATGACCAAAGTTGGTTAGAAAGGTAGACTGGAAAAATTACCTACAATATGTTTCGTCACTCTGCGTTGTAAGGTATTATTATAGTCATTAAATTAGAGAAGAGAAAAACAGGGCCAAATACTTTAATAATTATCAACAGTTACAGTGTAATAAATAGGTAATAAACAACGGAGGTGGTTTTTGGGAGACTTGCACTTTCAAGTTCAAATTCCAACAAATCTACAACAAAATCTGATTATTAGGATGAATATACCTTTGACACATCATGTTTATTTCCACCTGTCAACGATAAAATTTAATAATAATCTTTTAAATGGATATCCTTTTTTTTTTTCTTTTTCTCTAGTATACAAACACTCCATTATTAAGTTCCTGAATCGCATGGTCTGGAAGGTGTCTCTAAGAGCAGGTACTAAGCTGGCTTCAGGCTCAGCTTCATCCGTATAAGGATGTGGTCGGATTTCTGGGGTGGCAAGAAGCTTATATTCCCCTCCCACCAAAAAAACTTCTTTTAAATGCTTCTGAATAGGAAGCAACGCCTCCCACATACTGCTCTTCCTGTCTGAGCATCTGTCTCTTTCATTCTATCTCATGGCATTAAATGAGCCTCTTGTTGCCAGGCTGAGCCCCTGGTACTTCTCTTTGAGTACTTAGGGAATCAATAAGTGAACAAAGCAAGCTCTGTTAATCACTTACTAAAGCATCTCAAAATTAGTAACTCTAAATGGACTGAGGAGGGTAACTTACTGACTTCCAAACAGCCAGAGGCAGTGGGATACAATGGGGAGATTATGAGCTCCGAAATCATGTACATGTTGTATAGAATTCAACTCCCAATTCTTCTCATCTGTTTGACATTGCGAAAGTAACTTTTCTGATCCACAGATCTCTAGTTTGAGTTGCCATAAATATCAAATACTATGTAGAGAAAGCATAGCATTTGGTAGACAGCCATTGCTCAAGAGATATTAATCCCCTCCCCCCTTCTCGTGAGCGCTCTCGGATGAGAAAAGGGACACAAACAGCAGGTGCTCTGGGCACCGGAAAGGGAGACATGGAACTTAGAAGAACCCATAAAGGAAAAGTAGGGCAGTTGTGTGCTGGTAAAATGGCTTTGTTTTAGAAAACTCCTAATCTGTTGCACTTGCCCATTTCTGTGGTGTAGATACACCTCCCCATGGCTCATTTCAAGCTACCAAGAGTATAACTAGCAGCTCTCAGACTTCCTGAATATTTAACAATCTATTCTCACAAGCCACACTAGCTGGCTCCATGCAAGAGGAAATTTGATCATTGTTATTTTCCTCATGTGGGACTACGAGGCTCTTTTGTCTGTTTCCTGTCTTGTCTTCACAGGTTGGGTGTAGGGAGTGGTTTGGCTGAATTGGAAATAAGCCAAAGCAATGGTGACAGTTGGGAAGAAACACTAGCCACTAAGCAGCTCCACGACACACCCAGGTAAATGGAGAGCTACGTCATAAAATCACTGGTGAATTACGAAGTCCCCGGGTCAGACCTTCAGCACCTCTGAGAGTGCTTGCCACAAAGGACTGTCTATGGTTACTGGTTGAATGTATTGATCAGATACATTTTTATTGCAGTTAAAGTCAGAGTCATGTTGTATTGGGTTTTCCAGCAAGAACTTTGAAGGAAAACTGAAAGAGTGGTGGCTTGTGAGCACTCAACCTGTCAATCTGAAATTGGGATAATGACACATATTTTATTTACAGGGCTGTGTACGTTTTTAGGCCTGGAGCCTCCTTGTGATATCAGATGGCAAAGTATTTAAGTGTATGGACTTGGAAGTCAAATGGCCTGGGTTTAAATCTTGGTTCTTGTGCATACCACTTATGTAAAATAGTCTAGTGACTCATTCTCTGTGTGTCTCAGCTTTTCCATCTTTAAAATAAAGAAAAATCATAATGATACCTACTCTGGTGGTCTGAGGGTTGTATAAAATATAGATTATGTTGGGGCTCCTGGGTGGCTCAGTGGGTTAAGCCTCTGCCTTCGGCTCTGGTCATGATCTCAGGGTCCTGGGATCGAGCCCCACATCGGGCTCTCTGCTCAGCAGCGAGCCTGCTTCCCACCCCCCCTCTCTCTGCCTGCCTCTGCCTACTTGTGATCTCTGTCAAATAAATAAATAAAAATCTTTAAAAATATATATGTAGGTGTTGCAAACTTCTTAAAACAGTGTCAGCACAGGATAAGCTAATAATAAATGTTGCCTATTGTTATTTAAAATACGTGACCAGACACTGTTCTGCTCCTGTCCATATGTTCCTTCTTACTTATGTTAGTCTTCATGGCCTTCAAGGTTCTTTATAATTTGGTCCGAGTTGCCAATTTAACCTCCCCTCCTGCTGAACTTCCACACATATCCACTGTTGTACTCACAGTCTCCTCAAAGACTCACATTCAACACCAAGTTTTTAGGCCTGCCAAAAATATCTTTCCTACTTTCTTCCACTCATCTAAGTCTGACCTAGCCCTGCGGTATCAAGTCTCCCCTCCAGCTCTCATGGCGTCTCCTTTCTTAAATCCTCTAGCAAGTATACTTAATAATCATTAAGTATACATAAGAATCATTAGCAAGTATACATAATTAACCATTTAATTATATATTCCCTTGTATTTTTCTGCCTGCTTAAGAAAGGGAATTATGTTAGGACATTTATCCTACCTCTAGAATACATACCGAAAACATACTACTTCCTCCAATGATTATGCATTAACTGACTTATTATATAGAATTAACTTTATTATTATAGTATCAACAGAGTCTTTATCAAAAGAACTATTGTTTGCAACTGATACTATCTTCATTAAAATGCCAGCTATGTAAGAGAGTACATACAGGTAGGAGATAATATGTCATTGCTTAAAATCATTAAATCATTCACTGTAACAGCTTGTCTTTGAATGCTAGGTATTTCTATAGTTTTATTTTTTAAGAATCAACCTCCTTATATTATGATAATTTTTTTATATTCTAGGAGAGGCAGAAATTTTACATACCAAAATGCAGAGAAAATATACCACGTGAGTTTTAAGTTGCAACATAAAAAGAAACAAACACCCTTCACTGGGTGTAATATGTAGACTTCTTTTCACTCTGATGATGATGAATGGAGTGTGGTTGTCCAGGTCTCTAAAGAAGTCAGAGTATCACACGGGACAGCCTCAGATAGCGGAAAAAACAATTAAGAAGAAGTAATGTGCTCCCGAAGAGCTCGACTCCGCTCTTAAAGGAAGCAAGTGCGGAGGTCGGGGCATCAGGGGACCCCAGGGCTGCGCTGTGGGCGCATGCGCGGCTGTGGCGTGAGACACAGTCGTGTTTGTCCGAGTACTTGCTCTAAGTTATTTGTGAGTATTTTTAACTCTCCTGGATCCCTTGAGACTAGTCTGCTGTCTGCATTTGCTATACCAAAGAAATTCTGAGACCGCAAAATTAAGGCGGTCTAGACCCGCAGATGTCACAGATAATGTAAGGAAAGTCCATCATTTCCACATTTAAAAAGTTCAACGAAGACCCCCCAGGGCTCCTCGACCAGGGACTTCCAGAGTTAGTTATCTGGGATATAGGATTCTGTGTTTCCTTTTTCTTTTAATTCCTCTCTAGGACGCTATCGCGTGTCTTGTTTATACAATCCTACTCTTCCAGGAAAGCACTGACATAAAGCAGGCACTTAAGAAATGTTTGTTTCTCTGTATCCTGACCTTTAAAACACAGAACAACAGAGACCGAAAACAATCACAAACCCTAAGCCAAAGACAACGTTATTTACTGGTGTATGTGCAGACCAAACTCAAAAGAGGCACATTTATAAAACAGAGCCTCCACACACACAAGGAATTTTAAAAGACTGGGTTTGAGTTTAGAAGTTGTGAATTTTAATAAGTAATACCGGATAAGTAAGTCCAGATGGACTTTCCTGGGAGGACTGCATCAAAGAACAGGATCCAGCTTGCCACATCTTGGGTAGGGAACCGTAGCCTTGGTTGACCTGGCGTGAGCGCAAGCACCCAGGGGCAGGATTTCCCTGATATCCCCAGAGCCAAGCAGAGTACCCGGCTCTCAATCACTCTTTATTAAGAGAATTAATGCAGTTTAGAAAAAAAGAAAGATTTCCCGGGTGAGAGAAGGTAGACAGTTGTCTAGTAGAACCATGCCAAGTTTCAGGCTAAGAGACCTGAGAGGCTCGAGAAAGGGGGTTGGGGGGGAAAGGGGGTTGGGGGGAGGCGAAGGGAGATCGCTTTAACACTGGTCTCTCTCTGCGTCCCTTTGTCTGATGTCCTGTCCTTTCTCCTTTTCCCCTCAGTTCGTTTGCTTTTCTACTTTCCTCTTTATTCCGAAGCCTTTTGCCTACATCTATCGTGTCTCATTACTTCTCTTTATGGATTTTTTTTCCTACCTCTACTCTCCAGTACCACCGACTTCATTCTCTTTTAACTTACTATTAATTATGGTTAAAATCCTGAAGGAAAGGTGGCAATAAATCGTTTTTAACGGGCACATTCTGTCACTTTCAACAGATTTCAACAGAGAGCTATGAAAGTATGAGACAAGGCTTCGAGCCAATCTGATGAAATGATATAACAGTCGTTAGCCGGCTACGTAAAGGAGAGCTACTCTTCCTGCATGAGGGTAGCGGGAAGGGGATAAAGAGATCTTCTGACCCAATCATCACCAGTTAGCAAAACGACCCTGGTTCCTCTGGAAGCCATCACCCCTGAATGTCCCCGTGGAAGTGGCCTTTGTTACAGGTGCATTTGTTTAGTGGGGGCAAACATGCAACAATTCCACAGTGATTCTCTCAAATGAAACCAAGATAAGGACAGCTCTATAGACAAAACAACACTTCTCCCAGGTGAAACTCTGAAAAGAGGTTTTCCCTTTAAGACAGTTGGCTGGATGGATTTAATAGTTTAGAGAAGTATGAGTATAATTTCAAGTAAGGAAGCATTCACTTTGTCTGATATAAACTTCCTACTGAAGTGTGAAATACACAAAGAAAAGAATGCCCACCATATGTGCGCAGATGGAGGGTTTTCACCAACCGCGAGTCTAGTTCCTAAATCAAGAGATAAAGCATTCTCAGCATTTGGCCCCCATCTGGTACCATCCCATCCCAGCCTAAGCGGAACCACTAGCCTCATATCAAACCTAACAGTTTCCTCTTGTCTGGTTTTGTACTTCACACAGTACTGGATATTTTTCATTTATTACTCATGTACTATTGGAAACTTTTAATATTTTTAAATAACTTTCATTTGAGCAGGTTATTTTTCATGGAAGCAACACGAATGAAATGAAAAACTGCTATGAATTAATAACTTGCATAAAAATGTACCCACGCTGTGGTTAACTCTGATATATTTAAAACAAGTATGTCAGCGATGATGCGGCATAGCTAGAAAGTTACAGCAACATGGGATCCCCGGGAACCTAATAAACTGAGGGAAAAGGGAGACACTTCACTTACAACAGTACTAATTTACAAACACACGCACAGAGTTAAGGTTCAGGTTGTCATGCTATGGAATTAGCTTAAGCAATGTTTACTTTAAAATAGCAGTTTGGAAGTTATTACCAGCAGATATAAAGTTCTATATTGTTTTCCAAAATCCTATTAGATAAGAACAGATAAAACCCTCAGTTGGATAACAGATGATGAGAAAAATTCCTGGGACGTTTTGATGATCCAACCACTGGATTCCGCTTCTAAAGAAGAAAATGTAATCCCAGGCTGTAGAGACAGAAGTAAAATACCTAGAAGGAATCTCCCCAGAGACTCTGAAACTGGCATACCCTTTTTGGCATCTCACATGTTCTCCTTGTACCTTAAAACAGACTTTGCAAAGGAGGTTTTGTGAAGGACAGCCGTCCACGTGTTGAAAAGGTGTGGTAAGGCTGCCCCGTGATGAATGGTTGAAACAACGGAGCACTTCGGGCGGGACAACAGAGTTTGGGGGACGTGACAGCTGTCTCCAAATATTTTAAGACCTGTCATGTGAACAGTGAAATGGATTTAATCTAAACCTTTCTTGAGGACAGAACTTGCCAAAATTAAGCAACAAGGAAAAGATTTTGCTAAATATACATTTTAAAAAAAAATCTTACCTAATAATTAGTCATCCAGCAGTAGGACTGGCTGACTCAGAAGACAATTTCCTATTATAGTAGGAAGTAACCTTCAGGAGAATAGCTTTCAACAAATTTAAGAAAGTTCAGCCTCACGGTGATAACTGGCAATAACCGAACGTGCTGACTCAAAAAGGCAGTGAGTTACACGGCTCTGCAGCCTCCGCGGACGGCAGGGCTCGGTTCGGCGTGTTTCCGCCCACGCAGGGCAGGGACACGGAGGCCAGAGCTCCAGGGTCTCTCAATGGTAAGCTGCAATCGTTTTCATATTCTGTAGTCACTGAAAAAGGTTTTATGTTACCTATTTTTCTTTAAAGAGGTTGACATGATGTGGTTAAATTTTGCCAACTGTTTGAACCCCTGGGCCAATGTATTTTCTTAAATAACTAAACCTATTGAAACATTCTCTTAACAGCTAGAGAATCTGCAGGACTGTTATGCACACCCCTAGTCTCAATAAGGTGATCGAGGTAATGACGCAGGAACCAAAACCCCACCATCTCAGTGGCTTTAGTTTAAAAAATAAATAAATAAATACAGGTTTTATTTATTTTCGAGAGAGAGAGAGAACGCAGCAGTGTGGGAGGGGCTGGCGGAGGGAGAGAAGCAGACTCCCCGCTTCTCAGGGGCCGATGCCGGGTCTGGACTCCAGGACCCTGAGATCACGCCCGGAGCCGAGGCAGAGGCTCGGCGGCCTGAGCCCCCCAGGTGCCCTGAGTACTACTTGCCCGCAGTCCATGGGCACTGCAAGATGCTTAGATCTGAGGGTGCAGAGCGGCTCCTGGGAGAACGGGCGAGAAAGAACGAGGGGCCACGAGGCCGGCTGCCCATCCGCGCGCTCGCCCCGCACCGGCGGCGGGGAGCGGAGTAACCGGGAAGCGCCCCGGAGCCTGGAAAGACCTTCCCATCGCGCCTCCTCTGCTTCGCTCTGTTGCTAACCCGGAGGCCTGCGGCCCGGGAAGTGAAGCCGCGGGGACGCGGGGGGCAGCACGCCTGTGTCCCAAGGGGGCGAGGCGCCGCCGAGGCTGCGCGAGAGGCGCTGAGGTCGGCGTGTGGAGCTCGTCTCCTCGCCGCGCCCCGAGCGGAGCCCTCACCGACGGACTCGCTGGTGTCTGGTGATTAGAGACACGATTTCTCCGAGGACCCGTGGAGCGGGGGGACTAGCTGCGCGCGGAGACACGCAAACCATGAAAAGATTCCGTCCGATCTACTTCTCGAGACGAAGCTGACCAGGGGCGCGCCCCGCACGAGCCGCGAAGGCCGCACCGGCTGGGGACGCAGGAGCTGCGGGACCCACACCACGTCTCCGTGTTACGATGCTTCCACCCCGCCCTTCTGTCCCTGTGCTGTTCTCCCCGGGGACACAAAACAGAATCAAAAATCCTCCCCCCAGGATGGGCGCCTGCGTGGCTCAGTGAGTTAAAGCCTCTGCCTTCAGCTCAGGTCACGATCTCAGGGTCCTGGGCTCGAGCCCCGCATCGGGCTCCCTGCCTGCCTCTCTGCCTACTTGTGATCTCTCTCTCTCTGTCCAATAAATAAATAAAATATTTAAAAAATATATTTTTAAAAAATCTTCCCCAAGGATAGGTAACTTTATGTCGCCAAAATCCATCTTTGAGGGCAGCAGACAAGGCGACGTAGCTGCGAGGAGTGTTGTCCTGTGACAGCCATGAAACATCCCACGCCCTCACATACCATCCCTAAGTGACCTGAAATGGCAGTGGCTGTTGTATGTTGAATTTTAATTCCTTCAAAATCATTTCCTGTACACCTTCAAGAGCTGCCTATCTCCCTCCCCAGTTCTGTTCTCATGGGTTCTTTCCACGCACCCCTCTTTGCCCAGCAAGTTATTTCTCTCTTTGGTTTTAATAATCCATCCTTTTCGATGGAACCATCCTGGTGGACTCTTGCAAAGCGGTGCCCATTGATAAGCACTTCAGACGGTGTCTGTACTTAATAAACGTGTGGAATGTCCTCCCGTGTCAAGATGGGGACCGAGTAGAAGGACTTAGTGGCGGACAAGCCACAGCTCCTGACCACAGAGAAGTAACAGTGTGCAGGGGCGTCTGAAAACCAAATATGAGATCAGAACAGAGAACCTCATAAATGTGAGCCTGTTTCCCATCTTCACTGTTTTATTTCCCTCAAGTATTTAAACATGCTTAGTCCCAAATGGGAAACCATCCTAGCATGGATTCCTGAAGGCTTGTCCTCACCTAAGGTTCGCAGTGGGCCTTGCTAGAAGTAGAGCTTCCTGGGATCTCAACCAGGAAGTTCAGATCGTAAGTTTAGAATGAGTCCTGAGAATCTGCAATTTTCCAGAGCTCCCACAGAAGAGCGGGACTCTTCTACACAGGCCCGCTTTAGAACCTCTGCCTTACAGCAAATAGTGAGACGGCCTTTCCTCGTACAGAAACTAATACAGACAAAGAAAGAAACAGGCAATGGAGGCAGTTGCTTTAATAAAATTCGTGAGGGCATACCAGTGTATTGCCACAAACTGAAATACCAGAGGTAATGCAGGTCTAATTTTAAAATAAAAATTTTACGAGTAACTTGTAGGTATGGGGAAAATAATCTTTCTTGACATAAGATGGTAAAAACGGAACAACCCCTAACATGACTTGTTAACATGAATGGTGGGAACAGACCACAGAAAAGCTAAACTACGGACTATATCAATTTTTATCAAAGTCACATTAAGTGGGTAGACTGCTTACATTAAAAAAAATGGGAAATTACTCAAATTGGGTGGAATTAAAAATACATGATCGAGAATCTGTACAAACCTAAGGAAACAGGAATTGTTCAAGGACAATTTATCTTGCCTTAGAGGCAGGAGGCTCATCTAGTAAGGAAAAGACTCTGAATAAAATGGACCAAAATGGCCAAATAAGAAAAACAAGAAGTAATCAAGGTTGAGAAAGAGGCATTTGGGAGAGCTAAAAAGATTATAAAATGAAGTTAAGGAAGTGATAAATAAATCAATATACATCAGCGATGGGTCAGGAAAGGGAGACTGTGTAGGAGTTTAAAGTACATGCGAAGGCATTTTTCAAATACCAGAGGAACTGATATGAAAATTTATTGAGCAAAAAGACAGAATGTATATCTCATACATAACCACATAGCTAAGTGCCCTGGCTTATTCCCAGAGCTGAACATGGGAATTCAACGAGCAAAATGGGGTTTGGGAGAGGATCATTTAAATTCTATTGTATGTCCAGATCCCAAGCCCTGGGAATAGAGCATCCATCCACAAAGAAAGGAACTGCAAATATTAGCTACAAACCAGCTGATGGTGCAGAACTAGAAGGCATCAGACGAAGAAGAGATACAATAAAATCCAGCAACTCATAAATAAACTAGTAAGCTAGGAGAGTCTATACAATTCCAATAAATCTGTATAGCCACGCAGTTGACGTCTGGGTCGAAATCAGCATAGCTATCTGATACCGCATAAGGCTATTACATGTAGGGGGAAGGGAAGGGAATACTAATTCATCAGAAATCAGAAACACAGCGTAAGAAGAAAAAACAGAGTGCACAATTTACGAAGTTCAAAGCAGCCAAGTAATTTAGGATTTAGTGAGAAATGGAGCTGCAATTCGGGGCACAGTTTTTGGAGTAGAACATCAGATTCCAGAACATATCAAAGGCTCTCCAAGTATAAGAACACAGATTAACACTGTAAGCAAGTTTGAGAATTAAAGCTAGCTTTGGAAAATTATGGACAGTTTGGGTCACCTCATTAGGGGATTGGTCACAGTCCATTGCATGACATCTGACACTAACTGTTTTTAAGCACGGACCTGCTTCTTCTATTATTAATTTCTACCTAAGGGCAAATGCCAAGAGAACTTACTTTAGTGTCTGCCTCCTGCTGCCATTTCAACTGTCAGGAACAGCAGGAGTCAAAAATGAAAGGTACCATCTTAAAGAAAACCTGTGCCGCAGTGTCATTTTAAAAACTGACAGCTTTGTGCAGTCCCAAATCGTAAGGGAAGGGGATTGTCACTTGTGCCTCCCATTGCCATTTTGACAAAGGAAGACATTCTCCCACATCCAAAGGCAACAGTAATTTGAAAATGGCAAGGAGAAACATATTTGCAAGTGGCAAGTGGGAATGGTCTTGACCTCAATGACCGCAAACTGTTGTGAGATGGGGAATAGCTCAGAGTCGGTTCCCAAACAAAACGAGACAAAAGAACGACAACAAAACCACACACACAAAACTAAGAAAATGGAGGTTTCTGTCTGACCTTTAATATAATAAAGACAGTCTAATTTACAACGTGAGAGAGCTCACGATCAGCCAAGAAGACAAAGCCAAGCCAGGGGCGGAGTTAATCTGACTAAAAAAACAAAGAAACTATATGATTTTGTATTTTGTAGAAAAGGTAGTCGAGCAAAGATAGCTCTGAAAGAGTCAAGACACGGAAATGAGAGAATGGACAGCTGTTTAAGACTGGTAAGGTCTGGGATATTAAAAAATATATATTTTCAAACATCAAAACTCAATGTTAAGAAAGGGTCCGCAGACCCTGGAAACACTCGGTTTTTCCTCAGAATCAATTGATATTAAATAGGAATACAAGGAGAATAGTTTATGATAATGAGGCAAGTTTTCGGAGGCACCAAGTGTGGGAAAAGTCCATTAATTGAAAGGAAAAACAGGACAGATACACACCCTTTTTTCCCTTCGGATAACTGTCACAAAATATAAGCATTTTAAAGAAATACAAATGGCCATTCTCATGGACCTTACTTTGTAAGAAGAGATACATTGATTTCAGTTCTGTTCTCCCAATGTGAGCATCTGGGACAGAGAACAGGGCAGCAGGAGAGATGTGAGTTTGCTGGGATATCTGCCTCCACGGGTTACATTCCACTGGAAGGGGTAGACTCAAGCCCACTTCCAAACCGCGTGACTGGAGTGCAGACATGGACCAAAAATAGGATATCCTCTAGGGAAACTGAAGGCAAGCCCAGTTTGAGGAGTGCCTTTGGAGAGACGGTCAAGCAAGCCTCATCAACCCTCCCGAACGTAGTAACGATTCAGACTATCAGAGGACAATCACAAATGGCAACATTATAGCAAACCGGGATACCGTAATGTCCCCGTTCACGGCAAGTGTGCTCTGCGGCCAGTCTGAGCTCCAGGTGCAACAGCGTCACGCGGCTCTAAGCCGGGGACGCAGGTGAATGGTTCCCTCTACTGAGTCAGTGTTAGGATCTGTTCTGAAAGGATGGGTTGGGCGCTGCTCCATCATTTGAATAGTGGTCTGTCATGATCCGCGTGGTACATGGGGTTACCTGGGACAATATTCTGGGGGTTCTCCTACCACCGTTTTCTTCTTCAATCTGAGGAACTTCTAACTACCTTCATTCAGGGCGACCAAGTCAGTCAGGGTTTAAGTGTTATTTTCCGCCCCTGCCATTAGGCTGCAGGTTATGTTCTGCTTCTTCCAGTTTTTCACATCTACAGGAAGCCTAATTTCTGACTATTTAACACCCGAAATAGTGGCCACTCCTCTGACAGCAGCTGCTGTTGGTCTGACCTTGAGAGCTGAATTAACTCTCCTTTGCCAAGATGCTTTGAGGCAGACCAGTAAGTCTGGAACTATTTATGGCCTTTTCAGTGAAAAATATCTAAAACGGGTCTCTCGAAAATCTACCATTTACGAGTAGAATAACTTTGGAGAGATCAATTACCATATTTCATCCTAACCTAAGGACAGAGCAAAGTCTCAAAGAATGGGAAAAGTAAGCCATGTGAAGTACTTGTCGTCTGCGCCCCCGTGGGACGGTCCCTTTCACTAAGATGCTTTCACTTAAACTAGCTGATAGAAAGAAACATAATAAATGACCCCGAGGAGAATGGATCCCTTGATACAAGCAATTGCTACAGAAGTTCACTAGAAGTAGAGGTTGACTCATGTTTACGTGTGAATTCATTTGCGCATCCAGCGTCCGGGTGAACGGGCCAGCCGTTATGTCCCCGTTTCTATCCTTCCCCTAAGATTGAAGGGAATTGAACTCATGAAGATCTGACCCCTCATGCGGGCCCCAAGCCCCATGTCGGGGGCTGCCCTCCACCCACACATAAAGTTTTATTCTTGGCAAGAATAAGGAGCGAATGAGGTCTCCTGTGTCTAGCATGTCTACCTCTTTCCCTGCCCCCTCCTCCCGTTTGACTCGCCTGCTTTGTGGACTGCCCTCTCCTGACCTACACCTGCATGTGGTCTTGGGTTTTTGAGCTATTATAGAGCTATCACCTTCCGCGGCCCTGGACCTCTGACTTCCTGGTCCACCCTCTTTTCAACCCAGTCCCACGTTTAATTCTCAACTTCCCACTTGCTCTCTGAGTCTGGGTTTTGAGGTCAGCCACTGCCCATGGATCAGCCTGACGGCTCCGGCAAGGCTCGGTGGAGGTGGACAATTTAATACCTGGGATGGGCGTATTCCCGTCCTGATTCCTGAAAGAATGAAATATACATCACACAGGGTTCGTGATCAGGTGTTACAACGAGGGGAACGTGTTCAATTGCTACTACATCATGCGTTACCTGCCTCCTATCTGGCATCCCAATCAATTCTGTGTTCCCTGCTTAGTTAGGAGCTTCGGGGGTGGGGGGGAGGCGTGTTCCTTGCACACTGCTTTACTTCAGAATCACCCCTTTACTTCCTGCTCTCCTTCTGTAAGGAAAACCGCAGTATCCCTTTGTTTTCCTAACCTTTCCATTTAGACGATCTAGAAAGTGATGCAAATCAAATGTTTCTGGGGGACTCCTGGGGGCCTCAGTCAATTAAGCATCTGACTTTGGCTAAGGTCATGGTCTCATCAGGGTCCTGGAATTGAGCCCCGAGTCAGGGACTCTGCTGGTCTCCCTCCCTCTCCTTCTGCCCCTCTTTCTGCTTGTGCTCTCTCTCTCAAAATAAACAAATAGTCTTAAAAAAAAAATCAAATGTTTTTCAGTGTAGCTGATCCCTTCTCTCTCGACATTGCATTATTATTGGTCACCAGTGACATTTTAATCGTCTTCTTTATTCCTCATACTTAGAAATTCTACATCAAACCATAAGTGCTGAATGAACACAAAGGATTAAGAAACACAAAGGCAAGGAGGACTAAAACATAAAGAGTAAAATTTTAAGGAACCCAGAGACTGGATGATGTCAGTCTCAAAGACAATCCATCCTGAATATCAGACAAACCAGTCCAATCAAAAGATGTTAGGCAAGTAGCATATTCAAGTTGTCAGGTAGGCACCAAAGCCAAAAGCCATACTTAATTCAGGAAACAATGGCGGTCAGTGCAAAACCTGGGAGACGGTCCGGTGCATACCCAGGGAAATGCACTGTTCCAGCATCTAAAGATCAGCTACCAGCGAAACTCAGCAATCTACAGCCTGGACCAAGAGTGCTTCCCAGGACCTTTTGCCAAGACCAAAACCATATCTGAGCCCACTGGGAGAGGCAAGAATGAAGATGTAGAGCAGAGAACTAGAGGGAGGAAAATAGTGGCAGATTCTGACCCCCCCACGGAAGATGCTAGAGAATTTTGACCATCAACTGTATCTTAAAATCTTTCTTTCCTTTTTTCTAAGACTTGCTAATTTCCCACCAACTTCTTTTATTCTTCAATCTCTATTTTCTTTGAAAAAATTCTTTCTAGTCTGAACAGAAAATTTAGATCAGAGCTTGGTTCTCTTTCTTTCCAGAGACAGATAGAGACAGAGACAGAGAGACAGCAATTGAACGGACAGATCCAATTTGGATTACCCACCTTACCTCAAATTTAACATATCAGGTAGAAAACTCATCCTCTCTGAAGTCAACTTAATTAGATTTTTAAAAACCAGAAGGGAGAGGGACAATCATAGGACATGAACCTATAACTGAAAATCTTACTGGGCACCATTGCACACAGATGCCCAGATGATGTCATTGGAATATCCCTCTTTTCTTCACTGGGCTCCTTTCTCAAACAGGCTCTCACTTCTCTGTGGTCCTTGGATGGCCCACAGTTACATCCTTCCAACTTACCCCCAGAGGACAAGAAATGTTCTTCCTCAATAGATCCAACTGGATGCCAAGAATTCAATTTCATTTTCCTATTTTGGGTTAAATGTCCATCTTCAAAGTAATCACTGTGGCCAGAGGTGTGGAATATACCGGCCTGGGACACAAGCACCGGAAAGATGAACACAGACAACGCATGGGAGGGGACTGTTTCTCCAAAGGCAAGTAAAATGTTCTTCCCACAAGTGGAAAATAAACACTGGGCAAAGAGATGTCTAAAATGGTTCCTCCTTCCCCTATCTAAAATAGGCCCTCATTTAACTGCTCATTTTAACACATCTCCTTCCTAGAAGTTATAATATTTGTAATTGTTTTAATTCTCTTTCACGTGTCCATCATCTAAACACACTAAAACCAAGTTCCATTAAGGGCAGGAATCTTATTTTTTTTTAAATCCTGAATGAGTAGCACATTCCCTGGTACATTTTTTAACACAATATTTATCTTCCCAAAAAATGGAAGAATTGTACACCACGCACATGAAAAAAATACATGGAAAGACTTTTTTTCAAATGTTAGCAGCTGTCAGTGTGATGAAGCGTGATATAATTGTTTTTCTTTATTTTTTCTTTTTTTCCAAAATGTCTATGCATAACATACTCTGCTTTTTATTTGTTGTTGTATACAAACAGTATCACTTTCTAACATTTGTTTAAAATTGTAAAACGCTCTGAAGTTTCCCTGAATTGCCTGGAGGGGGCGCACTCAGGGAGCATGTGCGGAACTTGCCCAGGACAAAAATAAGCAGCAGTTGAAGAAGAGATTCCATCAACAGCCTCCCTCCCGTTTTATCGAATGCCTTTGTTATTCTCCAAAAATTCAAAGTATCTGCCAAAAACCATATCTCACAAACTGGTTTATTTTTTTATACCCATCCTGCCACTTGCAGTAATATCCATGTATCATTTTTTCTAAGCACAGGTGCAGCCAGTCTGCAAAGCATATGAAATAGGTGATGTGGCAAAGGAGAAGCAAAAGAACTTTACCAAGCAAAGAGCACAGACGGGCTTAGGCTTGGGGCATCAGGGAAACGTGACAGAGCAAGCCACGAACGTCACACTTCCAAGCCGTGAGCGCACGGGGTGCCTGGCGGGAGTAGGTGGTTAACTGCCTGCCTGCCCCTTGGTTTTGGCTTCAGTCGTGATCTCAGGATCCTGAAATCCAGCCTTTCCCGCCCTCTCCCTCTGCCCTTTCCCCTTGCTCTCTAAAATAAATAAATCATCCAAAAAAATAAATAAATAAATACAAGTAGTGAGCAGGAATATTTGTGACATGCAGAGAGCTTTTGCTACCTGCGGTCATCAGAGACACTTGAAATATCCTCCTAACCTTTTCATGTTTACCAGTTACAAAGGTCTGAAAACCTCCTTCCTCACGCGTCCTTCTGTAACTCTTCCCTTTCACACGTAGATGAGATTCTTATCTTACCCTGTCTGGACGGTCTCAATCCCTTCATCCGGCCACCGGACTTGCCCACACGTAAGGGGCCCCTCTGAGAAGGACGTCCTCCCCAAGGCTTTCATACTGTGAAACGGCTCTCAATTACTTAACTTTGGAACAATGAACTGTTTGGGAAGGACCCCACAGCCTGAGATGACCTCCATCGATGTTCATGTCCGCGGTTTACAGAAACCACCAATGGGAGCTTTTTTTTTTTTTTTTTTTTTTAAGTAAGTTTAACACAAATGTCATCATTCTTCTGGTGCTTTGATCTCACAATGACAAGTGCTGGATGTTAAAGAAAAGATTCTTAAAATCACTTTCAGATGCACACAGGAAGTGGCTACATTGTAGAGATGGCAAAAATATCATCACAGAACAAATGAGGAGAAAAAAAGGAAATGGGTACTTTTGTGTAGGGATAAATGTTCCAGCAACAGCTTTATAGGCACATTTTTAAGAAGTGCTTTATTTCAGCCAACTTAGATGGAATTAAAGGCAATCAGCTCTAAAAACCGAGCATCTATCTGATAATGATAAAGATCCTTGTGGTGAAAAATACATGAAAAGAGTTTGAAAAAATGGTTTTGTGGAAATTGAGGAAAATTTTTAAAAAGCAATGCTTCTCGGGACGCCTGGGTGGCTCAGTTGGTTAAGCCGCTGCCTTCGGCTCAGGTCATGATCACAGCGTCCTGGGATCGAGTCCCACATCGGGCTCCTTGCTCGGCGGGGAGCCTGCTTCTCCCTCTGCCTCTGCCTACCACTCTGTCTGCCTGTGCTCGCTCTCTCTAACAAATAAATAAATTTAAAAAAAAATTTAAAAAGCAATGCTTCTCAATGAAAGTTTCATTTTATCTATGTGTCTGTAGTAACTTGTGTTGTGAAAAACTTCAATGAAGGAGACCTTTTAAGTCAATTCTTCACTATCCCTGCTAGATCTCCCAGGCAGACATCCCGTCTCCGCAACCACATTCCATCCCTTAAGAGCGCTGTGACCCTGGGCAGGTGGCTTAACATTTCTGTGCCTTAATGTCCTTGGCAAAGCAGGGATATGGTACTTCCCTCGCAGGACAAGCGTCAGAATTAAATGAACTAAGTTCTCTACGTGGCAGCAATCATCACTCGGCATAGACTCCGCAGAGCATTTCTTGTCTACTTCTACTCTTCTGTCACTTGTATAAAACCTTATATTCAGTTGCCTACTCATTTACTGGCCATTGTCCAACTGGACTAGAAACATAAAAGAGAACAGAAGTCATGCCGTAGAGTTTCAGATCACCATTAGACTGCTGAGGTCCCACGCACAGTGAGGGCGCTCAGTTTTGATTAAAGAAGTCTCACTCCTGGGGTGCCTGGGTGGCTCAGATGGTTAAAGCCTCTGCCTTCGGTTCAGGTCATGATCCCAGGGTCCTGGGATAGAGCCCTGCATCGGGCTCTCTGCTCAGTGGGGAGCCTGCTTCCCCCTCTCTCTCTGCCTGCCTCCCTGCCTACTTGTCATCTCTCTCTCTCAAATAAATAAATAAATAAATAAATAAATAAATAGAAAAGAAGTCCCGTTCTTCACTACGCACGTGGCATTTTAGGAGTCATGTGTACTGCAGAGCTTTATAAATGCATCTGATCAATTATTTTACTAAACAGGTAAAACAACATGTTGCTAAAAAATCACAAATCACTCAGTGAGACTCTCAGATGCTGTCATTTTTCCCACAGATGTGTTTACCTGATTTACATCAAATTGTCTCTTTCCAGTGGAATCAGAGTGTTGGTGCATTTAATGTGTGACTATGCCTGGTCGATCTCTTTTGATAATATCTGCTTCTTCCCAGAGAGGCCACAGAAGGGGAAGGGGAAGGGAGTGGACTTTGGTCCTTCCTACATATTATCTCTAATCAGAAACCACCTCATCTGATGTCCGGTCCACGAGCAGGTCACAGGGCCAACCGACTCATGATAGCGTGAAGGATAAGCGTTTCATGATCTATGCACTGTGGGTTTGGTCACTGGGAATTGCCAACGCCCCACCTTCCTCACTCTCTCTTGCTTGGTTTCACTGCTTGAAAGTACAGCTAACACAAATGTATGTGTGTTAACAATCACCTGGAGATCCAAACAGGCTGTTCTTTTCAAATACCCTAGAGAGATACGCTGATAGAAGAGAGGGAGGAAATTAACCGTAAGGAAGTAATTCCAACTGAAAACCTTTCTCCCCCTCCAACCTCCAGAGGCAAGAATGCCCTCCCGAGTGGAGAAAGAGGTCCTGCATGGCCCGAAAGGAGATGAACTAGCACAGACGAAACGTCTGTTTCAGGGACATCCATGAGAACTGAGCAAGAGAAAAAGCAGACTTCACTAGATAACTCCACGAGACGAACGTTGAGTAAAAAAGACATTGATGAGCGCATTAAAGATTGTTGCTCAACTTTACTTGATCTGCGTTTTACAAAATTTACTAGATACACAAACAATGATAAATTCTTCTGAGCCTTGATCTTCTCAACAAATGACTATCATAATGATGATAGGATGAGGTCATGCGTATAAAATGAGATGGCCTATCTTAAGATGTTAGTGCTGTGCCCAGTAAGAGCCAAATAGAAGTTAATCCCTTTTCCTGTTTCTTAGACGGGATAACCGAACTCTTTGGCCAAAGGGGTTATTGGTATGATCAAATGAGCTAAGATATACAGAAAGAGCTTTGGAAAGCGTAAAGCATCCTCCTGATCGTCATCATGATTAACTACTACTACTAGCACGAGAATTATGTCTGGTCAGTTGGCATGGATCCGAGTCTCCAGGCTGACATTGAAGGGGCTCTCGAGTCAGTGTCAGGTTCTAGTTGGTTGCTTCAGTGTGGTGCAAAGCTCTGTCTTGGGCATCGAGAACCCTGGGTTTGACTTCAGCCCTGATGCTTAATACTTCTGTTCATAGGTCACATCCTCACCAAAATTTGCTTTGACCTTTTAAACAATGCAAATGATTATAATACCTACAATACCTCCTCAATGGTAGTTACAGCATTTAAGCAAAGTCACAAAGGTAAAAGTCCTCGGACATAAAGGTCCTTGTGAAATCCGAGGGAGGCAGCAGCAGATCCGAGAAGGAGCTACGGCTGAGTTGGATGCTCAGCCCTGAAGGCCAACAAATTGCTCATGTTCTCGGAGTCTGTTTTTCAACCCTGTTTTCCAAGGTCATCGTGAAGATCAAGTCAGGAAGCATGTCAGCCAAACCCCCTTTAAGAGCACAGGAGCGATCTGCACACCCACTGGAGTCCAGTGGAAAAATGAAAAGGACCACCAGAAGCTTGAAATTTCCCTGGGGTTTTTCAACTGAAAATTTGTTCTATTTTATGAAAATAGTGCACTTTCCTGCAAAATATGAATGTTTAATTTTAAAAATCTTCCCCTGCCCCACATCTTGCAATAATATTAATTTTCCCGGAAGAAATGCCATGTTTACCCACTGATTTAGGGTAACTCAGCACAACACGGCCTGGCATATGTATCCAGTTGGAGAACAGACTATTGCAAAGTACATCACAGCAATTACATCATCATATTCCTCCCCTCCAAACGGCTGCTGGCGTGTTGCCATCCGAGGTTTCCTAGCTCATTTACCAAGGACACTTCTTCCTCCTCTCCATTCTCTGGAAGGATGCAACCCACAGATCTCTGCAACACAGATAAGCCATCCCAACCCATTGATAGCAGGTTCTTCCTAACCTAATCTCTTCCCCCAAAAAGTTTGTTCGCCTCTCGTTCTGAACATTTTAAGATTATTTAGAATGCATCAAAATTGTCTCAGACTGAAACTAGGCTGTGGTTAACCTGCGGACCATTTTTCAATAGGAGTGGAAAATTCAATCTTGCACGGCTGTATCCCAAGTCATATAATCTAAGAATGTAAAAACCGATTTGCTGTTTTAAGTAACTGTAAAAATTGCTATCACCCTGTATGTTTAAAAATGTGTCTGTCTGGATTTAGGCTCCAGATGTAGTGGGTAAGTTTAGGCTATTTTCATCTTTCAAACTAAATATATAAAAAACACTTGGTTAAAATTGTAATTCTGCATTTTAGTGACTCAATTTTCTGTCCTAGCTGTAGCATTAAAACTGTATATTCCTTGAATGCAGCCTCCATGTCTCATTCAACTTTGCATCCTGCCTATCACTTGGGAAGCAGCCTTGCCTATAACAGGAGCTTGCAAAAGTTTTGTTCAACGCATGAATTACGGATCTTTCGATAAATTCCCTTTGAGCCTTAATGGCTAACTTTCTCTTACAAGCCACTCCATGGGTCCTATAATTCAACCTGTGTTTATAAAATGTTCATTACAAAAAGTCTGGAATCAAATAAATTTGTTTCTCTGAAACTGTATGATTTATTGGAACTCCTTATGTCTGGGTCATTCAAGTAAAAAGCCTATATATTATAATTAGGAGAATCTTGTCTAATAAAAAGAAATGCTCAGAGGCACTGCAAGAATTTTCTGATTTTCTATTTAAAAAATCAGTAATGGTTTCAACTAAACACATCTGAAAAATCAATTATCTTATGTAACCAAATCTAACATGCTCCCACAGGCTTCAAGTCAAGTCAGTGTTCTGCTGTGTGGCTTTTCATTATTCTGTTGTTTTATATGGTAACAGTGTGACTTCTTAATATAACCTATAATTCCTGGATCTTTGTTCCTATTAGCCTTGGCTGATGAAATCTGAGTTCATTACTTTTAAGAATCATATATCAGGGCACCTGACTGGCTCAGTCGGTAGAGCATGTGACTGACTCTTAACGGCAGGGTCATGAGTTCAAGTCCCACATTGGGCACAGAGCCTATGTAAAACTTAAAAAATAATAATCACCATCAAAATAATCAGGTATCTATATTATGATGTCTTTATGATACAACTGTCCGTCTTCTGTTGATTCTTTAAAACTCAAGTAATCTGGGGCGCCTGGGTGGCTCAGTGGGTTAAGCCTCTACCATCGGCTTGGGTCATGGTCCTGGCATCCTGGGATCAAGTCCCATATTGGGCTCCCTGCTGGGCGGGAAGCCTGCTTCTCCCTCTCCCACTCCCCCTGCTTGTATTCCCTCTCTCACTGTGTCTCTCTCTGTCAAATAAATAAATAAAATCCTTTTTAAAACTTTTAAAAAATTAAAAAATAAACCTCAAGTAATCTCTTCCTCTCTGTTCCCCTCTTAGCTGACTGATACTTATTTGCTGGTTATTTTGATAGAAATAAGTTTGATTTAAATTGTGGAAAATAACTCTAGGAAGGATGCCACCTAACTGAATAAGAAATGACATCTTGTAACTATCTCTCCAGAATTTTATACCTTCTAAACAGAAAATGTCTTATTTTAGAAAAAAATATCCTATTAAAATATTTCATGATATTAAATAACTCCTATTTTAAAAAGAAAGATGTCCCTAATTATTAGGGACACTAAATTATACATCCATATTTCAAGTTGATATTTTCTTCAACTTTCCAAAGACCAAAAATCATTTTTTTAGATATGCTAAAAGCAAAATGACTAAAAAAGTACTAGCTGACAATTTTTTAGAGCTGTCCACCAAAAACAACACAAACAAACAAGTCTGAAGTATCAACCCCCATCTGGACACAAAGCTCCTACTATGACTGCTTTCCTTCCTACTAATACTAAAATGCAATTATCACTTTATCAACTTAGATTTTTATTTATTTATTTGAGAGAGAAGGAGAAAGAGTGTGAGCAGGGGGGAGGAACAGAGGGAGAGGGACAGTCTCCACGCTGAGCTCAGAGCCGGAGGCCATTCTCCTGACCCTGACTGAGATCATGACCCCGGCCAAAATCAAGGCTCAGGACACTTACCACCTGAGCCACCCAGGCACCTCTCACTTTATCAACTTATAAAAGAGTACTATCCCATTCCTTTGATCAACATGATTTGTACGTTTACAAATTACTGGTACTATAGCTCTGATATCCAAAGTTATAAATACTATATGGTTATTATCACGCGGTGTCTTTCCAAATCTTATACAAAAGGAGATCATGCAACCACTGACCTCAGTGAAATAGTGTGATTCTCTGCACACTAATTCTATAAATGTGAGTTTGCATCAGAAATGCATTCAAAGCATGCAATATGCCATCCTTTAAAAGGTGCAAAGATCTGAGAAGAAAACATAAGAATCTGAGGGTAATCCAATTAGGCATGGTGTAAGGTTGTAGGAAAATCACACTCCCCATGCTTGCTTCATTGCGCATTTTCCTATAGAATCCGTCATTTTACGAATTATGCAAAAACGCATCTTGGGGATGTTTATTTTATTCTGGATGAAAAAACAGTAAGTGAATTTGGGCTCTTGGATTTGAGCTACTATTCAGCTGACAGTAGATGAATGAATATACAGAAGGAGGAGACACTCCGGGATAGGAAGATTATAAGCCCAGGTCTGCGGAAGGATTCCCTGGTTATCACGCGGCTGACTGCACAGGAAGGACAAGAAGGAGCAAAATGCTCGACACCTGCCTCCAGCGTGTCTGTGTCTCAGGTGCAGTCACAGGACTGTTTCAAGTAAATAAAAGCATTGGGGCTGGGGGGGGGGGGGGTGTTGGTGGAGAAAGGAGAAGCGTAAAGGAGTCCAGATGCCTGGAGGGCAAAGAAAAAAGGTTTGAACACAGCCTAGGATTAAAAAAAAGGAGCCCAGAAGAGCGTGCAGAGCCTGGAAGAACAGGAAAGTTTTAGAACTTTAAGGTCTCTCTGAGAAGGGAGTGGGAAATGGGGAATTTAGGGGGCAGAGTGGCAGGTTTGGTAGATGCGGAACTGAGAGTCTGAAAATGACAGAGCTTAGCTGGAGATCTCAAAGCCTGAGCAATGTTTTTGAAGACTGAAATCCAAAGGGTCGTCATTCTGTTCTGGCAATATGAAATAAAGACAGAAGTCTGCAGGATCTGGGAAACAGAGCCAGCAGGAGGAGCCTGAAAAATTATTAAACTGATGCTGAAATAACTAAAGACGCAAAGGAAACACAGATTATGACCCAGTGCTGCTATCATGGTGGAAGGTGCAAACTGATGAGTTAATTCTACCGAAGACTCACTCTGGGGCTTGTTGAAAATCAGCATTCTCATACACAAATTTTATGGAAATTCCATCTCAAAGCATTTGGCTCCAAGGATAGAGATATTGGCAAAGACAACCCAGTGACATCAGGCCAGGGATATGCAGTAAGCGCTTCACCCCTTCTCCTCGTGGGGGATGCTCTCAGGTTATACTGATGGTTTCCAGTCCATCCAAGAGGGAAGACACACAGGGACCTGGAAAGCCATGAATGGGAAGGAGCTCCCTGGGCATCTTAGCCTCCAGCCAACCTTGCCATATTTACCTGTTAGCACTGTAAACTACTTTGACAAGCCAAATTACCCAAATCTAACTTCCATTTTACAGATACAGTCTCTTAATACTCCTCATGCCGTATTTCTGTGTTATCCAGAGATTATAAAGTAATGAGTAGCCAACCTGCACGGACAGTCACATTGTAACTACACTTTAATGACCACCATGTGGAAACGGACCATCATTTATCTTCCGCACCACATGGCCTGGGGGGCTGAGTGCGCCAGGCTTGGCTGAGATCTATCACCATGGTTTTAAAGGAAACCGGAAGGCCTAGGGGGAGGGACTAGGGTCACAGGAAGCTCTGATGGAATTTGATCCCAGCAATAAAGAATCATTGTTGAGCTTCTGGTCAGGGAATTGAAGGGAGCCATCAGACCTTGACCTCTGCAAGATTACAAAATGTTTCTATAATACTGTACCTAAGTAGACAGCCATCTTCAAGGTAAAACAGACAGGTTTTGTAAAATTAGAAAAAAAAATTACTTCTTTATCAGGACTAATGTGTCTTATCCCCAACTCCATCCCGATCATCATTTTTATCAGCATCTTTCAACGGAGGCAGAAAACATACAGCAAGAATTTTTTTTTAATTGATTCATTTATTTTAGAGAGAGAGAACAAGTGGGAGGGGCAGAGGGAGAGGGAAAACGAATCCCAAGCACTCCCCACTGAGTACGGAGCCCGACGCGGGGCTCGACCTCAGGACTGCGAGATCATGACCTGAGCGGAAACCATGAGCCCGCCGCTCAACCGCTCAGCCCCCACCCCACCACACACACAGTAAATTCTACCATATGAAATAGAACAAGTTAGAAAAAAATGTACTGAACAAGAGTCCAAATGCAAAATAAGAACCTATAGGCTCAACAATGAGCTTAATAAAACAGAATATTTAATGGAGACAGAAATAACATACTGGTCCAGGAAAATGCACCAGTTCGGACGCAGAAGGTGTAAAGGTGGCACCTGATCCGTGGACCATACCCACCGGTAATTCCATGAGTCATGGGGGGTGGGGGGGCAGTATCAGATTGCAGTTCTTTCTGGAATCTCCCACAAGCACATAATAATTTTCAAGCAGAGCTAAAACTGAAGTAAAGTTAGAGGAACCATGCAAAAGAAGAAATCCTAGTCTTAAAAAAGGAGGAGCTGTCCGGTAGAACACGATGGAGAGAGAGACAGACAAGCAGACGGGAGACAAAGGCAGCCGTGTGCTGGGACCAGGTTAACAGGCAGGCAGGGCAGGGATCTCTGACCCACTGGACAATGGGTCGGCGTCTGTGCTGTAAACACTCCAGGCCTGGACAAAGGAAGGCTCCCAGCACCAAGTCGCTGAATGAGTGGTTGGGAAGAAACACCACGGCAGCGCCCAGCACACCAGTGAAAAGGGGAGTCCAGGAATCCCTGCTGCTGAGCCCCTCGGACTTGCTTGAATCTGTTTCCAGTCTGTGTGTGGGTTTGTTTTTAAGTCCTTGTTGTTTGGGGGTTGCCATTAAATTACTATCTCCCTAATGAACCCACATGAGTCCACACTCAATATAATAAAGAGAGTCCCAGGGTGCCTGGGTGGCTCAGCAGGCTAAGCTTCTGCCTACGGCTCAGGTCATGATCTCAGGGTCCTGGGATCGAGCCCCACATCGGGCTCTCTGCTCAGCAGGGAGCCTGCTTCCTCCTCTCTCTCTGACTGCCTCTCTCCCTGCTTGTGATCTCTCTGTCAAATAAATAAATAAAATACTAAAAAAATAAAAGAGAGTCCCATGAAAGATTTTTTTTAAACCCACTACCAAAAAAAAAAAAAAGTTTTGGGGGGGAATCCCAGGATGTGTAAGATTTCAGTAGTACAAACTAAAAATATTTAGGTGCTTTATTATTTTTTTAAGATTTTATTTATTCATTTGACACACAGAGAAAGAGAGAGAGAGATCACAAGCAGAGGGGGCAGCAGAGGGAGAGGGAGGAGGTTCCCCACTGAGCCAGGAGCTGGATTCGGGGCTCGAACCCAGGACCCTGGGATCATGACCTGAGCCCCAAGGCAGATGCTTCATGGACTGAGCCCCCCAGGAGGCCCTACTTAGGTGCTTTAGACTACAGAATGTGTTCATGAGCTCTCCATCTCTGTTCAACCTGTAAAAGCAGAATTTCCAACTTCCCTAATTCATTGACCTTCTCAATATTAATGAAAATGACAGTAGTGACAAAAGCATCCTGGGCTCTGCTCCTGCAGCAAAAGAACCCAGTTCTCCGTGCCGGCCTTCCTCCTGGCCCCCTCCACGAAGAGTGGAATGGGCTGGGTGGGTGCGTCCCCGGCCGGGGCCCTCGGGTGCACGTCTGTGCTATAAGCGCAGTGGTGTGCAGATCACCCAGACCAGCAGCAGCAGCCTCACCAGGAACTTCGGGGAATTTCTGCACACCTACAAACTCGGAAATCCTGGGGGTAGAGCCCATTGCTTTTAACAAGCCCTCCAGGAAATTCTGAAGCACATGAAATCTTGAGAAGCTTGGCTCTAACACCCCCTGGCCTTAAGTAGGCGACCTCAGTATAGCTCTCCCCCGGGGTGGTGCGGGCTGACTCGGAGACACGCTTCCTCTCCGTTCAGGCGCCCTGACAGCTAAGAATGTCAGCAGGAGGAACAGCTTACATTTTCTACACAGCACTCACTCTTATCAACAGTAATAATTCCAATCCCACTGGCTTCTGTTTGCTCACCTCTGCCTAATATACAGCCCTACCTTCCCTCAAGGCCTCTCCCCACTTCTGAAGTCTCGGAGGATCTCACATTCGTTTCTGAGAAGCACCCTAACACCTTCGGGCTCTGCCTGCCCTTGGTTCCGTCCACGGCCCGAGGCCACTGAGAGGCTGCACCAGAGCTATGGACCATCCAGATCACAGTGCCCAAGGCAGCAGGCCACTTGGGAAAGAGGCTAGAATATTTCTTCTGAAGTTATATTTTAGAAGCAAGTGCACTGTCTTTGTGTCGTTTGTTACAGATCAAAAGAAATGGCAGTGTGCAAGATGCCTGCATGCACACTGTGCATCAGATTCGAAATGCTGATTTTCCCCCCATCATTCTGTAGTGGCTGGAGAGCTGAGATATCGGAGAGCGGGCACAAGAGCCCCCTGCCCCCGTTCCCCCATCAACTCTTAATGGACAGGAAATCTAAGAGATTATCCAGAAGCCACGTACATTTGAGTACACGTCGTAAGGAGGGCTTCTAAAACCTTATCGGTGAAGGAATGCCAACAGCAATCACTGTAGTTGACAAATCCAGTGGCATTGAGGAGGGGAAGAATCCGGCACGGGGTAAACATCTACCGGGAGATGAACAGGAAAGGTAAGCTAATTTCCTATAGCACCACAGCAACTGTAAAACTCCATGCAACATAGTAATTTCTGACAGAAGACAATGAAGAGAATGGAGGGGGCCATCAGCTCCTTGCTGATTCTTTTGTCCTGTTCATAGAGGAATTGTGTCAGCTTCCTCGGTGTGAACTCTCCTCTGGACCAGCAGAGAAGATATCAATGTGAAAGATGGTGTGGACTTTATTTAGTATCTCTGTCCCGTGGACGGACTGCTCATTCTTCACAAAATTTTTAAACGGCAGCTTCAGTATTAACTCAGCCGTAGTAGAATATACTTATCTCAGAGGTATTTATCCATGTTCTGGGGACTATAAGAAAATGGCATAATATTTTATTTTAAATTTAATTCTAATCAAAACTACACAGAAACTGACATGGTGACAGTGTCTAAAATTCAGAAACTTTAAAGAAATGAAATGTAACATGAGTGCCTGGCTGGCTCAGTCGGTTAGGCATCTGCCTCTGGATTTCGGCTCAGGTCATGATCTCAGGGTCATGGGATCGAGTCCTGAACTGGGATCCCTGCTCAGCCGAATTCTTGGGATTCTCTCTCTCCTTCTCTCTCTGCCCCTCCCCCTGCTCCCATGCACACTGTCTCTAAAATAAATAAATCTTTAAAAATGAAATGAAACGTATCAGATGTTGAGTATCATTCAGCAGAATAAGGCATTCATATATATAAAGAGAAATATCATATCCAGAAACATTTAAATAGGCAAAATGTAACTGACCCAGTTGAAATTTAGCCAGATTTGTGTAGTTTATCTTAGTGAACGTTATGACAGTGTCTTTTCAGTGCCAACATCAAGGAATTTTTAAAATTAAATCTCAAAAAGGCAATTTAACAGCACTATTCACTATTCAGGGAATAGCTAAAAGAACTAAGTTCAGCCTGTATTAGCTTATAATATAATATAAAGCAAGTCTCGTACAGCATTCTTTATCTTTTTGGTGGGGTAGCTACAAACTATACTTTGCTTTTGAAGGATACCATCATACCCACTCCCTTCATGCCTTTACTCCCTAGAGGGAATATATCCTACAGAAACAGGAACGGAAGGAAGCCTTCTTTCACTTATGGTAGTCTTGGAGCAGACATCAGCATGTGGTCATAAGTGGCGACATCCCAGAAATTCTAGAAAACACAGCCTCCTTGATTTTTTTTTAAGATTTTATTCCTTTTTCAATAATCTCTACACCCAATATGGGGCTCGAACCAATGACCTCGAGATCAAGAGTCACACGTTCTACCAACTGAGCCAGTCAAGCGCCCCAGCTCCCTTAATTTTTGCTTATGTTAAGATACCCTATTGCCATCACCATAATACATACACATTTTAAAAAATTGAATTCTAGGCATCTGATGAGAGGTATCAGTAAGAAATCCTTTTCAGTCACAAGTTAATATTTATTTTTAAAATTGCAATGAACTCCTTTTTTGTGTTTTGAAAGATCTTGTCCTTGAGTAAATACATGTCATCTTCATAACAGAATCCTTGAAATACAAAAACTCTTAGAATAAAGTTGCATGTTTCTAGTTGGTAACAAAAACTAAGTACTTTTTGCTTCAACTGTACCTCAGGGTAAGAAGGGACTTTTTTTTTTTTTTTCCCCCAACACCAAAAGGGGAAGAAAGAAGTTGATACACAGTTTGGTCGTTGGCTTTCCTGTCTGAAAGCTCAGAGAAATAAAGGTAACATTGTCATTGTTTTATGATTTTAACTCTGCTGGAAAGCTTCTCTAGTAAGTTTCAACTGCAGGGGACGCATTTGATGAAAATCTTAAAAGCAATTGAGTGGTATAAACTGTTGACTTTTATCCTTCCCTATCACGAGTCGCTTATTCTTTGAAGAATCTTTACCTGGGAAGCTTTCAACTGCTATTGTCATATGAAGACTCTTGGATCCAGAGATAAAACAAAATTAACTTTTCAAGGACATGGTGGTCTGGAAAGAGGAAAGTTACTTAGGAACTAAACATATATTTAAAAATCTAAAGCAGTCCCGTATTGAATTTAAGTTTTGTGAACAGCCTGTTTCCTCCCATACATCTCTAGGGATTGTATGTGAAACTACAAAACAAACAAACAAAACAAAAACTCACAAAGCCTCACAAAACAAATCATCTGCATCATTTTTTCCTTGGATTAGCCCCCCGTCCATTTTCATATCAGTTAACGTGCAATTGAATGGGTTCTGAAAACCAGTTATAGGCACCACACACTTTTCTAAAAATTTTTTTAGTGTAAGTGTTTTATGCCGTGCAAATCATGGTATAACTACTGTTTTCATCTCAGTGAATACAAATTTCCCCTAAAAAGAAGAATTTTCTTCTTTTCAAAAGCTCATTTTAAGGCTAGCATTACTCAACATTCACTGGTGATATAAACACGCACTGGAGATAAGTATCTCCAATCAACAGTCTGAGCTCACCAGGAGCAGGTAACCAACAGGAAACAACACTGGCCTCTTCACACACCCGTGAACACACACACACACACACGTGTCATTCTCCCCATGTTAATTACTGATGAGATTTGGAGGAGATGCGGGCTGGCCTTCCGCTAAGGGCAGATACAACTACCATCCGCTGAAGAAGAACATTAATAACAATAAAAAAATTTAATATGAATATAGAGTAAAAAGTAAGGCAAGACATTAGGCTCTCTCATACATTTATTCCACCCGTATTTATAAAACGCCTACTCTGTAAAATGCTTTCTAATTACATCTACCTCGTAACCCATTTCCATTTTATTTCATTCTGTCCCTGCAAGTTGACTAGTCCATTATTTTTTAATCAAGTCTTAACCCTTTAACTTACTAATGAGATGCCTTAATGGACTGTTAATGGAGTCTTAGCCATTTTTTATCCTTATAATTCCTTCAATATTCGGAGAGACGGAATTAAAACTATTCAGTTCAGAGACATAATTTACACTATTATATCATTTTATGTAATTGACTGGTTTGAGTACTTCGTGGGCAACCGTGTCTGAGCCTAGCTCCCAGGTGCTGCTTCTCTTTCCACAGCATTTTCTAACAAGAAGGCAAATACGTGTGAGCCACAGTGAGTTGGTCAGATTATATGTCAGAAGTTTGCAACAAGAGCGTTACTGGAAAAGAAGAAAAAAAAATCAAGGAAAGTCTAGGCCTCCCTACAGAACCAAAGCATTGAACGGATACAGATTACAGAGAACATAAATAATACGCTGAGTTTTAGGAAGAGATTAAAGAGCCAGTTTCTTGTGTAGCCAAGTTCATGACAGAGCGGAGGTTTCTGGATTCTCAGTCTGACATCTTCCATTACTGCATTCTGCCATTAATGTCAACATACAGAAAAACAGATCTACGGTATGGAATACATAAATTCTTTTAAAAAAAGAACGAGGGTAGATAGTTGATTCTCCATAAAAAATCAATTTTTCATTATCTAATTAGATATCTGCTCTTCATATTATTATACTTGTCAATTCCAACTTTTTAGCAAATTTTATATTCAAGTAAAATCAATGTCCACGTGGATTTTTTTCTTTCCTTCCTTCCTTTTTTTCTTTTTCCTTGCTCTTTTTTAAATTTTATGTATTTATTTGAGACAGAGAGAGAATGCAAGAGAGAGAGCACAGCCGTGGGGAGGGGCAGCGGGAGAGGGAGAGAAATCCCCAAGGAGACTCCCACTGAGTGCTCAGCCAGACACGGGGCTCGATCCCAGGACCCCAAGATCATGACCTGAGCCAAAGCAGACACTTAACTGACTAAGCCACCCAGGCACCACCCCCCACCTTTATTTTTAAGGTTATGGATGTTTTCTACCTTAGCGGTTTCCTCTATCAACAGGAAATAAGATGGTATGAACAACTGGTTGGTATACAGATACAGACTTTGTGGGAAAAGATTCCATAAATACACATTCTTCTTTGTCTTTGGTATTCAAGTTTTCACCTCAAACAGTAATCTCTCTGTGCATCAGTGGAAGTGAAAGGCCAGATGTATGATCAGCATTTGCACACAGTACCTACACGGAGCCTGCGCTTGTCTCCTGCACTGTGTCAGCTTCAGACTTAAGTGAGAATCTCCAGCATCGCCCACCTTCCTGTTATCCCTATTAAAACCTAAAGGATGTATTTTGTACTTCTTCCTCTTCTTCATCTCTCAGGATTAACTGATCATGACGTCTTGCTCATTTTCTCATGAATAATTTTCAAATTTTTCCTTCTTTTCCCTCACTCTTACTATTCCTACCCTTTCCTACTCTCTATCACCTGGATGATGGCAATATACTTTTTTTTTTCAGTGTTCCTAGATTCCTTGTTTATGTACCACACCCCGTGCTCCGTGCAATACGTGCCCTCCTTAGTACCCACCACCAGGCTCACGCATCCCCTCCACCCTCTCCCCTCCAGAACCCTCAGTTTGTTTCTCTCATGGTTCGTCTCCCACTCTGATTTCCCCCAATTCACTTCTCCTCTCCATCTCCCAATGTCCTCCGTGTTACTCCTTATGCTCCACAAGTAAGTGAACCATATAATTGACTCTCTCTGCTTGACTTATTCCACTCAGCACAATCCCTTCCAGTCCCATCCATGTTGATACAAAGGTTTGTATTCATCCTTTCTGATGGAGGCATAATACTCCATTGTATATATGGACCATATCTTCTTTATCCATTCTTCTGTGGAAGGGCATCTTGGCTCTTTCCACAGTTTGGCAATTGTGGCTTCTATGAACAGTGGGGTATATAAGGCCCTTCTTTTCACTACATCTGTATCTTTGGGGTAAGTACCCAATAGTGCAATTGCAGGGTCATAGGGAAGCTCTATTTTTAGTTTCTTAAGGAATCTCCACACTTTTTTGCAAAGTGGCTGCACCAACGTGCATTCCCACCAACAGCGAAGAGGGTTCCCCTTTCTCCACATCCTCCCCAACACATGTGGTTTCCTGTCCTGTCAATTTTTGCGATTGTAACTGGTGTAAGGTAGTATCTCAACGTGGTTTTGATTTGAATCTCCCTGATCGCTAATGATTACAAACAAGCAATCCTAAAATTTGTCTGGCAGAAAGGACCTCAAATCGCTAAGAAAATGTTGAAACAGAAAAACAAAGCTGGGAGCATCACGTTATCTGATTACAAGCTTTACAACAAAGCTGTGATCACCAAGACAGCATGGTACTGGCACAAGAACAGACACATAGACCAGTGGAACAGAGTAGACAGTCCAGATATGGACCCTCAACTCTATGGTCAAATAATCTTCGACAAAGCAGGAAAAAATATCCAGTGGAAAAAAGACATTCTCTTCAATAAATGGTGCTGGGAAAATTGGACAGCTATGTATAGAAGAATGAAACTCGACCATTCTCTTACACCATATACAAAGATAAACTCAAAATGGATGAGAGATCTCAATGTGAGGCAGCAATCTATCAAAATCCTAGAGGAGAACACAGGCAGTAACCTCTTTGACATTGGCCACAGCAACTCCTTTCAAGACACGTCTCCTCAGGGTGCCTGCGTGGCTCAATGGGTTAAGCCTCTGCCTTAGCCTCAGGTCATGATCTCAGGGTCCTGGGATCAAGCCCCACATCGGACTCTCTGCTCAGCAGGGACCCTGCTGCCCCCCCACCCCCGCCCCGTCTGCCTCTCTGCCTACTTGTGATTTCTCTCTGTGTGTCAAATAAATAAAATAAAATCTTTAAAAAAAAAAAAAAAAAGACACGTCTCCAAAGACAAAGGAAACAAAAGTGAAAATGAACTTTGGGACTTCATCAAGATAAAAAGTTTCTTCACAGCAAAGGAAACAGTCAACAAAACAAAGAGGCAACCCACAGAATGGGAGAAGATATTCTCAAATGACACTACAGACAAAGGGCTGATGATATCCAAGATCTATAAGGAACTCCTGAAACTCAACACCCAAAAAACAGATAATCATGTCAGAAAATGCGCAGAAGACATGAACAGACACTTCTCCAAAGAAGACATACAAACGGCAATATATTTTTAATCGGTCTTTTTGGCCCTAAAGCCCCATCTCCATGCTACTACTGAGATGAATTACTTTGATGGTACCGAGTATGTCCAAGCTCCTTACTCTCATACACAGTCCCTCTGGGATCCTACTTTTCCATTATACTCCTCACCCCATTCCCGTGAGAACCAAGCTCACCTCTGACTTGTACCAACCTTCACTCAGTTGACCTCCCACTGACTGTCATTTGCTTAACTTCATAATGTTTTATCCAACTTCCTTCTGGCATCACTTCTTCCAAGAAGCCCTCACTGGCTTCCCAATTCGGAGTTAAGTAAGCTATCTTCTGAACGCTTAGATAATGTTAACCATTACTCTAAGGACACAGAGCCACTGTATTCAAATTATCTATTTATATGTCTGCTTCTTTTCCAAATTTGCAGTCTCCTTTCTTAGAGGGAAAAAGTCTTCTTAAACACAGTGGGTAGCCACTTAAGAAGTATCTAATTCTTTACTCAGTTAAGTAATTAATGAGATGTCCTAAAAAAAACAAAAATACCTGCAATGAAGATTTTTTGAGAGAAAAGATTCCATGCAGGCAGGAAAATAGCAAGAAAGGTTTCACATTGGCAGCGGGACTTGAAATGAACATCATAAAATGTGTGAAATCCAATAAGCAGTGTTCCATGAAAGGACATGTCAGAAAAAGATGTCAAACACAAAGCTGAGAGACTCGTCAGGAAACATGATGCAGTCCAGCTTAGCAAAAATGAAGCACGTGGTTGGTGTAATACGACAGTGGAAGTTAAGGCTAGAACAAAAGGAAGAAGGATTTTTACTGGCAAACAAGAGATACTGACTTATATTCAATAAAAATAGTAAGAGTTATCATTTATTCAACTTAATACTGTGTGCTACACACTATTCTCACCCCTTTAAACGTGCTCATGAGTAATCCAGGGGTAGGAATGTATCTATTTTATAGACAAGGAACCTGAGCTTATAGAAGTCAAGCAATTTATCCAAACCACACGACTAGTTAGTATAAAACCAGGATTTAAGACGAGGCAGGTCTGGATGGGACACTCACATTCTTCAAAATTCTAAGAATTTTAAGTCAAGGAAAGAGAAACACAATCCTGAGACTGGTTTATTTTGGGCCAACTCAAGCCCCTGTGCAAGTTCTCACTGTCTGTTGGACTGGCTGGTTGAAACTGAGATTCAGTCATGGCCCAGGATGAATGACACCAGGAAATACGTTGGCGAAGTGAAGTATCAGCATTCTTGAGAAGTGCTATTACCTGTATAGAAGAGAAGGCTGCGTGAACAAACAACTCAAATTCTCACCACCTCTCAGAGTCTTCTGAGATGTTCTCTACCAGTTGGTTGAGGAAGGAAACATTTGACCTTGGCAGGCAAACACTTGATGTTGGAACCATGCCCACGTGGACAGATAGGGCATCCCGGCGCCCTCAGAGAAGCCCAGAGGGACAGGGAAGGTTTATCTTGGGCCACTGTCCTTCAGGATGTGAGCTATGCTTCCAGCCATGTCCAGCATGAGAAGGTAATCTCCCAAAGCCACACTACCCAGGCCTGGGAGCCAAGGAGTGTCAGTGGCAACCCTCCTGACCTACCTACTGCCTCTCTCATAGTATTGTTGCTTCCTATCCCTGAAACTCCAGTGTCTTGATTTTTTTAGAGATTTTAGCACTATATAATAGACTGATCATTTCACCAAGATCAATGATTCCCTTGTGCAGGTGAATAATAGAACACCTTGAGTATTTGTTCAGCACATGGCTGCCCAATCAGAAACAAGTTCCAGTTTTCCATATGTATGTATCTGATGATGTATATACACATATCATTCTGCTCACGCTCCATTTGCTAGAACTTAATCATGTGACTATATAGAGAGTATTTATAGTCTCACAAATGGAGCATGAGCAGAATGATGTGTGCAACTTCCAGATCAAAACCTTTAACAAGGAAAATTCTGAACTTTGATTCCTTTTTCCCCATATTTGCATGGGCTCAAATTCACAGCTGTAATGCAGGTGAGTCAGTTGTGACCGTGCAGACAAGACCCTAAGATATTACAAAACCACCAGACAGAACCAGATAGATGGGACCCCTGGATAACCTTATTAAACAGAGATACTACCATGTTCTAAACTCCCTGCCAGCTCTGGACTCATGAGAGAGGAGTACTATCTTGTCTGAGCCGCTCTGGACTGGGGTCTCTCCTGTACAGCAGGGTAGCCTGCGCCGGAAGCTAAAACAGTAGCTAAGGCAGGAAGACCCTCAGCCAAGAAAATGAAGAGGCTCGCACTGCAGTAGCCGACAAGATCTGGTCATTCTGGGGTCCACGTGTCACTGAACCAGTAGAGGGAAAGCGGAGGGACTGTGGTGACTCAGTTTACTTGGGTCATTAACACCACTTATGGGGAAGTAGAGGCACTGTTCTACTGTAAAGGCAGGAGAGAGCATGTCTGGAAAACCACAATCCTCGGGCTTGCCTCCCAATCCTGACCACGAAGAGGTGAGCTGCCCGCGGAGAACCACCCCTGGTTCCCTTATGCGTCATCTGAGGGGAAAGAAGTACGGAGCGAGCGGCGCGATGGTTAATTTTACATGTCAACGTGGTTGGGCCACAGGGTGCCCAGAGACCGGGTGACCCATTACTCGGGGCGTGACTGGGAGGGCGCTCGCACGAGGTTATCATCTGACCTGCGAGATGAGTAAAGCACGTTGCACTCTCCCCTGCGGGCGGTTCTCTTCCAACCAGGTGAGTCTGAGTGGAACAGAGTAGCTGCCTCTTGTATTAGAAGGAGGCCCTCCTCCTGCCTGGGTGTCGAGCGGAGACACACATTTTCCAGACGTCCGACTCGGACTGAACTGGGCATCTTCTGGGGTCTTGCGGCTGTAGGCTTCAGGGCCGGAATTTACATCCTTGGCGCTCTTGGTTCACAGGCCTTCAGCCTCAGGCTAGAACCGCGAACCTTCCCTCCTGGGTCTCCAGCTTCGGGACTGCACATCACGGACTTCTCAGTCTCCCTCATCGTGTGAGCAAACTCCCTGGGACAAGCTCTCCGCAGAGAGAGGGACAGAGAGAGGAGAGGGAGGAGGACGGACCCCGATCCTATCGGTTCGGTTTCACCGGGGAACCTGGCTAATATAGGCGGCGAAGACGTGTGTCCCCATGAAACTTCAGAAAAATAGGGCTGTGGAAACTACCAACATTTGCTTAATTGTTGCTAAGTATATCGGAGAATATACTTAAGAATCGGTGGTGGTGCATTCTGGATTCGGCAGACAGATGTCCCACTCAGGCAGCTTCTTGGTGGTGACGGAGACGGCCACTTCCTCAGACGGCCGCTTCGACGGGGTGTCATTCACGGCCGCTCGCCCCTAAACTTCAGTTTTCAGGCTGCCATGAAAGCTCTGCGTCTCTTAGATTTAGTTCTGCTTTTCAATGACCCAATTGCTTGGGCACTCGTGGGTAGGTAACAAGCAAATCACTTTATAACAGCACTCTAATTTTTTTCTTACCATCGCTCCGTTTTGGTAATTTACTTGACTACATAACCGATATAACTAAGAAATCTTTAATGTGAAAATTTCTGTAAATCAAAAGTGTGGGGGTAAAGAATTCAGGAGAGAGATCAGGACTAGTGATTTAAAAAAAAAAAAAAAAAAGAGAGAGAGAAGAAGAAGAAATGATTAAAGTTAGGAGAGTGTCTGTAAACACCATAGAAGGCTACAGAAACAGGAGAGAAAGCCCCAGGGTGGAATTTTTGGAGTAACGGAAGGGAAAAATTAATAGTAACAAACAGTGAGAAATAGAGGACTATCAAAGTTGTGTCAAAAAACAAAACAAAACACAAAAACAGGGTGCCTGATTTCTGCAAAAAGGACGAAGGGCACAAGTGTTAAATATTGCCAGCTTATCCAGGAGGATGAAAGGGACTAAAAAGGAATTCTCCTTAAAAAAAAAAAAAAGAAAAAAAAAAAGAAAAGGACTCTCCTTTGTGTCACTGTGTCACAAGTGACCTGGAACAATGAGGATCAGTTATTACGGAGTTAAGGCAGAAGGAGATTACTGAGGGCTAAAGAAGCGAGGGTAGGGGCGCCTGGGTTGTTCAGTCACTTAAGCATCTGCCTTTCGCTCAGGCTGTGATCCCAGGGTCCTGGGATCGAGTCCTGCATCGGGCTCCCTGCTCAGAGGGGAGCCTGCTTCTCCCTCTCCCCCAACCCTGCTCCTGGTTTGTGCTCATGCTCTCGCTCGCTCTCTCTCTCAAATAAATAAATAAATCTTGAAGAAAGAAAAAAAAAAAGGAATAGAGGGTAGAGCAGACAATGAGTACTGAGGTGGGGAAATGTTCCTGTTCAGAAAGTTTTATTTAAAAGACGCATCACAGGGGCACCTACGTGGCTCAGCCAGTTAAGTGTCCAACTCTTGATTTCAGCTGAGGTCACGGTCCCGGGGTCCTGAGTGAGTGCACGTGGGGCTCTGTGCTCAGTGGCAAGTGTGCTTGAGATTTTCTCCCTCCCTCTCCCCCCGCCCCTCCCCTCTGCATACACACACTCTCTAAAAAATATTAATAATAATAATAAAAAATAACACATACGTATATACACACATAAATGGTGCACCACAGGCCAGTTCCCTGAAACAGCATGGCCAAAGGAAAATTTCTATTTTGTTTTCCATTTCTAAATGAGGGAAGCAGGCATGTGTATAAACAAAGGAAAAGAGGTGAGTGGGGAGAGAACAGCTGAAGATTCGATAGAAGAGAGCGTAATTTAGAAAGAAGGGTTCTGGGGCGCCTGGGTGGCTCAGTCATTAAGCGTCTGCCTTCGGCTCAGGTCATGATTCCAGGATCCTGGGTTCAAGCCCCGCATCGGGCTCCCTGCTCAGTGGGGAGCCTGCTTCTCCCTCTCCTCCCCACTCGTGCTCTCTCTTGCTCTCTCTCTCTCAAATGAATAAATAAGAATGTTTAAAAAAAAAAAAAAAGAAGGGTTCAGAGTAAGAGGGAAGAATCAGGATGAGGAGCTGATAGGATACAGACAGGGCAATCAGAGATGAGAAACAATGTTTCCTTCCAATAAAACTTCACTTACCATAGAGGTCAAAAAAATTAACCAAGTTGGGGGGGGGGGTGTTTGAAAAGCACAGCACTGAGAACATAGTCAATAAATTGTTACAAGTTTAGGTGGTGATGTGGTAACTACACTACTCATGGTGAGCATTTCCTAATGTATATTACTGCTGAATCACAAAGCTGTACACTCGAAACTAGTATTATATGTCAGGGATACTTTAATTAGAAACAAAAATTTTAAAAATAAAAATAAAATAATCATTAAAAAATAATTTAACCAGTAAATCTCTTCAGATTAAATATCTCTACTTTCTCTGTTCATCGAAAGGGATACAGAACCATAATCTTGTTGCTGTTGTTGTCGCAACGATGCTGGGAAACTGTGCCGCGTAACATTGACATTCTGGGAGAACAAGAGTTCATTGCCACTCTAATTACAATTCAGAACCACCGTGTACCTTCCCGAAACACAGAACTGAAGAATACTGCAGTCAGAATGGACCTCGCAAGAGAATGTGGAGTTCTTTACTCCTCATTTAAATTAAGGTTTTAAGAGAGGTCAGCCACAATCTAAGCACGGCAATTCTAACTGAAAAACAACCATAAAGAAAAAAAGAAAAATGTTCTCTCTTCCAAATACACTTCAAAACTAGTTCACATAAAGCATGTGGTTCAAAGAGAATTTTCTAAGTCCGTACACCTTCAGTTAATTGGCAACAAAATCTCAATTATGTGTGTTTGATGGAACGGATCTGGGCAAAAAAGAATATATCTGCTACTTCAAGGCCAAGTATGATCATAGCACCTTTGTCTTATTATTTCCCTCTTTCCAGCTTCAATGACACGGCTTGAAGACCCACACTGAATTCAGCGTGCACGCTCCTTCATATCCTTTCGTGATCCATCCCCATGGTTTAGTTTTAAATGAGTGACTTAAAACATTACATGGTTTATCCTAAGGGTTAAAGTACTCTCAATCCTACTGTGGGGGCCTTGAGGACGGAGAAGCTATTACGTTTGAGCTTCTCTGAGAACTCTTCCAAAAGCTAGAGTCTTCACCCAACCCCGTTTGGCAGACCCACAGATCAGAGTGGGGACGACCACAAATCGCACACAAACAGCAATGCGGGGAAAGGCGGTCTCCTGCGTGTAGTCTTTGGACCACCACTGAGTCTCCCAAGAACGGGCCCGCGTCTGGAACACTTCCTACGGAGAGATAAGGAGCCCACACACAGCCTGTGCAGGCCTTAGCACTTCCTATGGCGAGAGCATCCAGTCCTTGTTTCAAGCTGAGCAGATGCTCTTTGGTCCCGCTCAAGGGTGTGTGTCATACGGCACCTGACCAACCGCACTGCCGCCGCGTCCTCTGTGAGGAGGACATGAGGTCCCCCCACTGGGGCATTAGCGAGGGGGTGCACGTAGGTGAACTGCCCTATGCTGGCTGTGGGGAGACACCTCCTGGCCACGGGAGACTGAGAGCCACTCTTAAAGCTAATGTGTTGCTATCTCTTCTCTAAGTAAGCGAAGTCTTATTCTAGATCAGCGCCTTACTGCACTGTGTTTTCCTTGGTGACCTCAACACCAAGACACAAGGATCAGCAGTGTTTGGACTTCTGTTCCCGGTGGTTGGCATGATGGTCGTCGTCCTCCACGGAACTGAAGCCCGCGCCTCGCCCCGCCGCCATCCCTGGGATTGATAATCAGTGTCCAGTACTCAGCTTGATAAGCAAGAGATTTAGAGAAAAGCGTTGGCGTCCAGGGCTAGAAGACATCTACGGGGCAGCCTTTAATTAATCAGAAAACTTTGTATCTTTCAAAGGCAGTCCATGCAACCAGGACAAAATTGAATTCCCAGTCTGGAATAGGAGACAACATATTAGTTGGCCAAAGGAAGTACACTCAAAGTACACTCAAAGATTGCCAAGTCCTTCAAGATTTTAAGCTGCGGGTTCTCTATTAATGGAAGGATATTTAGCATTCATAGAGTTAAAAAAAAAAAAAAAGTGAATCATCTCAGTGACGGGCAGTCTCTGAGATGGTGTCCGCCTCCTGGAATTCATAACCTTGTGTAACTTCTCTACACACACACCCTAGCCCCAAGTGTGGCCTCAACTTAGTGACTTGCTTTTAACTAACAGAAATACAGTAAAAGTGAGGGAATGTCATTTTCTCAAAAAAAGCGGTGGCTTCCATTTTGGTGCCTTTTCTCACTCTTTCTATCCTTCACTCTGTGGGAAGACCTGACACGAACGACAGTCTGTGAGAAGCCTTGCTCAGGGACACACGGCCGAGCCACGCCCAGACGTCCAACCCAGCAGCATCTGTGCAAAAATAAATGTTTGTTTCAAGCTTCTAGGTTTGAGGATAGCTCGTTACACAACCACAGATGACTAATACAATCTCTAAATTCCTAATGTTAGGTTTGCCCTTGGGATAAGCAAGACATCTTATTTATTTCTAAATAATTATTTGAATCCAGGCACTCCTCCCAGTACTTTACAAATACTAACTCATTTAAGCTTTACGACAGCCCTATGAGGTACAGTCTGTTGTTACTCACGTTTTATAGAGGAAGAAACAGACGTCAGAAAGGCTACGCCACTTTTCCAACATTCAGCACTTCGAGGGATAAAATTTAGAGGGCAAGGTTTTGACTAAAATGCTATGCTGCCTCTACAAGTCAACACGGGTTGGTCATTTTCATTGTTATTTAGACAGAAACTTCCCCCATAATAAACTGCCTGCAACTGAAATGTTCTAGTCAGACAAACAGTCCGTGAGTTCCTCAAGACAAGGACCTTCTCTGCACGTTCAGCTTCCGCCACGGCACCTAACACAGAGTGTATGTTCAGTTCATGTTTGTTGAGAAATCCTGACTTAGGGGGTGGATCTGCAGTGGGGTCATGTAGAGAAGAGGTCGTTGTATGGGAAGTGAAATACCCTGGAGCTAACTTTACTGCAGGGCATCCCTGTAATTATTTCAACCTAGTCTATAAAAGGAAGTCCAACCCTGCATTTACAGATACGGCTTTTCCAACTGCTTCTCTTTACTGCCATTTTGTACCCGTTGGAACAGAAGGTTATTAGCTGGTCAATGACAAAATAATTTATGATCAATGGAAGTAATCTGGAAATAATGGAAGCTCACCGGGGTACTATGAGACGTTATTACGCTGTTAACATTCACGCTGTATTACATCTCCTATATTCTTTTTTTAAAGCGAAATAAACTGGTTCTGGATGACACCTCATGAGATTGTTTTGAAGAAGGGGTTCTTGAAACCTCCCAAACTTACATGTTCAGTTTTTCAGATATTGTAATTTTTTAAAAAAAGTATATGACAAGAAAAAAAAAGGTTCACATTTAAAATTTTTAATTAAATTCAACCTAATAAAAATTAAGATGAATAAAAATAGAAAATTTTAAATTGATAAAAGTTACTCACTAAATGGCAACTGTCATTATTTTCATGTATTTGTTACAATACAATTAATACTTCTCTCCCTAGATCACCCGGAACACAAAAGAAAGTAAGGCAACCTAGGCTGAACTCAAACTCAGACTCAGAAGGCTGAAGAAGAGAAGCAGGTGGAAAGGAGAAAGGAAGGAGGCAGGAATGGAAGGAAGAAAAGGAAGAAAGGAAAGACGTATGGATTTTCTGGGGCTTTCACTATCCCCCACTCTTTTCAGTTTCCATTGGCCCAAGGAAATGAGAGTCAGCAGGTTGGATGGATGTGGACAGTTAACTGTTTCACACTTAACATAAAGAACCACTGTTGAGTGGAGTGAGCATTGTGTAGAGACACACAAACCAGTGGTTCAACTCTAAGACAAGAGTCTGCATTTATGAATGTTCCTTTCTAAAAAATTATTACCTCTAAGTTCGGCTATGATCTAATACAAAAGAAAGAAGAAAAAAACTCAATGGTGTAAAGTTCAGGGAGAAAACACAAGAAGCAAGAAACCGAGGAGCCTGTGAGCTTTAAATGGTCCGAGGGAGAAGATGCCCTATTGTTTGCAACTGGATCGCTAGGTTAACTGCTTTATTTGGACCGCAAAAGGATTCGGTCCACAGAATTAAAGGAGCTCCTTTGTGGTTCCCTAAGAAAAGCTTTCTTTCTGTCTCAGAAAAAGAAGATATTTCACAAGACAGAGTCGGGACTGGAGGAAGCAGGATGGGGACGAGATTGCCTCTCACCCCTACATTCCACATAGCATCATCTGGACGCTCTGGCATTTGAACGTCCGGCTTCTCCTAAAGAGAGGCTTGAAGATAAGTTCCCAAATAACTCTCAAGTCATCAGGAAAAGAAAAATCTCATGCTTAGTTCTCCAATACTGTAGAAGAAAATACAGAAATGGGTTGTATATTAATCCCAACATGATTATCGGCATATTATGTAGCTGTTTAGAAACACGGTGACTGTGTTTATTATCATGAATTCACAGAGTAGGTATTTCAAAAGGACCTAATAAAGCATATTTTCACTTTCCACATTTACTGCCATATTTTTGCATCTATTCAAGGACTTCATTATCTGATTTTTACTAAGATACAATGCAGAAGTCATATGTATGCGTTGTTTTATACTAGTAATAAGCCCATTAAGTGAGAGACAATATATAGGAAACAAAACAAAACAAAAATGAACAGGTTGGGGGAGAGGAGGTCAGCCGTCCACACAAGAAATTTCATGCTTCAAAATTAAATACTGAAGTTAGTTGCTAAACACTTTGCTTCTTGGCAATAAAAGCTTTCCTCCACTAGAGCACTATTATAAGTAATATTTGCAAATAGCCTTATAATTTCCAAAGTGCTTTCAGATTTCTTTTAATCCTCACAAAAGCCATGTAAGGTGGGCGCTACAGTAGCCTACTTGACAGATGAGAAAACCAGCTCAAAGAGCAAAGCAACTTGTCTGTGACTACTGCATTTTTTCCTTTCAAATCTCATTTTTACTTCTCATTTCATGCTGCCTATAATTAAGGACTATCCCATGTGCAGGAGGAAAAAAAAAACAAAACAAAACTGCAGTGGTTAGTCACTAGTAGAATATCCTTTCCTTAAGACAGGTATCCCCAAAACTTACTTTGCATAAAAATGCTATCCCGTGCCAAATATGACCACTAGGTACAAAGGGAGAATAATTACCCTGACTACAATACGAATGACAAATGTGTGTCCAGATAGCAGAAGAAACATGTTTAAAAGAAGTAAGAAAATGGCGGTAGATAGGGGAACCAAATGATTCCACTATATTCAGAAATAACCCTTGGTGCCATTTCAATTTCCAGATACTGGGGAAAAAAAAAAAAAAAGCAGAAATGCATTTTAATGATTTATTTTCTCACATGAGACTGACCACAAGTATGAAGATTTGGGAATTTCTGGTAAAAATAATAACTGCAAAAATTTGTAGTTCTGTAAAATATTCTATACAATAGAAAAAGGAAATAGAGAGTGTCTGTTTTTTCTCTTTCGCCAACAAGAAACTGGTGGGAGTTCTGGCTGTGAAGTTACCATGCACAGCAGAGCATGGGTATAAATTACTATGCCCTTAAACAAGATTGTACCAACTATGTCTCCTTTAAACAGGAGTCCTAACTATTAGGATACTAAGATCTTAAAGTTAAAAAAAACCCTGGCAAAGCTGCATAGAACACACAGAAAGACTAGAGAACTGTTGAAAGAAAGCAAATTAAGCCAGCCACGTGGGTCTGGATCTGAATTCAATGACAGGTCTGATATTCAGAATGTGCCCAGGAAAAACGCCTCTCACAACCGGGGGAGAAACCTGTGGGGCATCGTCATTTATAATAGCAGTTGTGAAAAGATGAAAACCCCACATTTTTGACAGCTCAACAAAATTGGGCTTGGACAAGAGGGAACCTGAAACTCATTTGGATTCACACGGTGTTTCAAAAACTCATCCCTGGGACCCCTTATCATCCATCCCGTACCTAACTGGCAGCCAGATCCAGAAACCCCATGGGGAGGGATACGCTGACCACACTCCAAATGCTTAAGACCTCAGGGGATGCAGACTCTTGGAGGGCCTTTCCCTTTTCCAGTGGGACACCTGGAGGAAAACCGGAAGCCAGAGAATTACTTTAATCCATGTCAGCATCCTAAAAGCATGAAGTCAAGTGTCACTGCCCACTGTCCGTCTCTGATATTACATTCTAACTCACTGTATTTTTTTTAAAGAATTTATTCATGTATTTGTGAGAGAGAGAGAGCATAACAGGGGGAAGGGTGTCAGGAGAGGGAGAAGCAGACCCCCTGCTGAACAAGGAGCCCAACATGGGGCTCCACCCCAGAACCCTGAGATCATGACCTAAAATGAAGGCAGATGCTTAATCCACCGAGCCACCCAAGAGCCCCTTGTAAGTCATTGTTTCTAAACTGATTATATGCAGGTCTTCCCCGACAGACTGAATATAATTCAGGAAGAACAGCCATCAGTGGACGCTTACACCTTGTATGCAGTTAAGAGAGTGGAGGTCATTTTAGCTTTGTAACACAAGACACGAAAATGTGCCAGCGTGGGGCTTTACGAGTTTTTGCACGCATTTTTTTTGTATTATCTGAATTATATTTTAGGATGTCTGATGCCTCCAAAGCTCGGCCTTCAATACCGTAGGATACTGAAATGGGTGTTCTTCCAAGCTAATAGTGAAAAATACTCTCAGATAGCTAGGTCAATTTCACAACTCTGTTCTTCTTCTTTTCTTGGCCCATAATATCTATTTATTCTTGAAATACTCAGGGACAGATTGAGCCACTGTAAAAATGATAGAAAGAAAAGAATATCTAACTTCTGTCCCTTTGCTAGAAGAGATTGCAACAGAACTTAACAGGAACAAAACTGGATAAGGGGCAGCCCAGACTGATAAAAGACAGTCTGATCCCCCATAGGCAGAGGCTTCTAAGTCTCCCCATGGCCCAGAAGGGTATCAAAGTTTCTAGGCTGGATTCAGGAAATCCAGTTAACATTACCTTTTAGCCTGAACACATGGTTTGAATATAATAGGTGGTTTTCCTTTTTGTATTATAAAGTCAGATGGTATTTTGAGATTTGATCTAACTATTCAGGAAAATACTTTCCCCATGAAAGTAAATGGAGACGCACTTTCCCCTTACCAATGCATTTACTTCTCTAAGACGGATTCAACATTTCATTCCCTAGATCATGTTGCACAATGTTTTTCTTGCGTCTTTCTTCTTCATTATCAAAACCCTTATAATTGGATCATCACAGCATAGCAGCAGTTGTTACAATTTCAGGAGGTTCCAGGCTATCATGGTGATCACAGCCTGCACCTGGGAGAGATCCACGTGCAAAAAGATGACTGTATAATAAAGATGGAGTTGACAGTGATGCATAACGAGTACAATGTAATAGTGATATCCAGAAGTCTCCGCCCCAAAGTTTTTGTTCTTCTGGGCTTCTTTTCAGAAGTCTTCAAACTCAAGTTGTCTAACTGCATTGTTTTTATGTTTCTGCAACCAAATATCTACGACTTTACCTATACAGCCAGAGCAGACACGAGGTGGTTACCAAATTAGGCAAGTGACAACAAATCACACAGACTCATCAGAAATGCTCTGCTTCTTTCTAGAAAGGAATTTTTCCTCTAAATCAAACAGATAAAGGTCTGAACTTCTCATTTTCCTTTGCTTTGGCCGAGAGAACCCGACATCGAGGAGGTAGGATGGCGCACTCTGGCTAAGCCAACTATTCCCAGCCTAGGAAGCGTTACCAAGCGGGTCTTAAGAAAGCACGCAGATCATCACTTTTTCAAGGACTGAAGTTCCCGCAGTTGGGATGTTTTTACGTATCAGAACTACTATGAAATGTTATTTTCATGTTTTTACATTCATACCAAGTTTGAATCTGCAGAGACCACAAACAAGAACATGTACCCTGTGAACTCTGTTTCATGCTATCTGCTATAATGGTTTTCTTTTTTTCAATATTTCTATTAAGATAGTTTTATTATTATTTAATATTTTATTGATCTTTTAAGTAATCTCTACACCCAGTGGGGAGGCTCATACTCACGATCCTGAGACCAAGAGTCACATGCTCCACTGGTCCAGACTGCCAGACACCTCTCTAATGGTTTTGTTATAAACTGGGGACTTAGTCCCTTGATTCTCCTTTACCCAAAATAATATAAAATATTATATACCCTTTTCTTTTTTTTTTTTTAATAAATATATCCTTTTCTAAAAACATGTCCTATTCTGCTACTGTCATGGATTTGGCCTGTTATTCCTTCTACTTGGACCACTCATCCCTAATTTTTACCCATTATAAAAGTCTTTCAAGAATCAGTTCATCTGGATCCTTAGACTTCAGAGAACTCTGTTCCAACATGGCCCAAGAGACCTCTCCAAACGAGACCATAGCAAGGAATCAGAGACGCAGCCGCACCAAATTCACAGAAGATCAACTCAAAATCCAGGCATTTGACCAAAATCCTTACCCTGGCTACGCTACCAAACAAAGACTTGCTTTCTAAGCCAACCCTGATGAGTCTACCAGATTTGGTTTCAGAATTAAAGAGTTAGGCGCCAGTACCAGAAAAAATCAGAACCCAATGAGGAATTAGAAGCAAGCCAAGACGGAGACCACTATGAAGAGGAGATTCAAAGCAGAGAATGACAGATGGTGTCGATCCAGCTACACTTCCTCACAATTACACACCCTCATCGCGGCATTTATGAACAACCCTTATCCTGGCATCGATACCAGAGAGCAACTTACTAAGAAGTTGGCATTCCAGAGTCAAGAGTCCAAATTTGGTTTTAAAATCAGAGATCCAGATTCCATGTCCAGAGAAAAAGAGAACCTGATGATCAGGACTCGGAGCAGAGACGAGACCAGGAATAGGACAGGATCTCTGGGATGAGAGATTTCAAGGCTCCACACCCAATATGACCTTGAATTCATGACCCCTAGATCAAAAGTCACTTCTCTACTGAACTAACCTGGCGCCCCTGAAGCAGATATTTTAAAAAGTAAAATATCTGGTCAAATGGGGATTTCTACAAGGAGTGTGGTAATTTTATTTATTTTTTTTTTAAGATTTTATTTATTTATTTGACAGACAGAGATCACAAGTAGGCAGAGAGGCAGGTAGAGAGAGAGAGAGGAGGAAGCAGGCTCCCTGCTGACAAGAGAGCCCAATTCGGGGCTGGATCCCAGAACTCCAGGATCATGACCTGAGCCGAAGGCAGAGGCTTTAACCTACTGAGCCACCCAGGCACCCCCCTGGTAATTTTAAACATTCTAAAATTTCATGTCAAGTCAATAAAGTTTCAGTCTATAAAATTTTAAAAAGAATCTGTTCATCTGCTAACTCGTCAATGATTACCCCCAGGCAGACGGAATTTCCCCTACTCTGGGCTTGTACAGAAATTTGGGCCACATTTGTAGTATCTGTTACTTATTATATTTATTTAGTAATTTTCAAGCTAATTAGAGCAGGCAAGGGGAAGAGGAAGAAGAGGGACACACACACTCATCACCAAGAAATCATAATGAAGTGTGGGCAAGGCAGAAGCCTAAGAAATGTCTTGTATTTCTCTTTCAATTTTTGTCATCTCTGCTTGAGAGTCAAAAGCGCCAAAGGAAGAGAGAAAATTCATCCCGTGTGCCTCTTATTTTGGGTGGTTTTGAAGTTTTCTTCTCCTGTTCATATTTTTCACATGTATTAAGTTTTCATTCTATGCACACTCTTTTTCTAATCCATAGTAAGGAAGTGAGTGTTACATTACGATGCTGCTTTCTTTGAAATGAGAACGGGTTACTTTTCAACTCCTCAAGGGTTCACCTCATCTACATGAAGGTCCTGCTTCTGTTCATGGGTTTATTCTTGGAATTGGTGTTTGAAGTCTCTCAATTAATTTTAAAAGTTTTCAGTTCATTTCCAAGCAAGGTACTTTCAGTGTTTTTCAAATATATCTGCTTTCTCAATCTCTTCCAGAATCTCAGAGGCTGGCATCATCGACCTGTGTACTCTGCCTCTGGGTACCACCCTTGATCCAGGAGCAACGAAGCAGCAGCATATCTGATTTTAGCTTTTATTTTGAATCAAAATGAAAATGTCTCCTTGTAGGGGTGTCTGGGTGGCTCAGACGAACCTGCCTTTGTCTCAGGTCCTGGGATGGAGCCCCGCACCGGGCTCTCTGCTCGGCAGGCAGCCTGCTTCTCCCTCTCTCTGTACCTCTCCCCCCAACTCCTGTTCTCACTCATTCTGTCCTCTCTCTCAAATAAATAAATAGATAATCTTAAAAAAAAGAAAATTTCTCCTTTTATAATATCTATGTCGCTTACATTATCTAAACTGCTTATATTTATTAATAATGACTCTCAACTCAATATACACTTATTATTCTAGAGGTGTTTATGGACATTCCTGCTTAAAGAAAAAAACAACAAAAAACATTACTCTAAAACCTCACGTTAGGACTCTGCAAACGTTTCTGTAAAGGGCTGGGTAAGTAAATATTTTAGACTTTGTGATACATATGGTCTGGGTCCCAACTGTTCAATTCATCCACTGTATCAGGAAAGAGCATAGCCAATAAGTGAACAAAGGAGTATGGCTGTTTTCCAATAAAACTTAGTTAACAGACACTAAAGTTTTAATTTCACATAATTTTCCCATGTTTTAAAATATCTCTTTCTTTTGATTTTTTTTTTTCAACTCTTCAGAAATGCAAAAATCCACTCTTCCCTCAAGGACTAATCTAAAGCCTGGGGCTGACCTAATTCAGCCCATAAGGCAGACTTTGTCAACCCTGCTGTAAGGACATAAGGAAAATCAGCTGTGGTGTTTGTAACCAGGAGGGGAGAAAGGATATGTAGACAAAATAGTAGACTACAAGATGCTGTAAGAAATGCATATGTTAAAAATAAATAAATAAATAAATAAAATCTTAAAAAAATAAATAAATAAAAAATAATAAAAAATAAAAATGTAACCAAACCAAAAAGAAAAAAAGAAATGCATATGTTTTCAGGAGACCTCTGAGAAGGCAGGAATAAAACTGCATAGAGTATCATGTTATGTATAATTCTAATAGTTAATGTTAAGGGAATATTTCCAGGAAAGTAAAAATGTGTATGTAACAGTAACAATGTAGTATCACAACTCAGAACCACCAAAGAATTCCCAACTGGATCGGTTAAAATGCAAGCAGGACAGAATCTGAACGAGTTAAAATAAGGACAGAAATAACGCAAAAGAGTACCGTGTCTGAGAGGAGGAAGAGGACAGCGCAGGAAATCAGAGTAAATACACAACATAATGGAAAATGACCCGTTACGCCTAGTGCTCTCAAGCAAGGGATGAGTACTAGAACAGGATCGAAGTAACTAATGCAGACAAAATAAATGCAAACCAGTGGACTAGCGTTCACACAGCAGTGAACGGACTCTCAACAGTGTTCCCAGGCGCCGTAACTTAAAAACAAGAGCAGTGCACTCCGACCCCCCTCCAAACACACACATGGGACTTAAATAAAACGGATAGTTCAGTTACAGGAAAATGCACAATAGAGGAGCCAGTTCAAACAGCTTGGAGTGAGTGAATGTCTAACACTGTTGAAAGAAATCATGCTGAGGAGAAATGGATTTGAATTCTTTATGTTAACAACCAACTCAAAAGTCAGTCTAACCACAAATTTTTTTTTTTTTTCCCTGAGAAGTACTTATTACTGCTGACACTCAGTTGTGCTGTGCAGACATCGTGAATGAGTAGTTTATTCAGATACGAGTATTTGCTCTTGGGATATCCTTATTTAGGGCTAATCCACGATGATTTTCCTTTATCATAAATTTTGCCATTTCGAGATTTCAAACTTATTTTGGGCCTAATGGCTAGACAGACGAATTATAAAGGGCTTGAGCCTACTCAAAGTCAAAAACAGACTTTTTTATAGACCAGTGTTCTGATGTTCCCTCCATTTATAGGATTCATTTTCTTTTGATTTTCCTCTCTCTCAACCCTTACCTAACAGTACCAAGGCTGGAAATTCTCTTCCATGCTGACGTAAAACTTTTGTTCAGACACTTAGAAATTCTCGACCTGCAAGCTTCGCCTCCTTAGCTAAAACTAGCCCGAGCAGGGTTTCCTTCCCCACTCTCTACACTGGTAACGCCGCCCAGTAATCTCCAGGCTAGAGCGCTCATTCTTCTTGCCTTGGGGCAAGTTTTCACATAACAAGAGCAAAAAGACCTTACAAAGGAACTTAATTGCCCAATTATTAGATGTTATCAAAGCCTAATTAGGGGGAACCGAGTATACCCAATGACCTCATTCTTCAGAGGTCAATGGGGAGAAAAACATCATGTTTTCAGCTAAAAGCAACCACTTGCAAATTCTTATGTTAGCTTTCCCAACTTACTTCCCTTTAGCTCTCTACAGAATTTAGTGGTTTAAAAAAACAAGACAAAAAAAAAAAAACCTGTAAATCAGATAGGTTTCTCTTTTTAGGCTCTGAATATCACCAGCTGTTTTGTTCTTTTTATGATATACAAATTACAAATTTGGGTTAGGTATCATTGCCAATAAAATTCTTGCATCTTATAGATCCTTAAGGAAAGAGTGGACTAGTGTTATAAAGTACTTACTTGTAGAATCTAGCTCCTAAAAGAAATTTTGTTCAGGTCCCCAGTACATGCCAAATAAACTTTATGTTATAGCCCCGGGGTTGAAAGGGGAAGAGGAAAGGAAATAGCATTTGTTGAGTTGTTTCAGGGTACAAGGCCTCAGACCTTGGGTGCTTTAGGTACCTTTCAGCGTTTGGTCCTCTGACCCTGGTTAGACAGATATCAAGATCGTTTTACAGAAAGCCAGAGACTGATTTTCCAAGCTTACCCAGATACTCATGGATAGTGCTGCGTCTCATATGTCCAAAGTCTACATGCCTCCCACCAGAAAACTAGGTCCTACTAAACTGGAGGGTGAAAAAAAAAATCAGTTTTGGTTAAAAAAAAAAAAAAAGGCAAGAACAGTTTTTCTGAGGTGTTTTTGGTTTGGTTTTAGTTTTGTTTTTTGTTTTCTCCAAAATTTATCTTTGCTAAAAATCTCACCCATTTTTCCAGGACCAAGTCACTAACCAGAAGGGATCTCTCCCTTCTAATACTTTCCATATACTTTTTTCAATCTGACCAAATCCTTAATGTACCACACTCACAATACGATGCTAAATACCACGGAGCCCCTACTTGGAGCTGCTGACCTCATACCTGTTTCTCTAATTTTATGGCCATAATGACAACTCATCAAACGTCTGGGGAGTCTCCTGGCCAGATCTCAGACTGAGTAACAGCCCTGGGTTATTGGTATATCCTCCATATCCTTTTTTCTTTTTTCTTATATATTTTTTTATTTTTATTTAAATTCTAGTTAGTTAACACACAGTGTCTCCATACCCTAATTCCTGTCTTTATCAGCAATCCTTCTCACTCAACTACAGATCCCAACAGTTAAAACCAGGAACAGACCAGACTGCATCACTCATGCTGTGACTACAACCTATTACTCTTATTTCCTATCACACTTCTTGGAGGCACTGACCAAGATGTTTTGCAATAACCAGACCCTTCCAATCACAGGGCTACAAAAGCCCTGATTGCAAGAAAATGCCTAGAAGACCACACACCCTATGTCCCTTTTCCTGCCTGGATCACGCCCTGAACACATTTCAACCCCCACCTATGGTCACGTGCTCTCTGCCTGCTCCCTTGAAGATATCCCCAGGTGTAACCCCCTTGAACCTCTCCCTACAAAACGCCAGGCATCCATCTTGCTGGTGCAGAGTTTGGCTGTTAAGGCTTGAGATTGCCATCTCCGTCAGCTGCCAATCCCTGAAATAAATTTCTTCCTTTCTCTTTTCCACTTCCATCTCTTGAATCATTGGCTTCTCTTGCAATGGGTTTATCTGAGTTTGTTCGGCAACAGTGTTGGCAAGCCCAGCCAGGAGCTATGCTTTCAACTTGTCCAGCCCTCTTGGGAACGGGATGGAGCGATGTCCATGGCAGTGTGCCAGGAATTACCCATTCATTCTTTGAGTTAGCAGCTATGATAAATCAGTAACATCTTTAATCCTTTCTCCCTACCAAAAACTGGAATTTGGAGAAGTTTGCTCAAAATAGTAATAATCATAATTTGATACATATCATACATAGCTGTGCTTCTAAACTTGTTTCACAGTCCACCATATTTACACATGCAAACTGCCAGGTAGATGTGTGGGGCCAGAGAATGAGGGGGAGCCTGGGTCCTGCTCCGTGACGAGAGCCTAGATCCAGCAGTGGGGTCAGAGCAGAAATGGGTAGATGGGGCCTCAGACAGCCTGGCGATTTCTCTGTGTGAGCCGAGACAGGTGGGAAAAGGACGCATCAGACATGTATCAGAAATAACCTGGACGGTAGAGACCATTCTGCATGATGGACAGTTCACCTCCGCACACTACTGGAGAGGCAAAGACGTTAAGGTCAGATCTGTTCTCCCCAGCACCCCACCAAAGCCCTGGTACTCTCTAAGTTCCCAGAATATACACTCAGTCCTTGAGTTAAAGGAAAGGGGGAACTCAAAGTAGACCGGGATACGTCTTCTGGGGGAAACGACTGGCTCAAAGAATAACTTTTGTTGAATAGAAAATCAAAACACACATTGCATGTATGAATTTTAAGTGCTTTATAGGCTTTAACTCAATTCTCAGAAAAAGTTATAATTTTTATTACCAATTTACAAAGTGTAAACAGAGACATTTTGTAGAAAAGGAAACAAAGTCAAATAACTTGCCCCATGTCATAGAGCAAGTAAGTGGCAAAGTTAGAATTTGACTCAGGTCATTGCCACTATGTGTTATTAGCACCACTAGTAACATCAACTACTTAGCTGCCTGCCACCTTCCGCAAGTATTAATTCGTAGTTCTGTTTCCTAAACACTGACAATAAAGTCCTAGTTCATAAAACTAAAACAACAAAAACAAAACTATCAACAACAAACCTATAATAAAAAGGGTCATTAAAACACTAAATTAATTAATTAAATCAGAACTATATTCATGGGTCACGTAGCATTCCCTAGAAAATTCAGAAGCCAATATAAAATGTACATTATCGATATATTCAGTAGTGGGTTTTTTTTTTTTTAAGATTATTTATTTATTTATTTGACAGACAGAGAGAGAGAGAGAGATCACATGCAGACGGAGAGGCAGGCAGAGAGTGAGGGAGAAGCAGGCTCCCCACTGAGCAGGGAGCCCGATGCAGGACTCGATCCCAGGACCCTGAGATCATAACCTGAGCCAAGGGCAGAGGCTTAACCCACTGAGCCACCCAGGTGCCCCAGTAGTGGTTTTTTTAAAAGATTTTATTTATTTATTTGACAGAGAGAGATCACAAGTAGGCAGAGAGGCAGGCAGAGTGGGGGGGGGGTAGCAGGCTCCCCGCTGAGCAGAGAGCCCGATGCGGGGCTTGATCCCAGGACCCTGAGATCATGACCCAAGCCGAAGGCAGAGGCCTATACGACTGAGCCACCGAGGCGCCACTCAGTAGTGTTTTATAACTATAATCGATCCATTTCACTTTTTAATGCATATAAAAAGAAAGTATTAGTAAGAAACCCATCTTTATAATAACCTCTCAAACATCCACATAAGATTATGTTTAAAGATATGATTTTATTTTCTTGCAGGACAAGAAAGAGATTGTTCTTTAATTAAAGCTCTATTTTTCAGATCAAGACGTTTTAGCTCTCTTTTAGAAAGGACAAGAAGAAAGATCCAGCTTTAGAGTCCTGCATTTTCTTTCAAATTTAACTATTTCCAAATGGAAATTTTTTTTGAGTCATTGGTATCATTAGCAAAATTAGAACTAACCAGAATAAAAAATCTGCTCTTCAAAATCATAACTAATACAAATCTAAAGCATGTTATTGTCACTGAACTGAATTAGAATTGCTTTTGCTGCAAAAGAATCTGAAACTTCAATTAACCTTATATATTTTTAAACTCTCACTTTCAATGTTCTCTCCCTTAACTTTCCCATAGGTAAGTACAAGAATCATATTCCCTATACAAACTAAAATATAAATATGCAAGAATCTCATTGAAAACCAATTGGATGAGCTGTAGATTTGGACACTAAGTTAAATCTTAAGCCTCAGATTGAGAAGGAAGGAAGGATACCCCGTCTCCGTAACTATTCCTTCCCCGCTAACTGCACGGCCTGATTCCTTGAGGAATAACAAGGAATAAAGAAGGGAAAGGAAGAGACAGATGCCCACCCATGCTGCAAATTTGCTACATCCAGCTTGGGCTACTTGGAGGAGTCTGGAACAAAGCCAGTTACTAAGAACTATCGGTGGAAAACTCTCCCTTGGGATGATCCAGAAGAAACCACGGCCATCTGTACGGGATTGTTTAGATATTTTTCTGTGGCCCCTGAAAGCAGATGTCTCCTTCCCTTTCCGTGCCATGAACGTATGTTTCTTTTTCTTTCTTTCTTTTTTTTTTCCTAGTTATTTATTTGACAGAGAGACACAGCAAGAGATGGAACACAAGCAGGGGGAGAGGGAGAAGCAGGCTTCCCGCTGAGCAGGGATCCTGATGCGGGGCTCGATCCCAGGACCCAGGATCACAACCTGAGCTGAAAGCAGGCACTTAACGGACTGAGCCACCCAGGCTCCCCATGAACGTATGTTTCATGTATGTCCAGTGCTATGAATGAAAACCCTATCTTGAAACACTATAGGCAGTCCCTAAGTTAAACAGGGTTAGCATTCCAAACATTGCCTTATTTGGAATTTGGAATCTGTTTTCTCTCTCTCTTTTTTAAGATTTTATTTTTATTTATTTCTTCGAGAGAGAGAAAGGATGTGCACATGTGCTCAATGTGGGGTGAGAGGCAGAGGGGGAGAGGGGGAATGTGAAGCTGGCTCCACACTGAATGTGGACCCTGATGCAGGGCTCGATCTCAGGACAGCAGATCAAGTCTCGAGCAGAAACCAAGAGTTGGAGGCTCAACTGCCTGAGCCAGTCAGGCAGCCCTGGAATACTTTCTTTTTGTTCTTTTTTCTGGAATGTTTTCTTATAGGAACACTGATATAAGGGGTGCTGAGGATCTATATAAGCTAACAGAAAACCATTAAAACTGTTATGCAAATGGAATATTGAAGATTTGCAACATAATTTCCTTTGGAGTGACATAAATTTTAAAAAATATTTAAGCATCATAAGACAAATAAAGAATACAGTAGTGGGGCACCTGGGTGGCTCAGTGGGTTAAAGCCTCTGCCTTTGGCTCAGGTCATGATCCCAGGGTCCTGGGATCGAGCCCCGCATCGGGCTCTCTGCTCAGCAGGGAGCCTGCTTCCTCCTCTCTCTCTGCCTGCCTCTCTGCCTACTTGTGATCTCTGTCTGTCAAATAAATAAATTAAAAAAAAAAAAAAAGAATACAGTAGTAAACTCTTAATACACAGGTCTTTCCAAAATGGTGCAACAGCTGCATATAAATAAAAAAGCATGAAACAAATTAAACAATTGAATAAATACATTTTATAGGTTACCTTAATGATAGAGCGGAGAAAACTAATATTTATAATAGGTAAAATAAGAACTCTGTTGACATCATGAAAAAAAACTGTTACATTAAAAGGGCTTAGATGTTTGTTTTTTCTGTTTTAATTTAACACTTACAAAATTCTCACCACATGTGAGGTTCTTTGCCAGGTTCTGTGATAATACTAATCCTTAAGGAGCTCACAGTCTTACCTAGCAGCATCCTTATTCCCCCCCGCCCCAGAATAATACCTGTAAGAATATGTTTTTAGAATTAACAAAATACGAAAAAGGCAACTTGGTTTTTCCAAGTCCTTTTGTTTTTAAGTCCATAAAGGATTTAAGCTGACCATCTTTGTACTTCAACCAATAATCCCCTAAAATGACCTTCTTTTGAAGGCAGGCTATTCTACTCCTCATTTCTGTTTTTTAACTTTTTCCCAAAATAAACAAATATTATCTGAATTAAAAATGTGTTGGTTGATATAAAGCCATTAACACTCGTCAACAGAATTATAGAAATGAGTTAAGTGCATTTCTCAACTTTCTCTGTATACATTTCTTTTGTTTGATATGATATAATGTATATATTACTTTTGTAATTTTAAAAAGCACCTAATGGGGGCGTATGGGTGGCTCAGTGGGTTAAGCCTCTGCCTTCAGCTCAGGTCATGATCTCAGGGTCCTGGAATCCAGCCCCGCGTTAGGCTCTCTGCTCAGCAGGGAGTCTGCTTCTCACTCCACCTCCATCTCTCTACCTTCCTCTCTGCCGGAGATCTCTGCCAGAGATCTCTTGTGATCTCTGTCAAATAAATAAATAAAATCTTAAAAAAAAAAAAAAAACCTAATGGAGGAAAAACAGGAGGAGAATCTGCTGACGCAGGTACCACCAACCTTAACCCTTTCAAATGTGCTCCCATAATACTGAATCTCGTAGCTGCCTACCTTGCCCTTTGCTTTGACAATGGATGAAGAGAACAGGTATGAAAGCATTGAGCTACCTAATGGCTTCAAACGACTGTTGCTGGTTGGCATTTCTTCCTAATGTCCTAATCTCTGGTTTCTCCTGGCTAGCGCTTACTGACCTCTCTACGTGCAGAAACCATTTGAACTCTGCATTAATGAACTCATGTAATGTTGCATTGCTCTGTATGCTATACAGCCAAAGGCTTTTGTTTTTGTTGTTTTTTTTTGTTTTCCTCCTGTCTCAATCATTTTATTCTTTTCTGACTTGCTCATATGAGCAGAATTCACATTTTGTGGTTCAGAATCATTTTCATCAAAAAAGATGTTGCCCATGTACACTTAGAATATCTTCCATTTATCTTACTACTTTCAACTGTTTTCATTATTATTCCCATTTTTGTATTATCATAATTAAATCTACATTCCCAGTAGCACTTAATTCACTCTAATAAATCTCATTGTACTTAAAACAATACAATGAGTACATTGGTTTCTGGTCACTCAACGCAAGATAGCTCTCACTCTACCTTTTATTTTTTCCACATCTTAGTTGTAGGACTTCTCCAAGTTACTTTCAGCTTTCTACTCTCTCAGTATAATTTCTCTTAACCTTAGAAAAGTAGCGTACAATGTAGAGTGTGGCCAAATAACAAGTTCGAACTCCAGCTCTCCTCCCCATGAGCTACATGACCCTTGAGTGCTCTCATTTAAGTTCTAACTCAGGAGAAAGATTTGTCTTAGAGCTGGAATGTAGTCATCTTGGACCTGTGCATGAGTGACCAGGACCCACACCTAAGACAGATGTATGCGAAAGACTATGTCTGTCCAAGTCCTCTATGTGCAGACGCATCACTGGATCTGGAAAGAAGAAGGTGGAAAGGGGACACATGAATAAGGGGTGGGGGTGGGGGTGGGGGGATGGCCTTCAGCATACAGGGCGGCATTACCACTGATGCTGTTCTCCTAAGAGAATGGTGGCTACTGTTTTCCCAGGAGACAGGAATAAAGAAAAGAATTCTAGCCCTGGAGCCCGTCAACTCACTTGGAAGTCCAACCAGATGGTCTGTATCTCATGAAGGAAGTGGAACATAAAAACATTGCAACATAGTTAAGCAAATAAAAGCAAAAGTCTCTATTTCCAGAAGGAAAGTTTAAGGCTGTATATAGAACAAAAGCCCTTCCAATAAAGAGTTCTATAAGTTACAATTCCCTAGCCTTAAGAATTCTTGATGCCTAAATCTTGATTAGTCCTTTCATTCACTCCAAAAACAAAACAAAAAACAAACAAACAAAAACAACTAACTGGAGAAGTAGTGTCAGTCATACTAGACGATGCCAAGGGAAAGACATTTTAGCGAGTAAGACAAAGTGTCCGTCTTCATGAAGCTCACAGTCTTGCCAGGAAGAGCAATACAAAAAGAGGTAAAGAAAGTGACATAATCTCACATAAACGCTAAAAACATAGAGGCTAAAGAAATAGAAAGTGGCTAAGTAGGTTGGTCAAGGAAAATGTATCTGTACAGTTAACAGCTGAGCAGAGATCTAAGTGTGTTTACGAACAGATTACCCAAAAAATGTGGGAAAGAATGATCCATATCTGGGAGCAGCAATGAGCTTAGTATGTTCAAAAATCAGCAAGAACTCAACTGCGATTAAAGTGGGGAGAGAGAGGGAAGAAAGAGTAGGGATCCGAGACAAGTTGTTTTTGATCTCAGGTGAACATTAGAACCTCCTTGGGAAGCTGTAAAATGCCATTTGCCCAGATGAATTAATATTCTTAAATTTTCCAGGTGATTCTCGATGTGCCGTCAAGATTGAGATTCTAGAAGTTTCTTTGCCAAAAAGGAATTGGGTCTAGAGTTCACGAGAAGCCCCAGGTAGCTTTTGTTTTGTTTGTATTCTTTAATAGCAGAATGTCACTATCTAATTTATAATTACAAAAGATAAATCCATCTTCAGCATGAGAGTAAATTGCAGAAAAAGGTCCAAAGCAGCAAACCCTGAACAGAAGCAGAAATGGCACCAACGAGCTGCTATGGCCAAGGTGTGGGAGAGAGGGGGACGGTGTGAAAGCGAAGGGCACAGAGAAATGGGGGATGTGGTTCCACTTGGAATGTTTTATTAAGAGTCATTAGGACATGTTGATGGGTTGGACATCTGTTGGAGGACAGAAAATCAAGGCCGAATCACGGGTTTTAGTCTGAGCAATTGGGGGAAGGTGATGCCACTTAGTGAATTGGGTTTTAAGGTTTTCCAAACTTTGAGCTAGATTCATTTTGAGCCCAAGATCAAACAAACAAACAATGTTTCTAACTCTTATGCTTCAACAAATGCAATTCCTAGGCATATGTAGACATAACTCATACTGCCTTTCTTTCCTCCACCTGAGGGTAAGCCCCAGAACAGAGCTGGTACCGCGCTCTTAGAGATCAGGGGATAATCTGTTAGAGAGCTAAATGACAAAGAAGTTTTGCATGCTTGTTGGTTTTTGTTTGCTTTTTGGTTTTGGGGTATTTTGTTTGCTTCTTTGTAGGGGAAGGGCTGAAATTGCTGTAGGTCATGTGAGAAATATTCTGAACTTGTTTGTATGACATTTTCTGCAGCAGAGAATGTGAGTTGACCAAATGGGCTTATGGTAAAATAATTTTTTTACACACCTGCCTCTGGCATAATCCTGTTACACCCTTATACTTAGATCTTACTGGAGTCCAACTCATGGGGTATCTCTACAACTTTCTTGGCAAGACACAGGTTTTACTGGAAAGACAGAGTAACCTATCAAATGAGCAAGGAAACACTTTATAAACAAAAGGCTTTAAGCAGATGTTTTTCAATTGGTAGTTAACCTCCCTTTGGAGAGATGTGCAGAGATCTGCGAAATGGACAGGTCCCTTATTTGGCACACCTTGCCTAAGAGCACTGAGTCATGCACATACACACTACAGAAATGAGTGCTAAAGTCAACCAGGGAACCATGTTATTAGAAGCAACGAGCCCCAAATTGGAAACAATGCAACTGATACCACAATGGATAAACTGTACAACAGTATGTTTCACACCAATGAAAAAGAAGGAACTATGGCTCCTTGCAATGATGCAGATGAATCTTCCAGGCATGCGACTGAAAAAAAGAAGCCAGGCGCAACAGCATACAGACTGCATAAACTCATTCGTATGAAGTTCAAGGACAGGCAAACTATTCCTTTTTTTTTTTTTTTTTTTTAAAGATTTTGTTAGGTTATTTAAGAGCAAGATAGCAAGAGACAGAGTGTGAGTATGGGAGCATGAGGTAGGGTGGGGTGGGGGATGAGGGAGAAGCAGGCTCCCCACTGAGCATGTAGCCCAGGTGGAGCTCAATCCCAGGACCCTGGGATCTTGACTTGAGCCAAAGGCAGAAGATCAACCAACTGAGCCACCCAGGTGGTCCCAGGCAAACTATTCTACAGCGATAGAGGTCACAATAGGGCTTGTTTGGGGAAGGAGGTGGAAATTGAGTAAACTCGGGTATCAGAAATGTTCCATACCTTGATCTAGGTGGTGGTGATTACACGCATTTTTATATGTAAAAATTCATCAAGTTATATACCAAGTGTGTGTGTGTGTGTGTGTGTGTGTGTGTGTGTGATATACTTGAAAATATTCTATACAGGGCACCTAGGTGGCTCAGTTGCTTAAGCCTCTGCCTTCAGCTCAGGTCATGATCTCAGGGTCCTGGGATGGAGCCCCTCATGGACTCCCTGCTCAGCGGGGAGTCTGCTTCTCCTTCTGCCCCTCCCCCTGCTCGCGCGCTCTCGCTCTCTCTCTCTCTCTCTCTCTCAGTCTCTCTCAAATAAATAAACAAAATCTTTAAAAAGAATTATCTATAGAAGTATATAACTATAGATACAGATATAATTTACATATTTCAATAAAAATAAATTGAAAATGATAATACCGGTCATGATGCAGAATTAGCCAAATTCTCATTAGAAGAAAATATAATGCAAGTGCTGGGGAGTTGGCCTTCATGTACAGATTTTTCTGAAGCTATCTCATCATAGGCGTATCTGAGCAACCCAATCCAGTATCTACATAATCATACTTAGGCCCAGGAGTGACATTCCAATTACCTAATTTGTATTCACCAGCATTACTTAATTAGAATGGAAAACTGAGTACTCAGAAGACATTTCAGCTATTTTGACAGAACTGGGCACCCTGCCCCAACAACCCCTCTGATGAGATGACGAAGATGAACAAATGCACCGAAGAAGATGAAATTCACACCCGGAAATGAAAGCTTTCTACAGTTAGCAATGCACAGTTTGACATAGCACACTGGGAAGTTTCTGCAGTGGGTGCAGGCCGTGGACTGAGTCCAGGGTGTAAAGTCTTAACCCCTTTTCTCTGCTGCTGGTGCACCAAGACGTCAGGAGTAAGTCTTTAACTTTTGACTTTCTTATTAATAAACAGTAATCTTTGCTTGCACTTGCTCAGGGGTATTTTCTAAGCATGAGTCTGTATCAACTAATACATAGGAAAGGTGTGCGCCCTTCTCACTAGGCTCTGGGCACGACTGGAGGGTGCATCAGCTCTGTTTCCAGCCAGACTCCTGCATGTCTGTAACTTTTCCAAGGACCTGCATGGTCCTGGGGAGGACGGTGGGAGGCTTGGGCTTTCAAAATCATTCTGATGCGAAGAGTCACCTGCAAGTCTTCCACTAGACACACTCAAATGTGTCATGACACTTCCTATTTGTCACTATTAAATAATCTCTTCTACTCTGGGAACAGCGGCTCCGGAAAGTTCCTACTTAATCACTTCATGCCCAATAACGTATATGTCATACCTATGTCCATGGAATGAGTTTTTAAGGTCATCATTCCATTCCCAAGCCTTAAAATTATTATATTTACTTCATGTCAGATAAATGAGAATGTTTATAACCAAAACACCAAAGAGGGTAACTTATATTCTAATATCTAAGATTAAATAACCTCATTGTCAAGAAATGTTTCCTGTTTAAATAACCTAGTCCTCTAGACTTCATCATGACCAGATTTTTTTTTTCCAACTTACCCTTAAAAAATAACTGACCTTGAAATTTCATCAAACCTATTAAAAGGGATGAAGAACTTTGGAAGATGGGATGAAATTTTATTGACCTAGAATGAATTATTGAAGTAATGATAACTTTTAAAAGAAGTTTAATAAGATCAAGCAAAGTATATATATGAGAGATTATGACCTAATAGAGCATGTATTTAAACAAGTTGGACACAGTGTTGCAAAGTCATATCTTTGCATGTTCAAAAAATAAGCAAAAATGATGAAGTGATCCTTTATGCTCCTCAGAGCCCTATTTTACCAAGAGGGTAACTTTCATAACTAAGAGGGGCCTAGAAAATGTGGAAAGTTCAGATAATAGCAATATGATGATTATGGGGTTTGAAAGACGTACATCAGCACTTCCAAGATCGAGGAGTACTTCATAAAATTCATCACTTGTATAAATGTCAAGTAACTGTTTCAGATAATTTAGTTTTGGCCCCAAAGAAAATTTTCTCTCATTCCTCTTTCCAAACAACTAGTAATAAAGTGATTGTATACATTTTACATTAAAATTTTAGCTTAAAATATTTCCTTCAGAGGGGATTATGTCTTTTGCTACATTTGGTGATTACAATTTTTCCTAGGAAAAAATATGTGGGTTTTTTTCTTAACCTAAACTAGTACCTGGCTAGAGGCTTCTAATCCATGAATAGGTTAACCCATGAGTAACCAACTCATGTCTGGTAAGATTTAATGGGAGCTTGAAGCTGCCTTGGCCCCTCCAGCCAATCCAAGTCTTTAGACTTTAGCAAACAGCTTTAGCCCATGTGACTGATTAACTAGCTTTGTTTTGTGTATGCATAGAAAATGCCTTCTCTCCTGGAGAGGAAAGAGCACTTCTGCACGTCATGAAACAGAAACCAGACCTTGTTGTCCAACTCTCAGGCACTAAGGACCAGACCCACCTGCACAACCTCTGAGCCCTGGGATGACGTCTGTTGCTGGCACCATGAAGCCTGCACGTCATCAAGGAAAGTTACAGACCACTGTACTCCCTTTACTAATTAACTTCCCTACATCCCTTTAAAAATCCTTGGGCCAGGCAGAAACCTTTAGGTTGACCTCCAGACAAGAGTCCACCATCGCCCTGGGAAAATAAAGCTCATACTGTTTTCCAATCAAAACTGGTCTCTTGGGGCACGTGGGTGGCTCAGTGGGTTGAGCCTCTGCCTTCGGCTCAGGTCATGATCCCAGGGTCCTGGGATCCAGCCCCTAGTCAGGATCTTCTCTCAGCGGGGAGTCCGCTTTTCTCTCTCACTCCCCCTGCTCAGCAGGGAGCCTGCTTCCCCCTCTCTCTCTGCCTGCCTCTCTGCCTACTTGTGATCTCTCTCTCTGTCAAATAAATAAATAAAATCTTAAAAAACAAAACAAAACTGGTCTCTTGAGCAACAGAGCAGCTGAACTTGGGTTTTAGGAACAAGGTCACCTGCAATACTGCATACGGAATTGAAAATGCATCGTAAAACACCACCATTCATCACTTAAAGGATGCTAACGATACTGTTCTTGCATTTTCCCAATGATTATGTAGGTCCTCTTTACTGTATCTGCTTACAGTACGTTGCAGCCCTTATAAACAAGTTGCATCAATTTCAAGGGTAGGGGGCACATGGCCTGGAGTGTTGGTCAAGTTCAAAAGACTCACAGAGGCAGAAGGAACTTTAGTGATCCAGGTAACCTTTAATAGGTGCCTGAGCTGTGATAAGCAGTACCAAGTGAGTCTCTATGGCTCTGATCTATTTCACACAATCCTGGAAAGATTTATTTATGTGTAAACCCAATGCGCCCCCTCCTGTGAGCAGAATCCATTTTACTCCTGTGCCATCTTCAGAGTATGTAAGTTTGTGGAAACTTTTGTCCTTCGTTTTTCAGAACTTTTAAAAATGTGTTTGACTATAATTCAGGTAACCTTCCTAATCAAGCCCACTCTGTTCTCTCTACTCCAGTACCCATTTTAGTAATTAGTGATTTAGTAGCTAAATGATTCTGTTGTCTTTTACTTAATGATCTTCCAAATCGCTCTCCTCAAGTTCTTTGCAAAATATGAGAAGTTTTGACTTCAAGAAAAATAACTTCACTTCTTTGGTTGGTTATTTAAGAAGAAGAGAGGCCCCACACGTGTGTTATGTCCATTTTGAGTCCCGGTTTTTTATAAGACCCCAATTAAGACATATTCTATAATATGTTATAGAATCACATCAAATAATAGTTTTGAGGCAATATAATTTAGTATAGAATAATAATAATTTAGTATATATATAATTATATAATAATATTATATAATAATAATTTAGTATAGAAGGATGTAGTGTCCAGGATCGGACATTATGGATTTGATTTCTGACTGTACCTTTTATTACTTATGAGAATTTGGGCAAGCCCCCTCACCTCTCTAGGTCTCACTATCTCATCCGTACTGTGTGGGTAATCACAGTGTGGAGAGGATTCATAAATTAACACATGACATACTTAGAACAGTGCTGGGCTGCAGTGAGTACACAGTAAGTGGTAGCTATTCACCCTCACGGTCATTGTCGTGCACATAACACAACACATTGACACGCTTAGGCACCCTCAATACCATAGCTGCTCCTACATTCCCTAATTGGAAACAAAGCTTATGCCCAAGTCAGGACAAATGAAACAACAGCCACATACTCTTTCTATTGGCGAAGGTCTGATCCCACAAGTCCCTTCCTACAAACATCAAGTCTCCTTGGATAATTTCCACCACTGCTCATTTTTTCCCAGATGGTTTCATAACATAACACAGGGATTATATAAACATGTACATTCAAGTACTTTTAAAATTCACTCACTCAAGAAACTCTGCCCTCTTTCCCATTTTCCAAAGAAATAATAACACAAAGTGAATGGTCAAAGTCACTAAATATTCATTTTCCTTATACTTTTCTCATTCACTCTGTCACCGTTTTGTTGTAAAGAAGAAGAGCTACTTACCGTCACCAAACAGCCTGCAGGCAGCAGGGTGACTCTGGTGAAACTAAGTCACATAATGAAACCTCTGACACCAAGTAGCAGTAATTTTCAGTTTTCATTTGTCTACACCGTGAGGTACCAAAGCATGTAATTATTTTTAAAGCATTCAAAATGAAAAGAACAGAAAGAGCTAGTCTAAAATTTAACAACCATCTACAGTTTAAATTTGAAAATAAAATAAGAGGTGTAGGGGCACCTGGGTGGCTCAGTGGGTTAAAGCCTCTGCCCTCACCTCCGGTCATGATCCCAGGGTCCTGGGATCGAGCCCCGCATTGGGTTCTCTGCTCAGTGGGGAGCCTGCTTCCTCCTCCTCCTCCTCTCTCTCTCTCTCTCTCTCTCTTTAAAAAACGAAACAAAACAACAACAACAAAAAAAAGAGGTGTAGTATGTGTTTCAAATCTTCGTCAACTTGGGATTTTTGGAAACTTCCTTTTCTCCTTGATGCTACTCATGCTGTCTCGAGGCTTCTAAGCGCTCGAGGCCATCCTTCCATGCCCCACAGAGTTGTGAAAGCTCTACCAGCCCCTCTGAGTCCAGGGTATGGAGCAGGGTCCCTGTAGAATTGATGGGACAGAGCTCTGGATTTTATATTCAAAGTATTTAGGAGGGTTTTAAAATGCATATTTTGAAAAATTACTAATGAATACAAAATCCAGACAGCGAGTCTAAAATTCATTTCTGTTTAAATTCTTTCCCCAACAAACATGCACAAAAGGGGATTATAAATGAATCATAACAATATTTTTTTTAAAAGATTTTATTTATTTATTTGACAGACAGAGATCACAGGCAGGCAGAGAGGCAGAGAGAGAGAGAGGGAAGCAGGCTCCCTGCTGAGCAGAGAGCCCGATGCAGGGCTTGATTCCAGGACCCTGGGATCTTGACCTGAGCCAAAGGCAGAGGCTTAACCCACTGAGCCACCCAGGCGCCCCCATAACAATATATTTTCACTGGTTTATCTGAGACCCTATAGATACTTAGAAACAAGTCTTGAACCTAAATCCATATTATTAAAATCTGTATTGAGAATCAAAAAGGGGGATGGGCGCCCGGGTGGCTCAGTCGGTTAAATATCAGACTCTTGATTTGGGCTCTGGTCCTGATCTCCAAGCCCTAGGCCTTGGGCTCCGCCCGCAGTGGGAAGTCTGCTGGGGATTCTTTCTCCCTCCCCTTCCGCCCCTCCTCCACACATCACCCCCTCCCCCAAACAAGTAAATAAATAAATACCTTAGGGGAAAAAAAGAATCAAATGAAAATACACCAGCAGACCTCCGTACCCTGTGCTGGTGGATTTATGTGTCAACTTGACGAGCCCACGGGATGCCCGGTTCTGGGAAAACACTGCTTCCGGGTGTCCGTGTGAGTTCGCTTCTGGAAGAAATGAGCACTGGATTCAGCGGACGAAGAGATCCACACAGGCAGGATCATCAAATCCACGGAGGGCAAAAACGAGCAAAAAGGAGGAGGAAGGGCCAATTCCCACTCTCCTCCTGAGCTGGGGTGTCTGTCTCCTCCTGCTCTTCTACCTGGGACCTCCTGGTTCTCAGGCCTTTGAGCTCAGATGGGAGTCCGCAGACCACTGGCTCCCGGGTTCTCTCACCTTCAGACTCGCGCTGAGTTACACCACTGGCTTCCCTGGTTTCCAGTCTGCAGATGGCATACTGTGGGATTTCCAGCCTCCATAACCAGGTGAGCCAGTTCCTATAATAAATCTCCTTTTATCTCTATTTATCTGTGTCCTAACAGTTCTGTTTGCCTGGAGAACTCTGACAGGTGTATATGCATCTGATACTTGGATTACTATGCTTTTCCCCGTGTTCTGGTTACTCACATGATCCCACACAAGATTTTCTCCAAACACATTTTGAAGGGAAAATAAAGTGAAAGGTCTTTACTGAATAATTGCTCTATACACACCCACATTCCTTTTTTCTGTGTTTAAATTAGCAACTGTGGCTCCAGAAGAAAGTTCCATCTAGAGAGGAAAGGTTAGTTTTCCCAATGAGAAGCCACAGCATAGAACTGAGTAAATCAGCTGGAAAGCGAGGGGAAGCCATTTTATCCTGATGCCAGCGAAATTAGTTAATAGCTAACATACATGAATATATTACCCCCCGATCCTGCTCAGTAATTAATGTATACTAGGGTTACCTGCTTTCGATAAAAATTATCTATAGGGCTTTGACTAAGTAAAATATTGCAATAAGTCACAGGAAAAGTCTGTTCCTTTGAGGATGTTAAAAAGCAACAGATTAATTCCATGATAAATGTAGTTACACACAGAAATGCGTGGAGTCCTGGACCAGTCTAACGTTCCCAGGGTCCTTTGCCTTCTCAGGACTCAATAATAAACCAGAGGAGCAAAAGGTCAAGGCAGCATTTGAAAACCTCCCCCTTGCGAACCGTTGGGGCTGAGAACGGGGTGTGTCTGCGCCCAGCAAGGCCTCTGGTGAAAAACCGCGTCGTTGTCTACTATTTCACATGGCTACGGACAGAAGATTCTGGCACTGAGGCTAACCTCCACCTCTGCTGTCTAACTCAGCCTTTCCAGATCACCTGGCTTTTCCTCTCCCCGTTCGGAGATGAAGAAAGTCAGGCCGCTGTCCTGCAGATTTGTCCCTTTACGCGAATCATTTGAGGAAGACGGAAAAGCTTCATTCTCTTTAACTGTTTTGTTTTATTTCACACAAAGAAAATGAAACGACCGAACAATTTTTCTTTTTCTTTCTTTTTTTTTTTTTGGCTTGGCTTTATTTTGGCCACCGCGATAATTGAAAGTGTAGAACCAATCAATGACACCTCTGGCTAAAATTTATTTCTGCGGAATATCCCCAAGGAGTGATTTCTGAAGAATAATATGCAGCCTTCAATTTACTTTATCACAGCTGGATATGAAGTTAAATCCCCGGCTGGAATTTAACCACCCAGAGCCAAGCGCCAGATGGCTTATCTGCACCTCAACCCGACAGCTGTGCCCTGAAATGCACAGCTGGTCTTCACATTTGAATGACAATATTTAAATGATAACATTATGTAATGCAGAAAAATGTGTTTGGGTAGCATGGGTCTTGAAAACTAGATTGCACAGTTGCTCTTAATAGTAAATGCACAGGCTCAACGGCGAATTCACATTCCTTCTATTTGTGTTGATGGGTCTTGGCCGGAGATAAGAGTTTACTGCCACATGGAACCATTCCAGCGCCATTCATATCTGCCCATAATGACTCTCCCGGGTACTCCCCGTGTTAGATTTCCCTCCACATAAAAATAAGCATAACATAGTTTTCATTGTGAAGCTGGAGACTTTTAAAATTTCGCGATAATTGATAGATAGCGCGTCCTGCCAAGATGGAAGAATTAAAAGGTACTTGGTCGAAAGCAGCTGCTGTGGAAATTCTTCAACAGTTTGGGGATTTTATTATTCATTCCCTAGTTGAGTCACAAATATCACGGGATGACAAACATAACGAAATTAACAGCAAAATTCAGCCCCGAAAACAAAGAAACAAAAACCTGCAGAAAGGGCAACAATTTGACCGGGGTTCCCTGTGCTGCTGCCCAAACTTTGATGAATGCACGCACCACCCCAGCGACGCGAAGAAAACGTCTCCTGAATATGTATCCAAAGTCGTCGTGGACACGAGAAAAGCAGACACTTGTTTAGTAGAGGGGAGACCTGGACAGATTATCTTGCTGCTACTTTTACTCATTTAACTTCTGTAAACTTCAGTTCCTTCACCGGCGGCAGCAGGGGCCCTCCTGGGAGGGCCTGTGCGTGAACTGCTCGGAGACTCAGGGAGGGGGTGTATCCCGCTGTCTGGTTCCCTGGGGGACCCCGTCAGCAGCACTCCTGTCCCTCACCAGACTCGTGAGTCAACTAACTGACTGTAGAAGCCAGGAGGGGCAGAGGCCTGCGGATTCTTTCAGAACTAAGAAAGGCAAAGGCAGAGGCTGTCCCTTATTTTGAGAGTCCCATGGGCTTCCTGGAATGAAACCTAGAATTGGCCAACTTAGCCAGCCCGGCAGGAACATGCAGGAGCAGAGAACAGAGCCCCCGCATGCCTTTCTGGCTCCGCAGGATAAAGGGCCACAGATGAGCCACCCTCTCCCTCCCCTCCCTGCCATTTAGTCTCCTGAAACTGATCAGCAACAAAGACGGCTTCTACTTGCACGAACCACCAACAACCCCCCCACCGCCCCCCGCCCCCAATAGGACGAATCCTCAGCGTGGGAAGTGTCCTCCTGAGACCACCCGGAGCAAGACGGACGCCGCCCTCATTAGAATCAGAAAGTGTCGGAGCCATCCAGTCATGAACTCAAGGCCAAGGTCACTCAGTATCCAAAGCCAAAAACATATTCCTTATCCCATTTCTCATCCTGAGTTATGTCTGGCCACATCGCCCAAAACAGCTTGGTAAGGAACCAAGTCCTCTCCTCCTCTTACACCGCACAGGAAACCCTCCGCCAGTCCGCCCCGTCGTCCTTCAAAACCTACAATCTCACCAGTCACCTTCACCAACAGCATCCCATTAGGGCAGACCCAAGCTGCCGCGTGTTTTCCTCTGGGGGCTTCGGCTGCCCTTCAGCACGCATCTACGGGGTCGGTACTTTAGGGAAGTCCCACCAGAAGAGGGATTTGTTTGTTGGGATCAATCCAGGATCCAAGACAAATAAAAACATTCCTGACACGTAAAAAGCAACCAGTAAATATTTTTGAAAAGAAGAAAGTGAGGAAGGAGAAGGGGGTAGGAAGGGGGTAGGGACAAGAGGGCGGGAGACAAGGAGAGAGGGAGACAGGGACACAGGGAGGGAGACGAGGGGAGAGGGCGGGAGGGAGACAATGGGGGGAAAGGGAGGGAGAGAAGGAGGGAGACAGGGAAGGAGAAAGAAGGAAGAAACACAGGAGAGAAAAAGGAAGGCTAGGTCTGCTGAGGATCCTCAGGCTAAAGCTGCCCCAGGCTGGAAGCCTCCCCTCTCCAGTTTGAGGAGCAAATCTGCCTTTAAGCCCAGAATGCTGTAGTCAGCAGTCTGTGAAAAGCGCTGTTGTGATTTATTACAACCTCCTTATTTTCCAACTCTCTAGTCCTTGACTTCCACTAAAAGGGGCACTCTGCCCATCACTAGCATTTCTAGTCTTTCAAACCCTTCCACTTACCAAGTGTTAACTCTCCATCACACACACACACACACACACACACACACACACACACACACAATCTCTCTCTCTCTCCCCCAGAGCTCAGAGCTCAGTCTGGACTTTGTCATTATCAGCAAGGCCAGTAAATTCCCTATCAAACCAAGTAGACTCCCTCTCCAAATAGGGATAATTCTCACTTTCCACACCGTAATTTAGGCGCCTTAAAATGATACGGGAGGAAGGCAAGACTGCAATAATTAGGATTCACCAATACCAGGCTCTTTGATTTAAAACAGGTCTCCATTCATGCCCCCCAATCTTGGTTGTTCAATTACTGCAGTCTATATGAGACCTCCCATAATGACTCCTCTAAAATCCCTCGCCAATTTCTCATCACCAATTCCATTTCAAACCTGCTAGAATCTTGGCAGGTGATTTCTACAACTCCTAGAAAAGATCAAGATTATCAGGCGGTAAGCCCCCCATTTTCCTTTAATCTCTTATTCTCAAAAATAACCATCTTTTTATCCCAGAGGGAGAACTGCCCTTTTCCTCTCAATCTCCCACTGAGCACCATAGTCGTAATTCTGAGGTTGAATGAGGTGCTTTGATCCTTGAGATCTAAATAAGATTGGCTCAAACTCCATATTTACACTCGGCTGAAGTCCAAAGTCCTTCAAAAAGTTTCTAGAAATTTACAAAGGTCCTGAATTCTCCAGGCTGCCTCAGTAGCGGACCTCTCTGTATTATACCTATTATGTGCTACACTGACCCAGAAGTGACATCTGGACTTCAAAACAAAAAAGGAAAGGAAAGGGGAAAAAAAAGAAAGTGTTGTTGAGTCTCACTGAAAAGGCCAAGTGACATCATTCTGGCCAATGAGAAGGAAGCAGCCTTCTGGGGACAGGATCTGGGAATGCTTCTATCCTCCTGCTAAAAAGGGTGGGCTGGGGATGACAGCAACCCTTCCTCCCACCCCCTGGGTTGAAGGTGGGTGTGTCTGGAGCAACAGTAGCTGTCTTCTGACCACAAGGCAACCAATAAGTTATGACATTTTGGAGCTACTGAACCAATGCCTGCAGTTTTTACACTTACTGTTTTGTGCCAGAAAAAGAGAAAGAAGCAAATCTCTTTTTTCTAAAACTAACAAGTTTTCTCCTCTTTGATACTGCAAGCACTTACAGCTGCTATGAAGTTTTAGAATCACAGTGATCATGACCCTCAACCTATGAATTGCAGGCTTCAAAGATGTCTGACCCAAGTATTGCCTTTACTTTCCCTCCGGGAAATGGGGCACCTACACCAGAAGTGCCATCAGGGCTAGAGATGCAGGGATGGGCAAGTCAGTTCAGTTACTTTACCTGTGCCCAGGAGAAAATGGTAAAGATGGTGGGAGGGCCCGAAGCCCCTTCCTCCAAATGAGGCCTCCTGTGACAGCATGCCCTCAAACCACCTGACTCCTTGAATTTGCCCTGAATACAGAGACCGGCCAGATCTCTCAATCTGCCCTGATTCTAGGAAACCCAACTATTAGTAACAGACGGACGTAAGGGCTCGCCCACCTGAGCCATGCAGGACTCCCAGATTCCCACTCCTCACCCTCACCCATGATCCAACGTGACACTATTTTAATTGCTACAGTCTATCGTATAAACTCAGTGTAAGGCTAGACAGATTAATTCTGGGAAAAAAAATTTTTATATATAAAGACCTACTATTTAAAAGGCAGCAGAAAACAATAAATTTTGGTTCGGTCATAAATGAATTTTATACCTCCATTAAAAGTGATGCCGTATGAGCAGTTAGGGGTTTCCTGGGATGTTCAAAGTAGTATATTTGTTGACATGACTGGTGATTACATGGGTGTTCATTTTATGCAAAATTCTTTGAGCTGTATATTTATGTTTTATGTGCTGTTCTAGATTTATATTATATTTCACAATATAAAGGTTTAAAATGGTATAAAAAAATTAGTGACATCCAAAAAGGTTAAAGATACCTTAAATAAAAAAGCAGGTTATACAACAATGTATAGAACGTCCAGATTTTTCACCAAACGGATATATCCTACATGTTAAAAGGCAGGTCATCTGTAAAGATTGTGGAAAATATATACTTCTAAAACATTTAAAAATAAATATGAAGTCACATATAAGATCATCTTTTCTTACAACTCTTTATATGAACCACTGGGAAGTAATACACTAGTTCGATGGGTATACACAGGGTACATCTGTGCCCCGGAGTTTTTTTCCATTTAAGTTATGATCAGCATAAGACTTATTTTAAACAGTGAGTACTCTCTTCAAGTCATCGTTGTTTTAGAATTTTGTTTTTGTTAAATTTCTTCCTTGAAATAATCTGTGACACTAGTTAACAATGTCAAAGCAATGTTTAAAGTGGTCAGAAGACACCAATGATTTTTTCTGTTGCCCTAGGCCTTTATTATTATAATGGATCATGTTCGTGAAGACATCACAACAATATAAACAATTGCCATAAAAAAGCAGATTATACCATGTAAAATGATCTACTATATCCTTGTTACGATGACTTTACTGTAGCATTGGCCCAGGATTAGTATTACAAATTGAAAATACATTGTATATAAATTATTTTGAGACAAGGTCACTGAATAGGCCAATATTCCATCGTACAGTCTTGGTCCTGTAAGTCACTAAGATGACATCTAAAGGTTAAAAAGTCAAAAACAAGTTTGGGACTTGAATCTGCCATGGATTTGACAAACTGTTTCAGGGAGCATAAACCGGAAAAAAAACATTTCGGGAAGGAAGAATACTTTCTTTCATCATATACAGAATAATAACACTTTAATCTGTACAATGAAAGATACTCTAATTTCATCCAGAACGTATAATCAGGGAGTAATGCTCAAGTGTTCCCAGATTAATGCGAAAATGGATTCAACTTAGAAACACAGAACCGCGAATGCTCTAACATTAACGGCCCTCATTACTTACAGTTTGTGAAACTGACAAGAGCAAATGCCAATCAAATAAATAACTTGTATTTAGATAACCCAGGTCCAGTGGGGAGTTTCTGAAAAAGAAATTATTATTTCAATGCCAAGTCACGCTTACAGCTTTGAACAAGTAGCAAAACACGGGCATGTTTCTCAAATGGATTTCACAGCATCAGTGCAAAAGCCGGAGGGGATGGCTTAGTTTTTTAAGCCTCAGATTTGAAATACCTAGACTCCCCGCAACTACGGCCTTAAATCCTCTGTGGAACCACAGCTTCAAATGCCATCAGGAGAGACTCAACTCTTCATCCCTCTGAGACTGATAAATTGAAAGCCATGAAGTTTAGAGGAACTGGAGGGGAGCCTGCAGCCTCTTGTACCCCCCCTGCACACCCCACACGGGAAGACTCCATTTGTAACATCGCTTAACGTTCCATTTGAGGCTGTCTCCTTGGTAAGACTGGACGATGATGTTTTTAAGACATTCGGAAATCTCACAACCGAGCGATGGACCATTTTTATAAACACTTAAACCAAATTTTAGACAGCTCCAAGTGGAAGGAAAACCTGACTTTTAATTCCCATTTAAGACAGTCAAGGAAATGCTAAGTACTTCCTTTAAAATGCATTATAGGTATCTGGCCAACTCTTTATAATTCCTGTAGAAATTTCTGAATCACAGATTGCCTTCTTTTTGCTGCTTTGTACATTTCTGGACCGCCTCCTCCCTGACATCACTGAATGGATGCTGGGTAAATGCCAATTAAAGAAAAGAATTTTATTCAATCTGCAAAGTACTCTGCCTTTCTCTCACATCCCCACCCTCATTTGCAAATCTTTATAAGACAAAGTAGAACACTCTAATTTTCTCAGGGTTTCAGATAAAGGGAGCCTCGGGAAGATTAAATGAGTACACCAAAGATGATGGGTTGTTGGGCTACGTTTTAAAAATCTATGTCTTTAGAATCTCCCTGAGAGTCTATTCTATCCTGCTGACAGTTTTAAGTTCTTCTTAGCAACATAAACATCTTACCAAAGAAAATTATGTAACAGGGCCTAAACTTAAATAAAAATAACAAATAACTAATTCTTCTATCAGTAAAGCTACATATTTCTGCTGGTATGTATAATAAATAATTTAAAAGAATGAAAAATTGGAGAGGACACTAGGAAAACCCTGGACCATTATTTTTTAAAGGTCTGCTACCTAATTAATTCATTGATTTCTCCTTTCACTTAGATTTACCTCAAAATAAAGCATAAGGATCGAGTTATATGAAAACTTAAGAGTAACATGAGGGTACGTCCGAGACTAAACTCAAAACTATTCTCCAAATGTTAGTCAACAAAAAATCAATCCATTAGGAACCCAAATACCCTGAGTATGTCAACATCTTTAAGACAGAGCTCCAGACAGGACTCTAAGTTTAGGTTAACTGGATAGCAGACCCACTGGGTATTTTAACAGATGCTAAAAAGCCCCCCACTAAGTCAGATTCCTTGGTGGTGGCATATTAATTATCCTAATTATAAACACCCTTGGGGAAGCAGACCTATTGAGACTCTTTCCCAGACATTCCCACTTCAGTATAATTTAGCCGTTTTCCTTGAACCAACAGATGAGTTGCATTTCTCTGTTAGGAATTTTGAGTTCAAGTGGGGAGAGAGTACCATTAGAAAAAGGGTGGGCTTAGTGGAGGTAACAAAGCTCAGGCTCTTTTGGCCAGAAGAAACACAAATGACTTCCTACAGGGAGCAGCGGGCACTGAGACCAAATTTTCATGCATTGTATGACATACACAATTTTTTGCTGAAGCCATGTCCTGGCTCCTCATATAGCAAAAATACTAAGGCTCAGTTCAGGTGCTAATGAAAATTAATTTAAGGCACAATGTATGTTTCCCTTGCTTTCTTATCCTATTTCACCCCCTCCCTTAAATTACACACGGCATTAGCTTATCCTGATTATACCAGCAGAGATGACTTGCTCCTCCTCCAAAATCCCAGAGTGGGAATTTATAACACTTCTCTTCAATTGCATCTACCTTTACAATAGCACTTTCCTGCCTTGGGATACCTCTTCCAGACCATCTTAAGCTGTTTAAATTGCGTATTTGATTTCGTAGCAATGAACCCTTGAAGATTTTGAAAAACCTCGCAACTCCCACCAAATTAATGCTTTAAAAGTCCGGATAAATCTGTAAATGCTTGTCAAAATTACTTGATGATGTGGCTTCCTTTGGCAAAAGTCAGGTATTCCAGAGCCCCAAAGGAATTCCTGGCTCATGCTGGCCGGTGTGCGCAGACAACCACACTTTTAAAATGAGCCATCCCTACCTTGCATGTTGCTAAAAACCAGGTCTAAAAATGAAGTTGCTTATGCTATAGCTTCTATCACCAAACCAACAGTTAATTATAGTCTTGGCTCTTCCCAGAAACAGAACCTTAACCCACTCAATCAGGAATCTCCTGATCAGTGCCAGTCAGGTAATCCCCTGGTGGTCCCCCTGATGTCCCCACAAAGGAAAATAACCTTGGAGTAATTAACCCACTTTTTTGCCTGGTCTAACTTTCCTCGTCCCCACCCCGTTCTCCCTATAGAAGTCTGAATCTGTGCAGCTCGTCCAAGCTCCCTTCCATCTGCTAGATTGGATGCTGCCCAAATGAATCAATTTTTGTCAAACGAACTCAAGTTTTTCAATATGCCTCACTTTATCTTGTAACAGTTCTGGGGCCAGAAGAGAGAATGGAAGGAGGAACGAGCAACCACATGAAGGTACCTGTGAGTCCCGAGAGTGCCGGCGTTTTCCCGCTGCCTCTAGACACGCTGGGAGGCACCTGATGGATGCACAGCTTTTGCATTAGGAGCTTTCAGACTTCGTCTGAGAGTTCCTTCTTCCGGGCCAGGTCCGACCTAGAAACCGGACCGGGTCTGACTTTGAAAGCAAGCTAGGTGCCCCTTAGAAACCGGACCGGTCTGACTTGGAAACTTGGCTGGGTCCTAAACTGACCGTAGTGGGACTGGGTCTGGCTTAGGCTGAATTGGGTCCAGTGTGAGGCTTTGGGTGAACACAGTTTTGTTTTATGGCTGAGTAAGCACGTAAGCTTACCAAAAATAATCTTGAATTGGGGCAGCTACAATGGAGAACTTTGAACTACTTTAGACAATCTTATCCATTAAGGAGCTGCCCTAGAATAAAAGGGGTCTCAGTGAAGCACTATCATAAAGGGGAGAAGGAAGATAATTTTTCCTCCTCCATGGTTTCTGGGGACCAGGAGGAAACCAGCTGGGACACTCCACTCCCTCTGTAGCCTACACACAGAATCCTAGGGAAACTGGCAGAAGCTGGCAAATGGCAAGAATTCTTACCAAAATCAGCTTTCCCAGATCTCCATCTGTGGTGTCCGGTGAGAGAGGGAGGTAAGATTCTACTTTGTCCCTTCCTTTCCAAATTCAGATTGGCAGGCAAAAAAGAATTGAAGAATTAGATCTTTGAATTTGTGACACAAGCATTTGCTTTTAGGTGCCCAGTGGCTGCCAGTCCTTTCTCTCCTGGGTACAGCTGCTGCCTTCCTGTTTATCTCATTTTGTGTCTTGAGAACTTGGCTCGGCTTGGGCCCTGTCAGGCTTGGGCCCAAAATACGGCCATGCAGAAACGCGGGTTGCTCTCTGTTTGCACCTGTGCGCTCTACTGGCGATAGCCAGCTCTCAGGAAAATTCGTCTTTCTCTCTTTCGGTTATCTTTGAGAGTGGCTCTGGATCTTGGAAGAGTCATATCCGTTGCACATTTTTGAGGATGCCCCTTATATCTAAAGGGTTGTTCAATAGGGTCAGGAGCATTTACTGTTTGTCTCAGCTGAGGCCCATTGAGATATTCAAAAGGATTGTTTTTAATGTAGCTCTTAAGGTCAGAAGGAGGCCGCATTGAAAACTGATCATCAGAACTTGACGGGAAGTTTTTCGGCCTTCTCCCCTTGGCTAAAACGAAGCTCTGAACCCAGAGGGAAAGAAAGCTTGCTGAAACCTTTGCAAAAAGGATTTCCTAAAACGTTGCAAAGATACACACAGCCCTAAAGCTAGAACGCAGGAATATTCTGATTTCCATCTCAGTCGAAAATAGCCTCCCTGATATAGAGATGCAAATTGAGGCTCCTAGAGCTGAAAGGGCGGGTCAGCCAAGGACCACCACCGGGACGGAACCCAGTTCGTTCAGGAATTAATTACAGCTGCAGGCGTTACCCTCATCAAGTCTTTACACGAAAGCGGCTCTGGAAACAATTCACAGGCCACCTGTTCTTTTTATGACCCCCCCAACCTCCCCACTAGTTTTAAGTAAACGTTTACAAAGAAAGTTTTCCACAATATATTGCTTAGTGTATTTACTTAAAAACCGTTTTCAAAATCTTTAATATTGGTCAGTGTATCCTTTCCTAACGCGAAGTCTCCATCCCACCTTGATTCAAACAAGTATTCAGCCCTGAAACATGTCGGGGACCAGGAGGAGGACGTTCCATAAGGAACCGACCTCGCCCTGGGGCCGCGGGAAGAGGCGGGGCCCTTCGGGGACCCGCGGAACCGCGTCTCCGCCGTCTCAGCCCCGGGATTTGCGAGCAGAGCACGGCCTGCGAACGCCGCGGCTCGGAGCCCCCCGCGCTCCGCAACGGCCCGGTCTGAGGCAGGGACCCCGGGGCGCGTTTCGAATTTGGAACGTTTACTTCAACCTTTCATTTAAAGCACAGTGAGCGGAAACCGAACGAAGATCGTCCTAGCGCAACCCGGGGCTGCATAAATTCATTCTAGGCTCAGTCTGCCTTTCACAACGGGGGAAAGCAAGAATTCGGTTAATTATTAAAAAAAAAAAAAAAATTAGAAGAAGAAACCTGCGTAGAACCTCAAGAGCCCGGGAATCCCGAGGCAAAGCGCCGCAGGCCAGAAAGCGCCCGCGGCTCCCGCGCTCCCGCGGCCCGAGGCGGCCGGGTCTCGCGAGAGTACAGAGAGCCCGGCGGCGCCCCGGGGAGTCGCCGCGGCCGCGGGCTGGGCGGGGCGCCGGGATCACGAGCTCCGCGGGCCGCCGGCGGCCCCACCCCTTCTCCGACGGGCGCGCGGCCATGGCGCGGCCGTGGGGCCCTGCTCTGCTCCTGGTGCCGCTCCTGCTCGGCGCGGGGCTCGCGCGCAGCTCCAGCCCTCTGCCCCTGGTCCTCAACACTTGGCCTTTTAAGAATGCAACCGAAGCAGGTGCGGGGCGGCGCCCGGGGGCGGGGACTGCGCTGCGAGGGCCGGCCGGCTGGGGGGCGACCGGCCGGCTGACACCCCCCCACCCCACGGCGGGCACGCGCGCGGGCCTGGGCCAGCGCCCCCGCAGCCTCCGCTCCCGGGCCCTCCCGCGCCTCCTGCACCGCGGCGGGCCTCGCAGTGCACCCCGAGCCCTGGGCCTGCCGCTGCTGCTTTCCAGGTCCTCGTCACGTCACGATCCGCCCTCCGTTCGGCCCCGCGCCTGCTTGTTTTCCACCCTGTCGCTGGCCTGCAGCTGCTCGGGCCTCCTCCGGGGCGCCTCCGCTGTGTACCTGCCATCCGTTCTCTCCCGGGGCCTGTCTCTTGTCACCTTTCCGCCTGTCTAACCCTTCAGCTCTCCCCAGTACCCTGAACTCAGCGGCAGCTTTGCAAACGGCTGTTAATTTTCCAAAGCGCACATACTCTTTTTACATTTACTTTTCGTTGTTACATGCTGGCATGATGTAGTTGCCACCGGGAAGTAAGTGTTTCGGTCTTGGCCGTTAAAATCATCTGCGAAGCTAGTTTAAATACCCGTGCCTGAGCCCTACCTCCTGAGATTTTCATTCACCTGCTGGAAACAGGGCCTCTGTGTTGTTTGGGTTTGTTGAGGTTTCCTAAGTGATTTTGATTTGCAGCCAAGATCGAGAACCACTTACTTCTTGAAATACACTTTAAAGCCTGTAGGTCCAGTAGTAAAACTTAAAATGACCAGTAGTAGCTCCTTCCCTTCAAAGAATTCTATTTTTATTAATGAAGACCTTGACCATCAAAGATCTTTTTTTTTTTTTTCCCTTCTCAGTGTATGGGACTTAACAGAAAAAAATACTGCTAAAATCATGGCCACTGGAGCCAAAATGGCTTTTGAATCCTGGCTCTGCTACCTACCAGTTGTGTGACCTTGAACATGTTACTTAACCTCTCCCGTCTGCTTCCTCCTATTTATAATGAGGACAGTAATTGTACAGTACTTACCTGAAAAGCTGTTGTGCACATTAGTGGACGAAGAAGCCATGTGAAGCCCACGTCGTCATTATTTGCTGTTAGGGTATGGTTATTGAGACTTGCTGTGACTGATATTACCTCAATAAAAGTACGAGCTGTATATATTTTTAATAATCGAATGATGCAGAGGAAATTTATAAGACTATGATTTAATGAATTTTCTATTTAGCTGCCTTTTAGTGGCTTCACTTATAAAACTGAAGGAGAGAAGACATTCCTTACACAGCATAGAAATATTACCAAGTAAAAAACACCACCACTCATTGTCTATCAGTAGCCACGCTTTAAATTCTTCACTGTAAATAGCTGCATTATATAATTTTGTCTACATCCTTCCTTTGTAGCGTTTACTAAACTAAAATTCTGTTTAACTTAGTGTAAATGTGATTTTTTTTTATATGAGTTCTCAAAACGTTTCTGATTTGTTGCATTTGGCACCGAGAAAAAAAATCGGTATGTAAGCCAGCACTCCTGGGATTTGATTACAGCATGGAGGACATTAGCCTCTGGAGGCTCTGCCCTGGATGCGGTTGAGCAGGGCTGTGCCATGTGTGAGCGGGAGCAGTGTGACGGCACCGTAGGCTTTGGAGGGAGTCCCGATGAGCTCGGAGAAACCACACTGGACGCCATGATCATGGACGGGTAAGAACATCGATGAACCTAACTGAGAGCAAGACAGAGGCCTGCGTAAGCTTTGTCAAGTCAAAACCCCTAGCTTATTGTACCTGGCCGGTCCAGACACAAGGAGTTTCCCCCTCATCATTATAATAGAAAAATCACATGGAAGTAGGTAGTCTCAGAACATACAGAATCCCAAGCTACGAATGACCCAAAGCCTTAAAACCCCTTTCGGAAACCGCATTTAAACTGAGTCAGGAGTGGGCCGCCTGGGTGGCTCAGTGGGTTAATAAGCCTTTGCCTTCAGCTGAGGTCATGATCTCAGGGTCCTGGGATCGAGCCCTGCACTGGGCTTTCTGCTTAGCAGGGAGCCCTCTTCCCCCTCTCTCTCTCTGCCTGCCTCTATCTCTGCAAATAAACAAAATCTTAAAAAAAAAAAAAAAGAATCAGGAGAAACAGAATGGGAGTGCTGTTGTAGTATGTGGTAGTTGGACTTGTGGTCTGTTCCTTAATCTGTCTGCTTTGGGAATCTGTATGAACTTCATGTGCTAGCCTGTGTAACGTTAAGATGGTGGCGTTTATCCTACAAAACTGTTGCTCCGAGTAAACCAGTATTGTTTTATCTTTGAACCCGTGAAAGTACCTTAATCAGTAGCACGCACTTCTTTTCTTGCAGCACGACTATGAACGTAGGAGCGGTAGGAGATCTCAGGAGAATTAAAAACGCAATTGGTGTGGCTCGGAAAGTGCTGGAACATACAGCACACACGCTGTTAGTGGGAGAGTCAGGTATACTTTTATGACACTGAAGCTTTATCTACTCCTCTGTCTCTTCTGTTCCTCACTGTGAACAAATAAAATTGATCAAAGCCGACCCAAGTTCAAATTCCAACTGTTTTATGTAGTATCTGTTTACCCTCAGGTAAGTTACTTCTAAATTCACACTTCCTTGATCTTTAAAATGGAATTTGAGGGGCGCATGGGTGGCTCAGTGGGTTAAAGCCTCTGCCTTCAGCTCGGGTCATGATCCCAGGGTTCTGGGATCGAGCCCCACCCACATCGGGCTCTCTACTCGGTGGGGAGCCGGCTTCCCCCCCCCTCTGTCTGCCTTTCTGCCTACTTGTGATCTCTGTCTGTCAAATAAATAAATAAAATCTTTAAAAAAAATGGGATTTGAAAAACCTAGTTCATTATCTGTAGATAGGTAATAGCTAGGCGGAAGCGTGAGCTGCAACATTTCTCTCCCTGAATTCGCTGTATCCGTGTGAGACCACGGAGCATTCGTCCCAGCCAAGGACAGGCACCAGAGCAGTTCTGCTATAGCAGCTCTTGCTTGAATGTCCCCCAAGTTGTACACCAAAGATCGTGCAGTGATCTATAAACAAAACTACTTTTAAGGGATGAATTAGCTAACTCCGCAGTTAGTCGTCCTTCACCTTTGCCAAAGGACGGAATTAAAAACTACCTGACCAGCTAGAGGATCTGTCACTCACGCGTGGAGTCCAGCTGGCCCTTTGGTTGGTGTCTCAGCGCCGGGCACTACACCCTAGTTAGAACAGTAAGATTCTTGCTTAGTGAGACGGGTGTGCAAAAAGGGAGATCGTGAAGGGGGGTGGAAAAGAGAACCAAGAACTGTCAATATACACCCCAAGGGTCTCCAGGAGATCAGATGGGACATGTGGCATGCTGAGACCCAGAAACTGATGTCCTTAAAGAAGTCCTTGTGTGCACCCACTTGAGACCGCTAACCAAGAATGCTTCCTGGACACGTATTTTATTTAGAAGGCAGTGCTTAACTAATTTACCTTCTTTTCTTCCTAATCTCTAGCCACCAAGTTTGCTGAAAGTATGGGGTTTATCAGTGAGGACTTATCTACCAGTACTTCTCGAGCCCTTCACTCAGACTGGCTTGCTCGAAATTGCCAGCCAAACCACTGGAGGGTATGTGGACCCGATTTGTTAAAAGTAAATCGCTAGACAATATGACCGACATCCCGTCTGCTCTCTGTTGGCTACCTGTTCCTAAAGTGCTGGTTATAAGTCGACTCCCTGGGCATGGAGGTTCCAGAACGTTTGTCCTAAATACGTCTGTGGAGGCACTCCTGGATCCTGGCAACAGTTCTCAAACTGGGACCACTCTGCTGTGGGAAAGAGGGGGTGGCCTCGGTCAGAAGGACTCTGTTTGTATTTCCTTGCAGCAAAAGTTTCCAAGTCTAAAAAAAAAAAAAAAAAAATCAGAGTTTAGAAACCATTTGTCTAAAATATTTCTTAAATTTTATGTGTATGAAGTATGCCCAGTATCTTGCCCTTATTGCCTGGATCTATACTATTAGGTGACTAGTGTGTTAGTGGTGGGATCATTTATCTTTAAATCAATGGGACTGTTAGCATAAATCTGTTTGTCTTTGCCGTCCAGAACCCTTCTGTGGACTACCTTAGCCTCTCAGCTGTGTCTTCTCCCAAATCCTCATTACCTTTGAGTAACCAGCGAGTCTCTGGGGTTAGCATTTGAAAGAGGCTAGTGTATAAAACTGGGTCAGGGGAGGCAGCAAGTGCTCTAATGAGTAAGACCTGAGTAGTAGGTTCCTGATTAAATACTAATCCATATGCACAACCTAAATTTATGAATTTGAATCATTTTATTGTATTTTTAAATCCATAGAGGAATCTGAGTACAACTTAGAATATGTTCACATGAACCTAGCTTTGAAATAAAGAGGGTTTTAAAATAGATTTTGCTTTAAATCTCAGAATTCTTCTTTGGCCAGAGAACAAATCCTGAAATTTAAAGGTCAGGCTGTGTACCTAATTCCTTTGAGGGTTAAGATCTAATACAAAAATCTTCATTTATATCTGCCATCATGTGGAGAACTTTAGCCATATAAAGAGAAAAATCGGGGATCTTTTCCAGACAATATAGATGTCTATTCTATATTATATAATTCTGAGACTAGACTAGGTATTAAATAAAATTATATCCATCTGTTCACAGAAGACTTAGCTGATCTTTTGTTTTTAATTCATACCTTTCAGTTACCAGATATCATTTGGATTTCTTACTAATGTTTCATCATTGTATGTGACTACTTGCTAGTTGCTAAAATGAACCTTTCTAAAAACTAAAACTTAAATCTTGTTCGCAGAATGTTGTACCAGATCCTTCAAAATACTGTGGGCCTTACAAGCCACCTAGTATCTTAAAGCAAGAAGGTCCTACCCATAAAGAAACAGGAGATAATTACGGTCATGATACAATTGGTAATTTGTCTTTTATATAATTTTTATGATTAAAGTTCAGCCATTTTCTTTTCTTTTTTTTTATTAAAACTTTTTTTTTAAAGATTTTGTTTATTTATTTGACAGACAGAGATCACAAGCTGGCGGAGAGGCAGGCAGAGAGAGAGAAGGAAGCAGGCTCCCCGCTGAGCAGAGAGCCTGATGCGGGGCTGGATCCCAGGACCCTGGGATCATGATCTGAGCCGAAGGCAGAGGCTTTAACCCACTGAGCCACCCAGGCGCCCCAAGTTCAGCCATTTTCAATTGTCTGTCTGTAGTTCTTAAGTTCTTCATCCTTATTTATGTGCCAGAAGGTGATTTTAACTGTTTTGGCTGCCAAGTAAGGCCATATATGGCTATACATATGTGCATACATGTACACACACACACACACACACACACACTTTTCTTTCCATTGCATCTATATACATTTAGGTAAATTACACAAGGCCCCTAAAATCTAGTGTTTTACCACTCATAGATTTTTAAATCTTTATTTGATATGTAGGGTTTTTTTTTTAAGTTTTTATTTATTCATTTATTTAAGTAATCTCTACCCCGACCTAGGGCTTGAACTCATGATGCTCGGATCAAGAGTCGCACGCTCTTCTGACTGGGCAAGCCAGGCACCCCTGTTTGATATGTAGTTCTTTAATAATTTTATGTTTGCCACATTCAAGCTGTCATGTTGAAAATTTCCATTATTCTGTGTCAAAGACTTGCTCTGGAACTACCTTGGAAAGGTAACTGAGCAGTTTGAAAAGTGAGGATCTAGAAAGTCTGCCAGATGTTGCTATGACAGTGGGTTCTGAAACAGTACAAATTAGGCAAGGGGTACAATTTTCAGCATTCCTGAGCGTCTGATTTTCTTCTATCCAAAATTATTGAATGAGGATATTTATATTACCAGCTGCTCAAGTATTTGTTTAGATTTGAGGTAAACCCCAGAGCTGACAGCTACAGTAATTTTTTTTTTTTTTTTAACCTTCTAGGCATGGTCGTAGTCCATAAGATGGGACGTACTGCTGCTGGTACATCTACAAACGGTATAAAATTCAAAATACCTGGGTTAGTGTTTCCAAAAGAAGAGGTCTCACAAATACACATGGAGTATAAAACGGCACGTGCAGGGTGCTCAGGAGAGATGCAAAATGTAGAGTCCATCCCCACCCTTACCGCCGGGACAAAGAAATGTGGAGGCAAGCAAAGGAGTAGCTGCTAAGTGCCAAAGGCCTGGGCGTTGCAGTCCCTGCCCTGGAGCTCAGAGATGGCAGGGGGGGGTCTGAGTGTGGAGCTCAGGGATGGCAGGGGGGGTCTGAGTCAGCTGGCAGTCGGCTGGGGAGAGGCCAGCAGAGAGGCTGGGGGCCGAGCCCGAGCCTGGGGAAGGGAAGCGAGCACCCGGGCTCAGGCACGCACAGACCTGGGGTAGCGCCTGCTCAGTGCAGGGCTCCCACCAGAAGAAGAGAAATTGCACAGATATCAGGTGCTGGGGGTGGGGGGGCGGGGGGCAGAGGCAGCTCTGGCGCCTTGCAGGAGGTCCTGAGTCAGTTTAAGGATTTCTGGATTTTATTTTGAAGTAGTAGAAAAACATCCAAGGTCTATTCCAAGGAAGAACCTTGGTAAACTACTGGCACATGAGAGAGAAAGCAGGAATAGACCGCCGCTGAGGGAAGCCAGTCGGAACCTATTGAGATAGTCCAGAAATTCAATGGTAAAGGATGGTAATAATTGAATAAGAATCTTTCAATAATTGTAAGATTATTAAGGTAATAATTGTAAGAATCTGTGCCATCTTGATACCTAACGAGCTGGCATCTGATTCTTAACATCATTAACTGAGGTTTGTGGCAACCTTCGCTGAAAAACTAATGAGAATCTTTGCTCCCTGTGTTCTGATGAAGAATTAACTTAGAACAATCATCAGGGGCCAAGTAGAAACACCCCCTATTGTTGAAACCTCTCCTAAAATACGATGGCATTCACCCTGCTTTTCCTGTCCTAAATGTTTGTGCTGTGCCCTCACAAAGTCGAGTAGGAGATTCGCCAGTCCCCGGAGCGGGTGCCTACGCGGAGGACAGCGCGGGGGCGGCTGCAGCCACCGGCGACGGCGACATTCTGATGCGCTTTCTTCCCAGGTGTGACTTCTCCCTTTTCGGACCCTCCGGATCGAGATGGTGTCTGTCAAGACAGAAAATAACTGTTTGTGCTCGGCTGTCTGAGTTTGTGTACGCAGGAGCTTTCTAGAAATTCTGCTTCCGTACCTTTCACCTCTTATTTTCGATGGCGATAATTTAAGTCATCATCGTCCTCTGAAATAGAGTATTTCTTGCTTTACTTCACAGATGAAAATACTTACGATGCATTTAAATCATTTATGTAAGGCCACCGAGTAAAAGAACTGTGGTAATTGATGATAAAAGTACGAAAGGCAGTCGCTGTGTACAATTAATTACTGAAAGACCATCATTACAACTGGATGTTTTGCACATGCCCACCATTTCCCCCATCAGTTGTAGCCCCATTTCTTATTTAAACGTAATCTCTGTTCTTGAGGACTTCTGGCTGCTATGACTAAGTACCAGTTACCAGCCAGAGCCAGAAAGAACAGACATTTAAAATGAAGGGGTAGATGAGTTGAAAAGATAGACATTGTATCAAGGTTTACTTGCCTTCATGTTGACGCTTTCACAGGAATTACTGACTTCTCCTTATGTATTTTATCGAATGTGACCGTTCCGATGGTTTTAGGTTTCTAACTTCAGGTCACAAGTTTGGACTCTGTTGACTCTGATACTAAAGTTATGCCTCTGTTTAAATCAGCTACCAAGCTGTAGACTATATGAGAAGAGGAGAAGATCCAACCGTAGCCTGCCAGAAGGTGATTTCCAGAATTCAGAAGTATTTTCCAAACTTCTTTGGGGCCGTGATATGTGCCAATGTGACTGGAAGTTACGGTGAGTTTTATCTGGAATTCGTGTTTGCGGGAACTTGTAAATGTTGTTGAAAACATACACTATAAAATATCGTGGTGTAACTTGCTCCTATCCAATGAAAAACAGGGACTCTATGGGGTAGGCATTGGGTCAGTGTTAACTCTTGATCTGTCAGGACCCCCAGATTGCTTAAATATGCCTAACCACCACCCTCCCACACCCCCCCCCCCAATCTGGCTGACTCTCCATGCTTATGACCCAGCGTTGGGCTCATCGTTCTTATCTCTGACATGGGTCCACCGTAAAGTTCAGCTTCACCTCCGGGGCCTGCTGACATGGGCTACTTTAGTCAAATGCTTTTATTAATTGGGGGTCGATAGGGACGAATGATCTTCCCTGCTTCTTTTCCATTCATTATATTAATGTCTCAGTCATTTAGATCTTGGGGCTCCAAGGCACCAACTGTATTACTAATTAGTAAGCCAAAGAAGTCGGCAGAATTATTTTTGCACTGCTTTTGAGTCCTGTCTTTTGCTTCATTTACTCTCCATACGAGCCTATCACAGTTTCAAAGTGTTTCAAGACCAACCACTGCCGCTTCTCATTAGCGAATTTTCAGATGAGGAAGATACACGGCTTACTGATCAATATAACTTAATAGGTTAGACTGCTTATTATTGTCCTTTGATCTTTTACTTCCCACAGTTCTGTATTTGAAAAACTTGTTTGAGGAATTCCTTATTCTTTTTTAAGTACTGAGATACCAAAGTCAATAAAAGTGAAGGCCGGGGTTGGGGGGGGGGGCTTTATGTTTAAAATAAGTTAGTTTGATTGATTCCATCTTAAGAAATAAACCTCAGAAGGCTCAAAGTTGGACTTAACAAGATGTAAAAATGACAATTATGTAATTGTAGATGAATTTAAACTTGACTGGGTTCTCTAAAGCGGTGGCATTAGAAGGGGACCGGGCAGGTGTTTGACCGGGGAAGAGACCCGCATTGCCATAGATGGGGAGGCGGTAAGGTGCACTGGGGCAGACTCAGATGTCTTGAGAAACAGCTGTTCCTGTGGGAGAAGAATGGAAAAGAACAGGGAGCAGGAGCGGGGGAGGGTTAGGGCTGAATGAGGGGCATGTCTCAGTGGCTAGGGAACTAAAATTTTTAGCACTTGCCTAAATTATTTTTACTAAGAAAAGGATATGAAGCCAGAGTAAAACAACAGTAGCAAAGACAGCATGCGTGTGTACCAGCAGACACCCGGCCTGTACTCTGAGGTTGGGAGAGATGCCTCTCCCCGGCCCTTCTCCCCTCTCCTGGCCCGTCAGCTTCTCAGTACTGAGCGCGCTCCCCTGTGGCTCCGCTGACTTCGGGTCCAGGACAGCCAGCGGCCAGGCGAAGGAGCCGTGTCTGTATTGGTGGTAAAGATGTGCGTCTTCTGTTGACCCGGACGACTTTCTCTTCTCTTGGCCCCAGGTGCTGCTTGCAGTAAACTTCCCACATTTACTCAGTTCAGTTTCATGGTTTATAATTCTCTAAAAAACCAGCCAACTGAAGAAAAAGTAGACTGCATCTAATCCATTTTTTCCGTCGGCATCTCTATTTAAAGAAGGAAGACACAAAGGCTGAAAAGGTGACTCACTGTCCTCGGATTCTATGCCCCACGCATCCTACCTTCCTTGTGTAAAATAGGCACAAAAATAAATGTGTGCTGAAGCAGCACTTTCCCTTTCTGTATCTGACGTGGTTCTTGGGATCCTTTTATTTAAGCTTCGTCTATCCCCCGAACGTGAATATGTATACGTGTGTTTTGTATATGTTTACATTTTAAGTGCTATTTGGATTTCTGCTCAACGTTTCAAGACATTGCTACCCTGGGGATTGATTTCCACAGTGACAAAGGAAATAATGTGTATTTGGATACTTAAAATAATGAGAGTGTCCAAGTTTTTTAGACCCCAAAAACAAAATAACGGTGAGTCATCATGATTAGTCCTGATTCAGTTTCATTGCCTTACAATGATGATCTCTTATCACTGATGATCCATTTTCATATGGCTCCCTACCAGTTTGAAGGGGAAAGAATGCCCTTAATAATAAAGGCGGGTTTGTTTTGCATGTATTAGAAGGTATGGGCAAATCTTCTGATGAGCAATTGTGTTGATTTTCTTTGTGGTTTTTTTTTTCCCCCTCTGATGGAGTTTTCAATGTGTGAAGCTTCTTTAGTCACAAAAATTTCCGATCTTTTAGCTACTGATACTTAGTATTGAGAATTTGTTGTGAAAATGTATTAGGGAATGGGATCGATACTACAGTGTTACTGATCTCTTGGGCATAGTTTGGTGACTGCAATTGGAAATAGGGCAGTAAAAGGGTGTCTAGCTGGGCCTGTTTTCCTCGGCGCACCATCAGCTGTCTGACTGACAGCCAGAGAGTTGTCTATGTGCCTTCTCAGCATCCTCTTTCCCTTCAAAATCATTATCTTTTACGTAAATCTGTGTGTAGAATATTGTCCTCGAACTCTAGTAGATCTGCTCTGATTTTTTCCAACTCATCTTAATATTTAATGTTCTTTATAATTTAGGGCTACAGAGCTATAGTTTTGAGGATGCTTTTAGTTCCCTTGTTCTCAGACCTTGCTGTGTGTAACTGTTCGGAGAACCTCTTCACAAACAGCCTCTGCTCCAGCTGTGAGAACCCGACTAACGCCATCTTGAAAGTGTGCCCCCAGGATGGCTGTGTGACCTGGGGAGTTCTTCCAAACACACACACACACTCTTTCTTTTTAACTACACTCCTGAGTACATCCTTGGATCAGAACATCCTTGATCAGCTCTGGAGATCAGACTGTGATTCTCCAACGTTTCCTCTCAGGTGTTGGCCCAGCCTCCAGGGCTATAAGAAGTGGGTTTTAGAGGAGGTGGGTTTGCGGACCTCTGTTCATCTTGCAGCTAACCAAGATACACTTCTGTTCCTGAGTCCCCTTAATAAACCATTTCTTGTCAAGCTGAACTTGGCCTTTTTCTATTCTCTTATGGCTGCTTTGGCCTTTGGAGGTCGTATTGCAAATCCCTCCATTTCAAAGAACACTAGTGCACCAAATCAGATGCTTCACGAATTAGAATCTGAAGTCTGGAATTAGCAGCTACTGATGGCCGCCTGTAAACTACTAGGAAAATAATCCTATAGATTCACTAACATTCACAGAGCAGAAGAGAAACTCTTTTGAGGATTCTCATGTGGTGTATTGATTTGTTTAAATCTGATATTGGGCCTTGGAACAAAGGAGAGGAAGCGGATTTAAGCTTGCAGTATGATGGAATCCCAGTTTTGTATGTTGGTTATCTGTTAATACTTTCAGTAGCCATGTACCAGCAGAAAAACTAAATTGAAAGTCTTCCTTCATGGCCTGTCATTCCCCAGCAAATTAGGAGTTTAGCTGATAAAAACGGATGTGGGAAACAAAGGTAGAAGAAAAATTATGAAATTTCCTCACTACTTACAGCCCGCTGACCAGTCCTTGAGACAGGCAGAGTGACCTTCCTCTAGGAAATTAGCTGCCTCAATGTTGACACTTTGCTAAGGGCAAATGGCAATCCTAGCCCAACCCCCAGGATCTTGTAAGTCTACTTTGACATATAAAAATTCCTTTGGAAACTTCCTTTATCTCTACTCCCTTGGATACATGTTGGCAATCATCTCCCAAGCATATGACTCACCATACATCCGGAGGGTCTCATGACTAGGGTTTTAGGAGACAGTAATAAATGACCTTTCCCTAATGACAGCGAGCCCCCTCAAGGTCCTGGAAAACTTGCTACCAAATTCCTTAGAGACTTACACGACCCTAACCCCCTCCAAACTTGAAAGTATACAGTGGGCCCCAGTATAGCTCTTTCTGCCTATGGGACCTGTACCTGTGCTTTAATAAAACCACCTTTTTACACCAAAGATGTCTCAAGAATTCTTTCTTGGCCTTTGGCTCCGCACCTAACATCTTTCCTACATCAAAAGCAAGGGACTTGTGTTTTTAAAATGTATTTTCTCTCCCACTCACATTCCTCCTGATGGAAATAATTTCCCCATATATCTAATGTAGAAAGACAGAAATGGAATTAGCTTTGGAAATAATATTTCAGTTCTCGATTTGAATATCATACTATCTAAATGCTGCAAGCATGTTGTCTTTTCCTTTTGAAAAGCTAGAAATACTTTTTTTTTTTTTTTGTCCCTGCTGACAGTGGGCAGAGAGGAAGCTCACCTCTTTAATGATGATATTTTAATTATCAGTATTTATGAGGTTGGTAGGGGAGACACTTAGGTAACTAGCGAAATTAGTTCAAAAAGAAAACTGAGCCAATCATAAATGGAACTTAAAACTGGTTCCCTAAAACTTGGTAAAAGTGAGAAAGTTCTTGGGGAAGGGAACCTTGGAAAAATTGATCATGATCTAACTTTTTATGGCAAACAGTAGTTGGTGGTTTCCTTCACATCTCTCCTAGCTGTGCCACTGTGGAAATGCAGGGCTGGGAGGTAGTTTTAGGGTAAAGGTAAGAGATAGGATTACAACACCTTCCCTATCCTGCCAGATGTTTTTCCTTTGACCCTACAGAAAATGTTCTATTACTTGCATACTACTTAGGTGACATTAAATTGTCCTAGCATACATACTGATTAATCAATCTTAAGTGATTCTGAGAGCATGAATGTTGTCACTCGGATTTGCTAGTCAAGTTTTCTACACTGTGCAGATACACAGAGTTACCCAAACAGCTCTCCCACCTAAATCTGTTCCTGCTTCTTCAGCTCACAGACTTTTAACTTTCCTCTCCTATAAGGCTTCTAGCATAGCAAAGGAGGAGTCTAGTGGGCTTTAATCAGGGCATTATCTTAGCTCAGTTTAAACAACATCAGAAAATGGAAGGGATTTGGGTGTCAACAATATCAAAATTTTTTCATTATTACTGTAGGTGAACTTCACTTCAGTCTTTGGTACTTTTTAGTGCAATAGGCAAAACAGAAAACCTTAACCACAAATATAGAGATGGTGTTAATTTCATGCTCTTCATTGATGTGCTTTGATTAAACCCAGCAATATTTTAAAAAAATATTTAACATTTATTTATTTATTTTAGTGTTTTTGGTTTTTTAAAAGATTTTATTTATTTGTCATAGAGAGAGAGCGCACATGCACAAGTAGGGGGAGTGGCAGGCAGAGGGAGATGCAGGCTCCCTGCCGAGCAAGGAGCCCTATGTGGGACTCCTGGGATGATGACCTGAGCCAAAGGCAGACATTCAACCAACTAAGCCACCCAGGCATCCTCTAACTTTTCTTTTTAATTTAAATAGGGCAACAGTGACCCTATGGCTTGAGTCTCATTTTTACCAGCTACAGCATAAACCACGGAGTCAGGAATCCTGCTCACCAAACATCCCCAGCTCTGCACGTGGCCGGATTGCTGTTTCCGGACCCTGGTGATTTGGTGTAGGCATGTGATAGGTTCTGGAGCTTTAATCCCAAGTGCAAAGTGTGAGCCCTTCCTAGCTTTCTTTTCTTCAAGTAAGACAACGCGACGTGCTGTGGCTGCCCCCATCAACCGGAGCCACTGAGTGACCAGATCTAGCAACCCCCGGGATAGCACACAGCGACACACAGTGTGAACAAGAAATAAGCCTTTGTGCAGGGCTGATTAATAATCAGAGAGTTGCTAAAACTAGGACTCCCACAGTTTTGCATTGGGATCAGTTTTACTGGAAAGAAATCACAGCACAATCAAAGCTGTATTTTTACTCTGCTTATCCTGGTTCCATCCTTGTAATTGTAGCCTGATCATACGGAGCAAGCGAACAGCGGCCCATGATGACAGCCATGTCTCTCTGAAATCACTCACAAATAAATGTGTTCTTGCCATGGACCATTAGAAAATAAATAAATAAAAAGAAATAAGCCTTTGTTACTGTAATCCAGCACAAATTACCCTCTCCTGACTGATCTATAAAATATGCCTAAGTAGTAGAGAAGTTTTATGGAGGTTGTTAAACTTATGACAAATGAACTCTCTAAAGGACAAAAGGAATTAAAAAAGCAGACCGAAAGATACATAGAACGATACTGGTTAGAAATTAATGAAAAAGTTGAAGTTATTACTGGGTAGGAACGTTATGGATGGCTTTCTTAAGAATTCTCTTATCATCCTCTTTTAATAAGCACATATATATGTAGTTTGATTCCAACTATGCCATTCTGGAAAAGGCGATACTACGGGGATAGAAAAAGATCAGTAGTTGCCAGCTTTTAGCAAGGAGGGTGGGGCGAATAGGCTGACCCTGAGGACTTTTAGGGCCAGGAAACTCCTCCGCATGATTCTGTAGTGCTGGATATGTGTCAGTATACGTTGTCCAAACCTACGGAACACATCATACCACAAATACCCTCATGCAAACTACTGGACTTCGGGCGACGAACGTGCATCATTTTAGGTTCCTGGGGTGTAACCACCGATGGGTCCCGATGCGGGTGCTGAGATTAGGGGAAGAAGTGCCTGTGTGAGACTGGACTATTAAGGGAACTTTATGAACTTGCTGCTCGATTTTGCTATGAACCTGAAACCGTTCTAAAAAATGGAAGCTAAAAGGAAAAAAAAAATGCATATATTGCTTTTTATAATGGGGAGTTAATTCAAGTATTCAAGGTCTCCTATCTGAGTGTGTGTGGAGTATTAGATAGTGATAGCCTGCATTGATTCAGCATTTAACAGTTCTAAGCACTTTTCTGTGTTCTATCTCATTTTTTTTCTACCAAAAACCAATAAGGAAGAGAATACCAGTATTCTGAGTTGAGATATTTCACATGTAGGAGCTGCAACCCTCCCCAGCAGGCATGGTGCTGGCTTCTGTTCTGGTTGAGAATATTTCTCCAGCAAAATATGAGAATATGAGATATGAGATAGTGTCCCCTTTGGGGACAAGGGGAAATTTCTTTGCTGTGCAGTATAATAAAGATAATCTCTTCTTTTGAGGCAAATGTGAGGCAGAGGCAACATCCTTATAAAAATTTGGGTTTCCTGAGTTGAGTTTCCTCAGCTATGATACAACCTCACTGCTGCTGTACCCACCAGAGCCCACCTCCCTGTACCCCCACGGGCCCTAGAGGGGACCTGAATATGAAGATCATGCCACTTGCTGTGCTATAAACAAGGAAGTCCTTTGTCTCTGACCCAGTATCCTTGTCTTCTGCCAGCTTCCATGAAACTGGCAGGCTAACTTGTTAGCTAGCAAGTAGGGTAAAATCTCCGACTCTGCACAGTTCTTGGCACTGTCAATAAATAGTGAGAAATCACTGATTATGTTGTTTTTCAGTATCTGTTGTATATTTGGGGTAAAGCATTGTAGACCCGCAGGTAAGTTGAAGACAAGAACAGGTGCACCTGGGTGGCTCAGTTGGTTAAGTGACTGCCTTTGGCTCAGGTCATGATCCTGGAATCCTAGGATTCAGTCCCGCATCAGGCTCCCTGCTCAGCACAGAGTCTGCTTCTCCCTCCGACCCTCCCCTCTCTCACTCAAACAAATAAATAAAATCTTTAAATAAAGAAGATAAGAACAAGGACTGCATACCAGCACAAACCCTAAAGAATGATTTAGCAAAGGCCAAGGACAGCCCTCTGAAATTGTTCATACAATAAATGTTGAATTAACTGTAATAAAATTTCAAAAAGGTTTCTTATTCTATTCAGGAATCCCACCTGAAACACTAAATATTAACTTCACTTCTTTAAATAAAATGATCAAAGAGACAGTAACTAATATAATGGAAATTAAAACAAGTTATACTAAAAATAATACATACCAAATAATGGAGGTAACTCCAATGACACGTAGAGTTTCTGTTCCAATTGTTACAGATTTTGAATTACTCTCATAGGACACTGACCTGAAGTTGCTAGAAATATTCACATGTGCTATATACACATAAACAATAAAAACATGTCTGTTTCCAACACCAGCACTGGCTTAAGTGATTCTTTTTGGTTCCAGGAGGCAAATCATAGGCATAATGTATTTTTAATTGAGATATTATAAAGACTATAATAAACTTTTAAAGCCCATAAATTTTCATTGTTGAACTTCTTTTTAAAGTGTCATTACATCTGATGCTGGATGATTGAATCTGGGGCTAAGGCCAAAACTGAAGTCATTTAGTTTATCTTAATAGTTTAATTAAATTCATTTGAACAAAAACTGGTGACATATAAATATATATCTTAATTGGATGCTAATTACGAAGGTAAATTCAGATCTGTTTATGTCACTTTACTGGTTATTTTTTTTAAGAGTCTTAGATCTTTACAAAAGCCTCTAAAAAGTCATCTGTGAAATTTTTGCTCGCTTTCTTGAATATCTTGATGTTTAGTATAATTTCAACCCCTGCCTTAGGAAGTTAATATGAGATAATGAGGTCTACAAAAAATGGGAATTGTCTGTGTTTTATATGTGCTAAATGCTGTTTTCTTACACAGCCCAGGGTCAGCCGGCAATGAAGTGCCATAGTTTAATACTTGGAGAGGGCAGCGCCATTTGAAGGATAAAATAATTACCGCATTCGTAAATGCATATGGTGGAAGTTAGAGCTGCCATGATCAACTCCATTGCTTCTGAGTTAAAGGGACAGGAAGTCATCTATAGGTCTAATGCACGGACAGTGCACCAAAGAACTGGTCAGCTGATTTAAACTCGTGACCTTTCTATGCTGTGCGTTAAATGTGGCTGCTCATTTATTTTCTTTAATTAAAATGTTGTTCCTGTAACGTGCGGTGGTGACATGTAATATTTATGAGAAAATCAGGTATTACGGTGGATATAGAAAAACAAAGTCTGTTCCAATGGCTAGCAATCTATATTTCTTTCTAACTTGTGCAAAATTCTTAACCACTATAAATGTCAAATACTTCTTCCACTCCTAACTAAAACCAATATCATTTGTCTTCCTTTCTTGTTTTTATTGTTAAGACCGAATGAAAATGAAACCAAAGAGGAGTCCAGAATAGAAGCAGTATCGGACGATCTAAGCTCACTCAACTTAGTTCTCATGAGGCTACAGCAGTGTTGTATTTGGAGCCCACTTTTACCAGTGGAGCCAACCATTTAATTGTTAATATCCTTGAAATCAGCCATGGTGGGAGTTTCTATACCAACGTATCAGCAAACACGACCACTTAGGGCTGGATTTTCGCTCTGGAGAAACAGTTTACTAGTATACCATTGGTTAAAAGTGTTTTGAGATATTGTAAGTGTATTGAGATATAGTAACATGTTACTATGTTACACACACACACACACACACACACACACACACACACACACACAGAGTCTTAGAGGAATCCTGGAACTTAATCATTTGGATTCATACACTGGCTCTGTCACTTATTAGCTACGTGCCATTGAACAAGTTACTTGGTTTTGTGCGTGTAAAATGGGAATGATGACAATCATACTAACTACTTTGTCGGACTGTTTGGGGGACTGGTCTAAAGGACTTAGTGCCACACAGAAGGTGCTCAGTTAAGTGTTGGCTGATACTATTGTTATTATCTAGACTGAAGCAAGAAATAAGACTTTAAATAACATCTTTGAGCAACCGTGTCTGATACATCATGTATTCTTACCGGCCTCCATTTCTAGCACACTGGGCTCCTCGGCCCCTGACTCCCTACTTTTCCTCCGCATAGCTGCTCTGCCAAAGGTGCCTTCATTCACGCCTACAAAATCTCCTACCTCTCCCCCGCTGCATCTCCCCCGCAAGAAAAGAAACCCAGGGCAGGAAGAACATCACCAAAACTGTTCCTGAGCCCACTTACTTACGGTGTAAAATTTTCCTTACAGGTGATTGATTTATTTCTCAGTCGCTGTTTGTTATTCAAAGACTGGCTTCTCACACCCTCTTAATTTTGAGACCTTTTCAGGAGCTTACAAGTCATGATGACCAACTAAACACGGGTTTATTTCCTCTCCCGCTACTACTTTCAAATGACTTTAAAGTGAAGAAAAATCAAAATAAGCCCACAACATGAAAAAAAAATTGCAAGGGGGCAAGCAGAAGACTTTCAAAAAATTTGGGAAGACAGGAAAGAGATGTCAAAAAATGGAGAGCAAAGGAGGTTATACCCAGATCTGGTGAAGAAGGAGTGGTGTGCTCATAAAACTCTAGAAAGAGGAAGAAATCAGAAATGTCATGAATAATACAGGAAATCTGTGAAATGTAGAGTTAAAAACAAAGAAACATACCCCCCACACACACGTTCCCTGCCACACAGACACACACCCTATTCACTCATGAACAATTCCTGCCAACCAGGGGTTTAACCTGTGAAAATTAATAAAAGGAAACCTCATTTAAGATGCAGCCACAAGGGGGTGCTCTCCTGCCCTACCTCTCCTCATCCATTGCAGACTCAACAGAGATGACCTTGAGAGTGATGCTACTTTACAGCCCCAGCAGGAAAAAGGAAAGTTTCCTCCTCCCCCAGCCAAAAGCCCAGCCAATGAGAAGGGGCTACACTTCCAACTTTTAGATTATTCCAATGGACTTTTTATCCCCAAAAGTCCCTCCCAACTCCCTAACTTCCTTCCTCCCTTGTTCTCTGGACTTGTCTGAAGTTTTGCCATAGCTTGTATGTCCCAAATCGTCATCTTCTGCTATTCCCAAATAAACCCATTTTGTTGGTAAAACAACTGACAGCTTAACTTTTAAGGTTTACAAACCCTTGGTTCTCCCCCAGTACACACACACATGCATGTGCTCACATGTGCTGCACACTTTGAATAAACTTGGAGAAGGAGCTAGGGAAGCTAGCTCAGTTTTGTTTCCCAAACAAGGTACTCTGCAGTACAGCTAAGGCCACTCAGCTCCTTCTCCACTCACCCTACAGGGAAGACCGTCAATTACCAAGCCCAGCCATGCTCACAGAGCTCTGAATGAACTTCCTGACAGTTGCCACAATCTTTTTTTTTTTTTTTTAATTTTATTTATTTATTTCACAGAGAGAGATCACAAGTAGGCAGAGAGGCAGGCAGAGAGAGAGGAGGAAGCAGGCTTCCTGCTGAGCAGAGAGCCCGATGTGGGGCTCGATCCCAGGACCCTGGGATCATGACCCGAGCCGAAGGCAGAGGCTTTAACCCACTGAGCCACCCAGGCGCCCCAGTTGCCACAGTCTTAAATATTAAAAGTCAATCAAGGATTCCTAGATATTTGAGAAAAAGCTACAAAATGGAAGCCATTTTTACAATGTAGGAAGAATCCTACATTCCAGCAGGAAGTAGGAGGAAATAAAACAGCTTGGGGCAGAAGACAACAGTTAAAGTACAAGAAGTATTTTCAGTGAGATTCTAAAAATACAGTGTTCATTAAGCAAGAGCCAGATAATATGAAAAGGGAACGAGGTGGAGGAAATAAAACATCCAAGAAAAAGTAAAGAGAAAATATAGAGGGGCGCCTGGGTGGCTCAGCGGGTTAAGCCTCTGCCTTTGGCTCAGGTCATGGTCTCAGGATCCTGGGATCCAGCCCCGTGTCGGGCTCTCTGCTCAGCAGGGAGCCTGCTTTCTCCTCTCTCTCTGCCTGCCTCTCTGCCTACTTGTGATCTCTCTGTCAAATAAATAAAATCTTAAAAAAAAAAAAAAGAAAATATAGAAAAATAGGGTAAAGGAATTTCTAAATATATAAATAAATAAATTTCCCATAGTTTAAAGTGTTTACTGAGTTTGCTTCAGAGGACACAAAAAAGGCATATGTTCAGACATTGTGAAATTTCAGAACTTTTGGCAAAGCTTCCAAATAGAAAGACCCTGTTTCCAGACAGGGAATGAGAGGCGGACCGTCCATGTACAAAACACAGGGTGCTGGGAAACAATGAAGCAACCAAGACCTTCAAATTTGTCAGGAAATGATTAAAAGATCAAAACAACAAATTATCAAGGAAGAGCAAAGGTTCAAATAATGATCTGTCCAGGGGCACCCGGGTGGCTCAGTTGTTTGGGTGTCCAACTCTTGATTTCAGCTTGGGTCATGATCTCGGGGTCCTGGGATCCAGCCCTGTGTCTCTCAGGCTCCTGGCTCAGCTTCTCCCTCTGCCCCTCACCTCACTTGTGCTTACTCACTCTCTCTCTTTCTCTGAAATAAATAAATCTTAAAAAAAAAAAAAAGACCTGTATGAGCATGTAAGATTCAGAGATTATATTTTGCATGCATCCTGTCTTCAGAAGTTGCTTTAGGATCAAGCCCAGTAAAGTGAGCATGAAACTTGAAAGGGAGGACATGTGAGTTCAAGGAGACAACAGTTTCCTACTTAAGAGTTCAGAGATATCAGCTATTAAACAGGCCAGGCCTGGCATGCGGACTGCATCTGAAGCTAGAATAAACAAACTTTATTAGAAAAAGCAAGAGAGGAGGGAGGGAGGGAAGGAAGAAATAGTCAAAGAGAGAGAGAGAAGCTGGGACAGAAGAAAGAGGGAGGGAAGAAGTTAAGAGAAAGAAAAACTTTAGGAGGAAAAACCCAGAGGATATCCTGGTACACAGACATGTCTCTGCGCTCTGCAGGTTATGATAACTGGAGCCCTAGGACGAGTGATGGATACGCGATCAAAGAGCCCAGACAGTTCCTTGCACTCCGAGATCTTGACAGCTTTTGCCAAGAATGTGGCAACGTAGCCTAAGAGGCCTGGCCTGCAGAGTGAGAAGCTGCCAGGGACACCCCCCACGCAAAGTCACATCGCGTCTGATGCGAGAAGCTCAGTTTTGTTCTCTGCTGAAGCCTTGGTATGGTCAGGAGTTACATTACCATGTGGTAAGAAATGCCACGTCCTGGAAGGTGCTCAAAAGCAGCCTGTGTCCAGATGTGCTGGGCAGGTCTCTGCTGCCCGCTGAGCTGCAACCCCACACGGGGATGGACAGAACAAGGCGAGGGCTGTGGCTGATTTGCAACGATTAGAATCATCATCTAAAGGTTGGCTCTTCAACAACACAACACAACACAATACACGCACATGCACACACACACACACCTTGAGCTAGAGAAGAGCGTTAGGGTTGGAATCACCATGTCAGCTACTCACCACACACGGATTTCATAGGTAGCTGTACACTTGTTTGCATGTATGACGGTACAATTAAATAGAAATAAGATGGGAGATAGAAAGGGAAAGAAAGATCAAATAATGGATAGGGAGATGAATATTCTCATCTTGCACAGTGGAAAATCAGATCGCTGGCGGTGGGAAATTAAAGGAAACAAAGGCATACACGTTTACAAGTAAGCAAGGAAGAAACTGTATCACTGCAGTGATACAACTACAGTGAGAGACAGAAAATCTGCACCACCCACACCTGATTGATCGGAGAAGAGGCATCAAATCCGTCCCCCCTCCTGTCGTGGAGGCAGCCGGCACTGGGAGTGGGGATGGGGGCAAGGAAGGTCACTGATGCCTCCGTGATAAGCCTTCCCCTACTAGAATGTGTAAAAATCATTTATACACAGATCAAGATCTCTCTTTTTCGATCATCTAGCAAAGCTCATTAAGGCTCACTTTATAAAGATAAAACATGCTTTGTAGGATACTAGTTTTAAAAGTGAAATACAAAAAAATAATAAAGAAAGGAATGGGTGGAAGGAGGGAAGGAAAGAAGGTGAGAAGGGAGGGAGGGGGAGGGAGGGGTGGGAAGGGAAGGGAGGGGGAGGGAGGGGGGAGGGAGCAGGGGGAGGGAGAAAGAAATACACATGTGAGATCCCCAAGCTTATCTTCAGTATTTTGGAGACGAGTAAGCTGAGTCTGAGAAACAAGTGATGCATAATTCAGAGAGAAGTTCACGTAACTAGTTTATGTCGTGAACATGTCACTCGTCTCTGCCTCTGACATCCAGGCACGTCCTGCCAGGGGTCCAACCTCAACAGTTAATTCTGTGCTTCAAGAATCAAGTATTTGATGTTTCCCTCTTCTTCAGCAACTGCAGTAAATTACAAGATTCTCAAATTCTACATCAGATAAGACACCCAGATACACTCCAATATATTCATGAAATTCTTAAGAAATTAGATCATAGGTAAATGATAACTCCAAGTGTCTACATTCTCTAACACAATATGCTGTGTTCAATACTCCAGGCTCTTTTTTTTTTTTTTTTTCAAGATTTTATTTGTTTGACAGAGAGAGTGCACAGGGAGGGAGACGTAGGCTCTCCGCAAAGCAGGGAGCCTGATGTGGGGCTCAAAATCCAGGACCCTGAAATCATGACCTGAGCCGAAGGCAGAGGTTTAACCACCTGAGCCACCCAGGCGCCCAATACTCCATGTTCTTGGCAAGTTACTAGGTGATATGGTTCAGGCCACTCTAACAAATAACCCTAGACCAGGTGACTCAACAACAAACATTTGTTTTGCACAATTCCGGAGGGTGGCAAGTTCAAGGTTAAGGAGCCTGCAGACCGGGATCTGGTGAGGACCTGCTCCCCGGTTTCTGGCAAGTACGTGCTTGTTTCTGGGTCTCCTTTGGGGCTGACGGACAATAGGAAGGGGGTGTCCCTCCAACCATCCTTTGGCACTGCCACCTGCTCCAAGTTCCTTGGCTTTTAATGTCAGAGCCTTAGGTTTCCACCACAGAACCCACGAGGGTAAACTAGAGGCTGGCCACTCTGGGCGCAGCCCCCAAACAACCGCCATCCGCAGAACCCGCATCGTCACAAGACCCGCCGCTGAGTCATGCGTGCATTCCAACTTGAGCAACAGTGCGCGGGCTGCGCCAAGTTTCCTCCCCGATGAGGCAGCCTTGGGAATTACAGAGAACCCAACCCTGGGATCTCAGAGCCCTACACTGGAACTCTTCTCCCGCTACTGCGTTATCTATGTGCCATGGGAGAAATGACTTCACTTCTTCACATCTGTCAAGTCAGGGATATTAATACATGCTTTATGAGGCTGACGGGGTGATTATCAATTATAAAGCAACTACCACAATGCCTGGCCTACAACAAGAACTCAGGACATGTTAATTCTCCTTCCCTGCAGGCTCTCTGCTGCACAACCAATAACTCACAAATCTGCAGATCTGACTTCCTGCCACACGCTAATTTCCGACGGCTGTTGCCCCCAACTAATGAAGATCATAAAGTATCCCATCTTGCAAAAGTCACCTAACATTCTAAAAGCTAATAGTTATCAGGGGACAGCAAGTGTGTATTGATCCAGACATCGATAAGCAATAGCTCTCAGATATAAACCGACTTCTCCCTCCAGTACTGTCAGTCCCGCCGAGAGACAACGGAGCTCGCATTTTTGTTTTTCTGAATTATCAAATTGATGCTCTTGCTTGGGGCCAAGATGTGTGTCTCCCTGGAGTGCTGTCTCAAAACAGGGCAATTGTCAACCCAATTACCTAGCACGTGTTTTTAGTCTTTCAAAGTAACCCTGAAGAATCTGTTTATTCTTAAAGAGTTGTTAGGGGAGAGAAATGTCTCCCAAGATATCTTTTTTAATGCCGTTCCATTGTATTTTGAGGTGATGTGTTTTGTCTTTTACTGAGTATGTTATTATTCAAAAATGCTCACTTATCTTTACACTCTTCATTTGGAATTCAACTACATTGTGACTTTTCTGTAAATCTTTTATGAACAAGGTCTCTGGTGGGTCCTCCTTAATTGGTTAAGATGATCAGCAGGGAGCACTGTCAAAACTCCAGACGGTATTTCTTTTAAAAAATCATGGCACAAAAGTTTTCCTGGGATAAGATGCCTGGATGTAGATAAAAACCAACCACTCTCTCATGCCCACAACTACTACCTGCGCCTAGCTTGTCAAAACAACAAGGGCTTTCAAGTCCTCTTATTAGCAGTCATATTCTAGAGTGGCTTTGTTTTTTCAAAACTGAATTATTTGTGTTATGCCTCTGACAGAAGTGGTTGAAAGAAGGAAGGGGCTTGGAGATCGTTGCTAATAAAATATTCTTGTAGTGATTCTTCCATGAAAGACTCACAGGCGGTATCAAATACAAAAGTCTCTGAAGGGTTTCCTTCTGTCATCTTGCACATCTAGACACAACTTCATTGCCCAGGGAGCAGGAGGAACCGTAACCACACGCAGGCACCCAGCTGTGCACGGATGCCAGTTCCTGCCCCCACCCCGCCTTGGGTTATCTTCTATCACAGAGAGATGGTGCTTGACTGTGTCTTGGTCTTCATTCAAAACCCTCCCCTGTCCTCTTCCTTCCATTCCCTCCCTAGATTTGTGAATGTATTTTCGATCCTTTCTACTCATAGCACAGCACGCACAGATGTTTCCCAGGTTTGGCTGTGTACATCTTCGGAAGGCCCCACTGGCTAGCAGGACTATTATTCTGTTTGTAATTAGAGGCATTTCTCAACACCGTATTAAACTTAGAAGTGGCATTACATATAGAAGTGGCATATCCTTCAATATCATAATCCTCATCAGAATTAAACTTAGAAGTGGCATTACAGTGAATGGTAGCATGTATATTTGAATTGTAAAAGTTCTGTGCTATCATACTTCTGCATTAACAGAGCTATCTTACATTGCTCTTAAAATCATTTTTCAGGGCTGCCTGGGTGGCTCAGTGGGTTAAGCGTCTGCCTTCGGCTCAGGTCATGATCTCAGGGTTCTGGGATCGAGCCCTGTGTCAGGATCTCCTCTCAGCGGGGAGTCCGCTTTTCTCTCTCTCTCTCCCTCTGTGCTTGCTTTCTTCCTCTCTCTTGCTCAAATAAATAAATAAATAAAATGTTTTAAAAAATAAAATCGTTTTTCAGAAAAACTAGTATTCAGAATCAAGATTAAATTAAAAATTAAAACCTGGGCAATATTCTGCATGACTTCCCAAGGTAAATTCTGGGAAAGCAAGTGGATCCTACTATTGTTCTAAGTTAGACGTGATCCAGAAGATACACTTCCTGCCAAGGTGTTCATAGCAGACATTCCAAACCTATCACTGCATCAGCAATTTCTTGATTCCCTATTACATTGGGTTTACCATGGTATTTCCCATCACGAATCTATTGGATATAACATCCCTCCTTTCTTTAAGATATTTTTAAAATTTTTTTCCAGCTTTGAGAAGTTTTTCTGCATTGGCGTAGCTGATCATCAGAATTACACTTAATCATGTTACTTTTCACGATGCCTTAGTGTTATTCTGGAATTTACAAGGCACTTACAGATGTTGTGACATGTATTATTCTTTGACTTTCGAAAAACCGTTCACGGTCGTTCGTATGTTCAGGAACTATAATAACCCCAGCACATCTAGACGTGTGTTTTCCCCAAACCTGCTTTCATTCGGGCAACTCCAAGTCAGTGGTTAATAAGGAGGGCTTTCCCACCACTCTGCCGCATCAGAGAGAGATGTTCTACAGGGAATGGGGCCAGCGCTGTCCACTCGAAACACAGAGGCCTTCCTGGGAGTCTCTTTCCCTTCTCTTTGAGGTTCTGATCCGCTCTGGGAAAACGGCTCACAGGGTCAGGGATAGTTGAAAGGATGTGCGCGGGGGACAATTTTTCTATATCTCTTTCACCTAGGAGATTTTTCATAAGCCTGCTCAGAACCTCTCTGCTTGGTATGCAATACAGAAATAACGGGGTAAGTCTCTCATAAATTGAATTGATCTGACCATGGATTTGAAGTTACTGCCTTTCCCACTGAGTTAAAGCCAAATAGAGTTGCCTGCCCGGCCGGGCTTTGATCAGTAACACGGTACTTTCCTCTCCCTGACTTAAATGCATCCAGTCCCTAGCACTGGTTTTATTTAATGTTCTTGTTCACTTCCCTGGAAATGCTTTAACTCTGGCACCTGCTGGCTGTGAAAGTGATTAGGATTTCATGGGACCAGAGCGTTTCATTTCTAGTAAGACATACCACGGCCCATAAATTAATACAGGATTATGCTTCAGCATTTACTCCGCAGGCTTGTTTTGAACTGAGAAGGAAAGGCAATTGAAGGATGAAGAAAAAAGGAGATGATCAGATGAAAAGCGAACTGTAGTACAAAACCTGACAGTGTGCATTAGCATAAGCACTTTCTTAGGAGGAAGCCGAGAAACTCGGCCATTGTGCTCTGTTACCGCTGATAAGCATCATTCCTTCCTCTCAAAACCTGGCTCCCTCTACATATGGTGACTACCTTGCCCTCCTTCAGCCTGTATCTGGGGAACCGGGATCCCCCGTCAGCTGGCTGAGAGGGTATGGCCACAAGGCCAGTGGAGCCCAGCCCCCCAGGCATTCCCACCAAGGTACCAGATGTCCCGGACCCTCCAGGCCAGCACATCCCAAACTGAGGAAACTCTTTCCTCTCCCTCTGCCCCTTCTCTCTTTCTCTCTTAAAAGAAATAAATAAAGCTTGGGGAAAAAAAAAACAACAAAACACCAAGTTTTGCATTACTTTGCTACACAGCAACAGACAAGGCAAAAGTCAATACAGATTTTGCAAAGGGAATACCTAAGAAACACATTGTAATGTAAGAGTTGATCTCTCAGCCACATACCTACGTAGTGAAAACTCAAGAGAAATGGCACTGAACTTCCTGTATATTTTTCCCATTTGTTGCACACAAATGGAAACGTTTATTCCAGTGGGAAACAGGGTGAATGTAACATTTCTCGAATTCCTACCATATGCCAGGCACTCTCTTAGGCCATACGGACGCGATGGAAAGTAAAAACCCAGAATGATTTTGCCTTCTTGGACTTTACAGTCAGATGGGGCAGAAAGACAGCAAATAATTCCACAACACAATCTGCTACATTGATCAAAATAACTGCAGAATAGCACTCTGATAACTATACCAGGCAAATCTGACCTCGCCTGAACGGCAGCTAAGTTTCCCCAAAGGCATGATACTTAGGTCAATATCATAATCCTAAATCAGGTTAATTACACAAAATGGAGTAGGGGTGCTGAGGAAAGAAGAATGTCCCGGGCTTTGGGAGATGGAACACTTGAGAAACCGGGAGATGGGGTAGTGAGAGCATGATGTAAGAGGAAGCTTGAGACTGTGCGCTTTACAAACCGTCCTACTGGCTTTCCTTTTTATCTGAAGAGTCACTGAAGTATTTGAAGCAAGAGACATGAGGGAAGAGAAGGATCTTGGCCTTAAGGTTGTGAGGTTCACCTCCGAAAAGCTCATTTTGCATTTGTGGAACAAACCATTGGTGGGAAGCGGGATGGCATGACACAGAATGGAGGAGGAGGAAGGCTGGTGATAACCAACGGTGGGGCAACAGAACGAAATAGTCTCCCAACGCAGAAATCCTCTCCATAAAGGAAGCAGAGAAACATAACCCTTTTATGATTGAGTAAGCATGAAACCAGAATGGGATGCATGTCACAGGCAATCCGCTACGTGATGGCAGAGGCGGGAAGGGATCTCACTCACTCTTGTATACAGCCACTGAGCAGGTTCCCAGCCCCCAGCCATCAGTCCTCAGAGAACAAGAGCTCCTGCATGGTTCCCCCATCTCACGAGAAGATTCCAGTTGCATGGAACATAGCAAAAATCCTCACAATGTTGCCAGCAGGCATGACAGCCCAAACCATTCTGCCCACTGCATCTTGTTGGGATAGGGCAATATCCCCAGATGTACCCCTCTTTGCTTAAAGATTTATTTTTTTGAGAGAGAGAGTGCACATGCGAGAGTGAGCTCAGGGGTGGGGAGGGGGCAGAGGGAGAGAATCTCAAGCAAACTACCCCCCCACCCCGAGCATAGGGCCAGAAGTGTGGGGCTCAGTCCCATGACCCTGAGATCGTGACCTGAGCTGGAATCAAGAGTCAGATGCGTAACTGAGCCACCGCAGTGTGCCATGCGTGCACCCCTCTTCTGCAGTGGAAGGATCCCATCGCCTTCTTACAGACGACGAATAAAGCAGTGGGGTTGGCCAGCTGCCAAACGATGCACAGACTTTAAGACAAAAGAACAGTCATTGAGCCTAAAACAAAGATATATAACATATATTATGTATCATATAATAATACATGATAAGTGGGCTCCTTACCTCTCGGGAGGAAGTGTTCTAGCCCCAGATGCATTCTTGTGCTGCCTAAAGACAGTGCAGAGCCCGCCTCTGCCAGCAGCCCAGCAGGTCCAACCCGTGACGTATGTGTTCTCGGGATCACTAACTAGTCCTCAATTGAGAGGACCTGACAGCACCGTCGGTTACACACAGTTCCTCCCAACTTTACCAGGGAACTGGGGTGACCAGCGTGCTTGCGAATTGGCTTTATGCAAAGCAAAAACAAGCTTCTCGTATCTTTTTGACAAGAAGTAGTTTCGCAGTTTGGGGCAAGTCACCCCCGGACGTTCTGCTCCTCCTTCCCACGGGAAGCTGGGGACAGGGCGCTGTCTCTGTCCTTTCAAAGACAGGGTGCCCGGGGCCTTCAGAACGACAGTCCCCCAGCAAACTGACAAAAGGTCCATCAAGTTTTCAAAAGCCTTATCTGCACCTCAGGGAGAAGAGAAGGTACTTACACGTTTCCCAAAGTGAATGCTCTGAGGAAAAGCGTGAGGAGTCTCTTCAAGGGGAGAATCGGGCCTCTTGTTTCCACTTGTTCTCCTTACACCTGTTGGAAGGAAAAGAGAACGCATTTCTGAAAGGCTGGAGCGCTGAGGAAGAATAATATCCCTCGGCTTCAGGGTCACAGAAATCGCGGAGGACTTTAGTGACGCCTGTGACGAGGCTGTTCGCCAGATGTTAGCGGGCGGTGACGGCCGCTCGGGAAGGGAAGGAGGACGGACGCTTCACCTCAGTCCCTAGTGAAGCCGCCTGTGGAGAGGAGAGGGGTCCCGGGAGAGGCTGCTCTTCCTGAAGAGGGGAGGTCCCTGAGTCTGGAGAAAGCCAGTGGGGAGGGTCCAGCAGTCAGGGAAGAGGGGAAGAGGCTGGGCAGAGAAGCAGTAGTTGATGGTGGGAGCCATGGGCGGAAGTGAGGCAGGAGGGAATTCAAATCTCAGGGAGAAGGATTAGACCTTGCAAATGAACATGACTTAGCCTCAAGAATTCTGATGAACAACTCTTTAAAGAGATATAAGTTTTATTGTAATTTAATTTGGAGGCTTTATTAGTCCTGACCCCAGGAAGAAGTAACATACAGTTCTGTCGCCGGTGGATGAGACGGCATTGCGTGGCTGGAGGTCTCGGTCTTGGCTTCCCCATGAGAAGACTTACCTGGAGATCCGAGTTTGAATAAAGACAGCCAGAAGGAAAGTAGCAAACACAAAGGAGCTTTTTAAAGCAAAAGTGCGCCCTCAAGGTGGGAGAGCGGGCAGGCTCTGTAAGATGGATCCCACCCTACGTGGTTTTGGGACTGGATATTATTGGGTCTCTCCGGGCTGGGAGAAGCTGAGACGTGCAGCGGGGTGGTCCCTACTGGAGGCTGCTTCCAGGCCACAGCGGGACCCCTCCCACACGTTGGGAGGGGGAGTTCTTGACCCTACAAGGTTTGCACGGAACCCAACGTGGCCGCCCTTCTCCTTGGAGCTGGAGGTGGGTCTCTACTTATAATGCAAATGCACTATAACGAGTCTAGGGGTTTTCCTGGGGATGGAGGGGGAAGAGGAGAAGTGCAGTGCTCTGTACCTGTGGCTCTCGATTTGTCAGGCCCAAGGTCTTGGAAGTCACAAGGTCAGGATGTTGGGTGCCACCCCCTGCCCGACTTTTAATGGGTAGCTTATTCGTCACCATCCGTGCCTGGACCTCACAGCCCTGTCATCCCCTTCAAAGACTTGGGACCCTGCCTCGGACGTTCCTTCCACTGCTCATAACCCAGCCTCTACCTAACAATTCCATTAGCTGGATGGAGGGACTTTAATGAAGGAACTATTTACAGATGCCTGAGATAAGTGAAAACAAAGGAGTACAACGGGTGGTACAGTGGTGGGAGAAATGGTGTTTCCAGAGCCCAGGAACACCGGGCTCCTGACACCAGAGCACAGAGTCGGGGCCCTGGGGGGAGCTTTAAACTGGAAAAGCAGGAGCTGAAGCATGGGGGAAGCGTGAATTAACACCTAGTTTCTCCTCTCGCCCTCCAAGCTCTGCAGCTGTTTCCCATAGACAGGACTCAGGGGACGGAAAAGGAAAGTCTCGGCCTCCCCAAGGGGCATGCAGCTGAGGAGAGAACAGAAGCGGGGCGGGAAATGTACATAGGCTCTTATTACATCTGCAATCTTCAATTTACTTGAATTTTGTATGTGTCTCCCCTCTTTACCCAGATGAGGGATCATTAAAACACAGCAGAAAGACTGCTGTGAAATAACCTTGCTAGGGCAAGGATAAACAGAATAGATCTACTCCTCTAAATCCATGAACTTCATCATTCATGACTGATTTCTCTTGGTTAAGAGTTGATCTCATAGCAAATTCGAGTATACGACACAGTACTACGAACCAGAGTCTCCGTGTTGCACATTAGATCCCCAGAACTTATTCCTCTTACAAAGTAAAGTTTGGGGGCTCTTTTTAGATTGGGGGATAGAGGGAGAGAGAGAATCTCAAGCAGGCTCCGTCCCACAACCCTGAGATCATGACCTGAGCCGAAAGCAAGAGTCCTACACTCAGCTGACTGAGCCATCGAGGAGCCCCCAAAGGAAGGTTTTTAAAAATGGTAGCTCTGTGGGGTGAAGGCTATATTAAGTAACTTGATTGTGATAATCATTTCATGGTGTATACGTATGCCTCTCACATCCTATTATATGTCTTAAGTGTATGCAATTTTTATTTGTCAATTATACCTCCATAAAACTGGAAGAAAAAGTTGGAAAAGAACAAAAAAACAAAAAAACAACTCACCCCGCAGAGCCAAGGGAGCGTGCCAGAGACTCCGGTGTTTCAGTGAGGACACTGTCCTCGTTTTCCTCTTGCTCCTCTGATGCTTCTCAAATTTCTCCTCCTGTGCCTCTACCTTGAAGGTCTGTCTTCTGCCAAGCTCTGTCCTGGCCCGACTATCCTCTTCTACACTTGTCATCAGTTGTCTCATCCACTCGCATGGCTCCATGTCGAACTACAGACGGAGGAGTCTTGAGCTGTTTCTCCTGCCATCCGTCTCTCTCTCTATCTCTGAAACTTGGACTCAGAGATCACAGTACCAACTGGAAAACTCCACTGGGTTATTCAACAATCAGCCCAAGCTCATCACGTACAAATGGAACTCCTTGTTCTCATCAAATGTGTTCCTTCCTCCGTGTTTCCTGTCTCAGGAGATGGTGCCATCACTCTCCGAGTTGTTCAAGACCTTGACATTCTCTTGTCCATTACCAGACATAAAATCAATCACGGAGTCCAATTTACCTCCGGAATAGGTCACATCCATCCATGTCTCTCCTGACTGAGACCGACTGGCAATCCCTTAGACTGGCCAACATTTTTGCTCATGAGATTATTCCAACAGATACCTAGATCTTCTAACTTCTACTCATGGCCCTTTTAAGATCCATTCTCAAAAAATTCAGCCAGAGTGAGTTACAATAACCCGAATGTGATAACAAATACAATTATTTCATAATGACACTGGTGTTAGGATAGAGTGCTAATCATTAACACGGTTGAAAGTGTGTCATGATATAGGGGCACAATTTCACTGTTAACTAGTATCTTCCCAGTTCTGATGTAATGCTTCCAACTTAGGAGGAAATCAATTGATACTTTCATATAAAAGAGGAAGGAAGGAAGCCATAAAACTGATGTGGAGCAGCCTTGGGTCATCAGGGAATTTTGCAAAAGTGGAGGATGCTGCTGCAATTGACACTTGCTGAGGGTGGTTGAAATCTTGAAGGGCAGCGGAAGGCGGGGCCGGGCGGCGGGAGGTGTTGGGGGGGGGTGCAAGCTTACTAACTACTCTGGGTACTTGTAGGCAAATAGATCTTGCTTTCTTGAGCTTGAAGTTAGAGGTAGAATTAATTACATTAAAGCTTTAATAATAAAAATACATTTATTAGTGACAAAAAATGGTCTCTGTTTACATCAGTACATGACAATTAAGGAGCAAGAGGTGACAGGCTGAGAACTAATCTGTGATAATTCACCGTTCAGGTGTTTTGTGCAAGGATGACAGGTAACACAGTGCTGTCTTGACAGTAGGCAAATTCTGCCCCTAGCCTTTAAAACTCTTAATTAGTAAATTTTAAGTTTCCTTGTTAAAACACACACACACACACACACACACACACACACACAAAACAAAACTTTTCCTGGATTTTTTTGCCCTGTAAGTACTTGAGTATCAAAGTAGAAAATAAAGGAATCTGAACCTTCTCTTTTACTCCTGGACTTTTATGAATCAACTTCAGAATCGAACCACATCTCCCCTTGCTCAGCTGAGTAGGAAACAACCACGGTGGGATGGGGTGAAGGTCAGGGGCATTCCCCTGCTGCCCGGTCTCACCACGCCTGCTGTGTTCTTCACCTTCCTAGAAGGGAATTTCTTCACAAGGTGGCTGCTAGCTCAGGGGGTGTTTAGAAATTTTATCTCCAGGGAGAGGCTATCCTTCAATTTTGGAAACGCATGTGCAACATGTTGGTAAGGTAAGTAATGTTCCCAAGCCAGGGACTTCCTATCCAGAAAGAGAGAGAGAAAAGAAGAAAAAATATCTGGTGGGGATTGTCCTTAGCAAAATAATTATACCTTCAAAGACTCACTTCCTGACATGACATAAACAGAAATACTACGTTAATTCAGTGTTTTTTTCTTGTTTGCTCTTCTACCCAAGGAGATTTCTGTAATCAGTATGTTTGTTTCTGTCTAATGTCTAGGAATCTTTGCTTCAGAGCATGCGGAAGATGGGGGAGTGTGAATATTGCTGGGTTAAGATTTTGCCCAGGTCGGTTTTGCTCCCTGATTAACACTGTAGCCAAGGGACATTGTCTTTTGGAGACTCATTTGAAAATCATTGTCCATTCTTGCACTTGAAATCACTTTCCTCAAACTTTCCCTCTGCTAGACCGAAGTCCTGGCTTTTATACTTCCGCTCAGCTGAATTTATTGGATAGTCTACTCTCCTGCGGTGTATCACATCCTTACTGCGAGGTTGGGGCAAGGAGTTTGTCACATTTTTCTTTCCTACAACTTCCATTCAAGTTAGCTATGAAAGCACATTATGCCACTGAATGCCAGATGTGGCGGGTTCTTAGGGCTTTGTGAATAGATTTGCCATTTTTTATTTGGGTTGCTGAGTCAGGAAATTGACATTCTACTGTTGTGCTTTTAAAAGTATTTGCTATCACTTCATTTTTTTTCTCCCTCTGACAGTTGAGCAGTTGAAGCGGAAAGGTGGATTAGCTTTCTTGATTCCAATTATCTTCCCTGTAGTATATTGCTGATACGCTGCTGTGTCAGATAACTTATGCGAAGTAGAAGAAAATGTCACCTCGTAAACGTGACAGTGTTTGAGGGAGGGCTTGAAAGGTATTTCTTGTCATTGACGGGTCTCCAAGAACTTTTTTTAAGACAGGTAGAATTGTTTTGAAATATTCGAATTTGGTTTTTTTTCCCCCACTCAAATTTGCTGAGAGATTACCATGCAAATGTCAACTTTTGTTTTTAGAAGAGACATAAATTGAGATAGTTTGCGTAGTGTTCTACTTGACTTCATTCCACATTTCAGTGTGAGACTGAAGGGCGTTCTTCATGGTGGTGAATCTTCTTTCTCTGTTTTCTTTTTCTTTTCTTTTTTTTTTTTCCATTGGTCAGAGAGTAGGTCATATCTCACAAAGACCAGCTTCTCACTGCCTTATAGCGAGATCTGAGACAGCGGCTGGTTAATACCTGGTGATAGTGTGTGTCTCTGTGTTTACGTTTCTGTGTCTGGAGGTGAGGAGAGAAAGCTCCGTGCCCGTGTGTGCTCCTTCAAAGCCCTTTGATTAGAAGAACTGCCTTGTAGTCTCTGACCATCTGGCGAGGTTGGGTTTAGTTTTATTTCCTTATTTGTGTCATAAGAGCTTATTATGACAGTTTACATGTCCAGCTTTTTAAAAAAAAATATTTTATTTATTTATTTATTTAACAGAGAGAGAGATATCATGAGTAGGCAGAGAGGCAGGCAGAGAGAGAGGGGGAAGCAGGCTCCCTGCTAAGCAGGGAGCCCGATGCGGGGCTCGATCCCAGGACCCTGAGATCATGACCTGAGCCGAAGGCAGACGCTTTAACCCACTGAGCCACCCAGGTGCCCTAAACGTACAACTTTTCTTATTTTTCCTGATGAATCACCTTTATCCCTTTACCGCGCGGAGAGAGTTTGGATCACAGGTAAAAGAGAAAGGGCTGTCCAGGCTTCTGAGATGAGGACACAGCCCTGCAAGCTTTGTGCGAGAAAGAAAGTGCTTCCAGAAATCTGAGGAGAGAGGACCCAGTGATGACTTCATGGACTTGGCAGAAGGACTCGGGGAGCTCACCGTGAGTTCTATGCCTTGCAGACTTTCTCCCCACGTCTTTGTGTGACGTCAGGATATCCGTGGGATAGAAAACCGTTAGACAAAGTGTGGCGGTTTAAGCTGGGGCTCTCTGTTGATTCCTCACAGAATGAAAAGTAAAGACAACAAATGTTTCTGAACAGCCACAGCAGATCATGGCTTCCACAAGACAGCACCGAAGTTAGCTTGATTAGTTCATCTTCTTCCATCAAAAAACTTCTGAATCCTTTTCAGCACCATATTGAACATTTTTTTTTTTTCTTGACAGAAGTATTCCTGCAAACATAAATCATCTTGGGCCCTGATTCCCATTGAGTTGATCACGAGCATTTCAGTATAAGCACAACATTCACAGGTGAGCCTCCGGACTCTCCTTCCTCTTAGTATTTACTTGGTCTGGGACGATGACCTCCAGTCCCCAGTGTTGTTCAGCTCCGTCCTTAAGCATCGCCAGAAAAAGAAAACTCCCTTGATCATTCTCGAGCCGTCTCCCTATTTCCAGCCCGGCCTCTTCAATCGAGTGAGCAATCAGCGGGGCTTTCAGGGGAATCCCAGGGAACACAGAGCAGTTTTATGGCTCAGGTTAAGGGAACAGAAATGGGAGATGATGCCGGGTGAGTAGAAGAAAACAGAACGGAAAGCCAATGGTACTTCTTCTAATATCTGAAACAGACCTGGGGGGAAAAAAGGAGATAAATGGGGAAAAGAAAGCAAGCTTGCAGAACACCGAGAAAATGTAACTTTTTCTATGTGCGTCGGGTGACATTTCCCCCTAAAAACACCCTTGTCTGTCCTTCACAACACACCTCCGGCTCCGAGTAACCAGGTTTGATCCGCAAGATGAATTAAGAAAACCCTAGGGACGCAGAGAGAAACAGACGGTTGTCTGTGGAGAGATGGATTACACCTCCGACTAGCAAATGTGCGGCTCCTTTCTAGGTCAGCTCCTGTGCAAGCAGGACTCACGGGCTCCCCAGTTCTCCCTTTAGGAAATCTGTTTCTCTAGAAAATATGAAATGAGCAGGAAGTGAGGAACAGTTGAGGGAGAAGAGTAAACGGGCGTATGTATTTATTAGAAATAATACTAGAAGAAAAAATAACATGTGTTCTTTGGGAACTGATGGTAAGAGGGGTATGTGCACATTTTCCTGGGAACGTTTGCTAGAATTCTGCCCAGGTTCAGAGAGGTCGACTCATCCAGCCTTGTGTAACTCCACAATTTCATGGGACTGAGCCCATGCACCCAACAGAAGAGGTTTGCTTTATTTTCTGAAATTGTCCTTATACAATGAAGGCTTCTTTTTAGAAAGGAGAGTCGGGAGTCCTGCACCGTCCCTGTGCTCCTGCAATCATTCTCTGTGTATTTATCAGACTGGAATACGTACACCCTGTCACACCTATGTGCCACATGGCTGTGAGCAAACACGACACCCGTGATACAGAGGGAGGGGAGGCTGAAGGGGAAATGCTTTAGGAACCCAGTGCAGAGCTCAAGTGTCCAAGCATGGCCAGAAACGACACTCCCTATACTCAGGAACATCGACTTTGGTTTTTGCCTTCGTGCCTTAAGAGAGAGGAGGCATACGTACAGGGATGAGAGACTCACTGCCCTGGTCACCACCTGCGCAAATGTTAGACGGGTGCTATCGCCGGGATGCTAAGTCAGGGCATCTCTCTTTTGTCCTACGCAACGTTCGAGTCTAAACAATGGTGACTACCTGCTCTCGGGGCCAGAGAAACACACCCTCCTTCTCCAAGCAACCTTTCAGACCAGTGAGGTGTGTTCAAGGGGGCAGCCCCGTTTCTCTGCACAGCAAGACTCCTCATTGCGCAGAAAAGGAAATTTCGCTGAATCTATTTATACTTCCCAGAAACAGTCTTAAGAATGCAGCCTTGGTCTCTCGAAAGACCTTAGTAAATGTCAATGATTTAAAAAGTACACTCCAATGGCACATCAAGGACCGTGCTTGCAAGAAAGAGCTCATTTGCAGTCCGAGGAAGAGTCAGGAAGAAAATGTGGGAAGGCAGCTTTAAAGACATCCTACCAGCTGATTCTTGATAGGATTGATGTTAAAAAGTTCCAGCATTAATGATATTTATCACAATAGCACAATATGAAAGCATCAAGGTCACTTTCCAAATAGCATGTTGCTTTCCAGAAGTGTAAATATGACTGAGTGTCTAGAAACTGCCTAACAGTGGTCTTATCATAAATTCTGATGATAAATGACTTTCGGGCAGTCCTAAACATCCTACAATGGGCTCTAATAATACTGACGGAACATTTTATGATGAATACAAATCACCCCTAAACCCCATCATACATCAAGCTGAGTAATATCACAATGAGAGGGGAAAGAAAATGAAACTTTAAATAGGCATACGCTTTTACGGACTTTGATTGGATTTGTATTCGTTCTACCCACTCCCTCAATCCAACAATAAATATTATTATGGAAAATAAGAAAATATCTTAAATAGAAAAAAAATCTTAAATCTCTCTTTGAAAATTTGATTTGGAAAAAATACCTAATATAACATCACTATTGTAAGACATTTGCATTTTAATTTGTACTTACTAAGTTTGGTATAATGACACTGCTTTACAACATGCTCCCTTCTGAAAGGATTTTTACATGTATGCTAACTTAAAACTTATAATAATCTTAATGAATAGATATTCTGATTTTATAGACAAAGGAACCACGCCACTAAAATGACATTTGGCTAGCTCACAAGGTTAAGGAATGAAAAAACCATGAGTAGGAACTTCGGTTCTGTGGAAATTGTGCATTAGCCTTATGGACTAGCCGAGATGCACATGAATTAATGTGGGGGCTGCTGTCCTAGTTAACATTGCTGTGTAGAAAATGAACCCCAAGCTTTATTCTGCTCATGACTTTGTGCGTCAGGAACCTGGGAACGGCTGGGCTGGGCAGCTCCCATTGTAGATCTCGCAAACACCATGGTCTGGACATCGCTGGGGCTAAAGTCGTCCGGGGGCTCCCTGGGTGGGGTATCCCAGAGGGTCCCTCTGCTGGCTGCACAGAGCACTGGCTGTTGCCTGGGAGTTCACCTAGGGTTCGCTCTCCGATCCCTCAAGAGGTGCCTCTCCCCCGTGGTATTTCAGTGTAGTCGGATGGCTCCCAAGAAGTCCAACTTCCCTTAAAAAGAGCATCTCAAAGGAATCGGGCAGGAGGCACAACCTTTCGTGATCTAACTAGGGAAATAACATGGTGCCTCTTTCAGCACCTTCGTTAAAGGGGTCCCAAGCCCTTTCCCATGTCAGGAGGATGAAATGCTTTGCAGCCTTTTATTTTAAACCAATGCGGTCTTCAAGGTCACTCTTTCCCTCTGATTTCATTTGAGCCAAATATATCTTACCTATGCTTATGATAAATTTTCTATTAAAACTAAAAAAAAGGGGGCGCCTGGGTGGCTCAGTGGGTTAAAGCCTCTGCTTTCAGCTCAGATCATGATCCCAGGGTCCTGGGATCGAGCCCCACGTCGGGCTTTCTGCTCCGCGGGGAGCCTGCTTCCCCCCCTCTCTCTGCCTGCCTCTCTGCCTGCTTGTGATCTCTCTCTCTCCCTCTGTCAAATAAATAAAACCTTTAAAAAAATTTAAAAAAAAACTTAAAAAAATTTCTTTTTAAAGCTACTAAACCAATCTATCTCTTTGCAGGTAAGCTAAGTTCTGGGTGATTCCATCCAGTAATTTTAAGATAAGAGACTTGCTTAATTTGCTTTTATGTTCCAAATAAAACAAATTTGGATTAAGAAAACGCCATGCTAAAATCAGCCAAGTTCACATAGAGTAAGAAGAGAAGAAAATGCTAATTCCAAAAAGAAGAGAAAACAGGATCACAAAGCTGGCTCTCAGTAACTCTTGTTGCTTAGTAAGTCAACCCGCTGCTTTCCTGTGGTTTATAACATCATTAATTTTTAAATTAATAACAGTTCAGTACTTTCTTCTAAAACTGAATAGAAACAGTGTAGCTGGCCTAGGTGCGTTGACGGCATTCCCTTAACTGATGGTCCTATGTGGGGAGTTAGCAGATTGCCTGTCTCTGTATGTTCTTTGACTGATTCACATCTTCCAGTCAATGGTGTGCACACACCACAGGCCGCTCCGTGTGCCAGTCATTTCTTAATTTCAGCCAAGTTGCTGAGAAATGATAGATGGGAAAAGCCAGGGCAATCGAATTTAAGATATACCCTTTGGTCCTGCATCACCTGTCATTTGTGGCCCTCATCCAAGACTTGAAATGGTTTCCCAGATCTTGACACTTTTGATCCTCGCAACACCTTTGGAAGGTAGACAGGATGAGTGTTTCCGTTCACATTTTCGTGATAACTGTGTAAGAGTCGTAAAGGCCACGTGACTTCCCAAAGGTAGGGGAAGGGAGCTCAAGACTGGGGCGTGACTTGTCCAGCACTCTGTCCGTCAGTGTACTCAGAGAAGAGGAGAAACCAGACAACGTGAAAGGGAGATTTTGCTGGTATAGTTATTTGTCTGAGCTGTTTCAAAAGCCCAGGTTATTTGGAGAACCAAAGGTGTTTCAGGACAGAAAGCACGCGGTGGTGTAAAAGAGGGAGAACGAAACAAAACCAGCATCAGTTCATGAACCAAAGAGCATTCAAGTAATTGGTGACATACCTTCGTGTCTCCCATCGAGCTTCTTTGTGCTGCGTATGATGACTGGGTCACTCTTACTTTTCCATCTTTCCTCTAGAATTCTCTGCATCTTGTTAGTGACCTCTCTCAGTTCTTCTTACGTCTAGAGGATTATTTTCTACATCGACACAGGCTTTGAGGAAGAAATGGAACGGTCTACAAGATACGAGTACAAATATGTGTAAGTATGCAAGTGCAAGGTAATATATAAAAAGAGACATTGCCGTGGTGGTTAAGGGCCCTTGAGAGATAGACTTGTTTTTAATGTTGTTTAACGTACTGTATTTTCAATTTAAAAATAAACCTGACTGGGGCGCCTGGGTGGCTCTGTCGGTTAAGCAACTGACTCTTTTTTTTTTTTTTTTTGAAGATTTTATTTATTTATTTGACAGAGAGAGATCGCAAGTAGGCAGAGAAGCAGGCAGAGAAAGAGGAGGAAGCAGGCTCCCTGCTGAGCAGAGAGCCCGATGCGGGGCTCGATCCCAGGACCCTGAGACCATGACCTGAGCTGAAGGCAGAGGCTTTAACCCACTGAGCCACCCAGGCACCCAAGCAACTGACTCTTGATCAGGACTCAGGTCTTGATCTCATGGTTGTGAGTTCAAGCCCTGCGCCGGGCCCCACGCTGGGCATGGAGAGCCTATTTAAACATAAATAAGTAAATAAAAAAACCTGATTGATTCCTCCAAGTGAAACGCTGAGGAAAACGATGATTCAGAGAATCTGGAGAGCGTGAAGGTTATTTATACGTGCACTGTTTCCTAAGTGACTCTGTGAGTTTTGCTCTCCTTTATATTTTTGGTGATCTCTTATACGCAGGTGGTGGAAAAATGGATTATATGCGACTCTAAAGTTGATTCTATTTGAGTGAGTGTTAAGTTTGAGTCCACAAACCCCTGTGTGCTGAGAAATGTTATTTGCTTGAAGACAGATTTAATGAGTCTGAGCCCCATTTTGACAGCCTGGAGCTGAATCCCATTTCAGTCTCGATTCGGGTCTTTCTGTTCCAAGGTCCTCAGGGCGCCTGGGGTATATGCAGACTCACCCAGAGCTGAGCAGATGGGAAGCCCTTTGTCACCCATCCCCCAGATGTCTCAAGTGTGCTCATATTCCAGAACCACGTGATCCCCCAAGGGTCAGCTTTGTGGCTGCTGGGCCACCCTTGGAGTTTGACAAATCCGAGTCCCCTGTGACTCGAGTCCAGTCTCTCCAGGCTCACCCCGTGGCTGTCTCCTTCCAGGACACAGCGCTCAGCTCCGGTCTCCCTGCCCCAGCACGGATCTCTCGAGGGGCTCGGGGTTCCTGACGTCAAAGGCCAGGAGGGAGGATGGACGGCGGAGCAGTCCGACTCTCTCTCCTGCACACCTGTTCCCTGACACCAGGGCACACAGAGGCCTGGCCACCTGCTTGGAAAAGCAGGTATGAGGCCTCCCAGAAAGCAAGATCTGACTATTTCTTTCCCAACACCCACTTTGGAGTTTTTACAGCTTTAAGATGGAAATGATTTTTTTTTCCCCCAGAGGATTGAGCCTCAGTCTACCTCCCAGTTGTGAATTACTCTAGGCAGATGAATATGCCCTGCCTAATTACTAGAGTTCAGATATTCGGTTCAGATATTTTCTCTTAGTCCAGACTGTCCTGGCCCCATCTTTCCTATAGGAGCGAGTCCCGCACCATTTCTGCGTTCCTCTGATCTGTACACATGGGACTCTCATTAGTTTGCTGGCGTCCCGGCATGCAGGGAGTAGAGCTAAACATCTTCTTGATTCAGAATTTGGTCACAATGGTAAAGATTTAATGTCTGAGCACATACTGTATGATTTCAATAGGAAGATTATAATGCCCTCGAAAATAATTTTGTGTTTGGTTCCTCAGCTTATTTTCTTTAGGAATCACTGCAGAAGTGTACATCACATTGTACTACTCCCTTATCTGCCAGCTCCGTCCTTGTAAATGGCCCCTAACTCTGTAAATGACACAGGGCTCAGCCTTCGCGTGGAGTCTCTGCTTACTCCTTCCTCACTGACCACATTGAAACTCTACTTCTCAGGCACCTAGATGGCTCTGCCAGTTAAGCATCTGCCTTTGGCTCAGGTCATGATCTCAGGGTCCTGAAATTGAGTCCTGTGTCCAGCTCCCAGCTCAGCAGGGAGCCTGCTTCTCCCTCTCCCCTTGCTTGTGCTCATGCTCTCTGTCGAATAAATACATAAATCTTCAAAAACAAAAAAGTAAATAAACTCTATTTTTCTACCTTTTCCCCATCTGCCTTCTCTTGAAGTTCATCCCTGTTCTCCATCTTCCCTGCTGTCTGGTTAGTGGAGACCACCGTCCCCCTGTGTCTGGGGCAGAGTCATGGCTTCGCTCCTCCCTCCAGATCTCGTTTCCTTCCAGCACACCTTCCTCAGCGAAGGCGGGTCTGGCTTACCAACACGCATATTCCATTGGGGCCTTTCCCTACCCAACACCCCAAGGAATCTCACTGCCCACCCGGTAAAGTCTTGCCTGCCTTAAGTGACTTACAAGGCGCACAGGATGTCCTGGTCGCTCCCCTACCACTGATCACTCTCTCCTGCAAGTCCTTGTTCACCTGCCATTTCTTCCCCAGCAGGCTGTGGAGCTGTGGCCTCATCACTGCCTCGTCACTGCCTGTCACTACCTTGTCACTGCCCATCACCACCGCGGCACTGCCTCATCACTGTCCATCACTGCCTGTCACTGCCACATCACTGCCCGTCACTGCCTCGTCACTGCCTGTCACTACCTTGGCACTGTCTCACCACTACACGTCACTGCCTGTCACTGCCCATCACTGCCCATCACTGCCCGTCACTGCCCTTCACTGCCCGTCACTGCCCTTCACTGCCTCGTCACTGCCCCGTCACTGCCCGTCACTGCCTGTCACTACCTCGGCACTGTCTCACCACTACCCGTCACTGCCTTGTCACTGCCTCATCACCACCTTGGCACTGCCTCATCAATGTCCATCACTGCCTGTCACTGCCTCATCACTGCCTGTCACTGCCTCGTCACTTCCCATCACTGCCTTTCACTGCCCGTCACTGCCTGTCACTACCTCGGCACTGTCTCACCACTACCCGTCACTGCCTCGTCACTGCCTCATCACCACCTCGGCACTGCCTCATCACTGTCCATCACTGCCTCGTCACTGCCTCATCACTGCCCGTCACTGCCTGTCACTGCCCGTCACTGCCTCGTCACTGCCTGTCACTACCTCAGCACTGTCTCACCACTACCCGTCACTGCCTCATCACTGCCTCATCACTGTCCATCACTGCCTGTCACTGCCTCATCACTGCCCGTCACTGCCTCATCACTGCCCATCACTGCCCGTCACTGCCTCGTCACTGCCTGTCACTACCTTGGCACTGTCTCACCACTACACGTCACTGCCTGTCACTGCCCATCACTGCCCATCACTGCCCGTCACTGCCCTTCACTGCCTCGTCACTGCCCGTCACTGCCTCTCACTACCTCGGCACTGTCTCACCACTACCCGTCACTGCCTTGTCACTGCCTCATCACCACCTTGGCACTGCCTCATCAATGTCCATCACTGCCCGTCACTGCCTCGTCACTGCTCCATCACTGCCCGTCACTGCCTCGTCACTGCCCGTCACTGCCCGTCACTGCCTGTCACTACCTCGGCACTGTCTCACCACTACCCGTCACTGCCTCATCACCACCTCGGCACTGCCTCATCACTGTCCATCACTGCCTCGTCACTGCCTCATCACTGCCTGTCACTGCCCATCACTGCCTCATCACTGCCTGTCACTGCCTCATCACTGCCCATCACTGCCCGTCACTGCCTCATCACTGCCCGTCACTGCCCATCACTGCCCATCACTGCCTCATCACTGCCTCGTCACTGCCTGTCACTGCCCATCACTGCCTGCAGCATCTTGAGCATGAAGCATAGTGAACAGCTGATGCTTGGTATTTGTGGCAGAGAATGAAAGAAGGAATGAACTCTAAAGTCCATTCCTAAAAGTCACATTTTTAAGCCATTAAGGTGACATAAAATCAGTTCTGTATAAGTAGAATAGAGTTGAAAAATTGAAACCGGATTTTTTTGTTTTGTTTTAAGATTTCATTTATTTGACAGACAGAGATCACAAGTAGGCAGAGAGGCAGGCAGAGAGAGGGGGAAGCAGGCTCCCTGCTGAGCCAAAAGCCCTATGCGGGGCTTGATCCTAGGACCCCAGGATCATGACCTGAACCGAAGGCAGAGGCTTAACCCACTGAGCCATCCAGGCGCCCCCAAACTGGAATTTTGCTGAGTTACGATAGCAGCTTGGCCTGACTCAGGAGCCATTTGATACGAGTCTCGAGTGCAGACTCCTGAACCCGATCCGCTGCTTTGAAGTCTTGCTTCTGCCTCTTCGCTTGGAAAACTTACTTAACTTCTATAGGCTTCCGTTTCCTCCTCTGGAAAATGGGGATAATAAAACCTCTACTTCCTAGGGTTATTGGGATAATTAAAGGATTAACATATTAAAAACATGTAGGATAGTCCCATGTACATAGTAAGTACTACGTGAGTGTGAACTATTATCGTTCAAGTAAGATAGCTTTCAATATCTGAAAGTAGAGAAGCAGACACGTAAGTTTTGAAATCTCTATATATAGCATGTGTTCACATGTAACAGTTTCAATATCTAAAAGTATACTTTGTCCCAGTAAGCTTGGAAGAACAAATGGAAAGAAATAACAGTTTTAAAAGAAGCTCCATGGGGCGCCTGGGTGGCTCAGTGGGGTTAAGCCTCTGCCTTCAGCTCAGGTCATGATCTCAGGGTCCTGGGATCGAGCCCCACATCAGGCTCTCTGCTCAGCGGGGAGCCTGCTTCCTCCTCTCTCTCTACCTGCCTCTCTGCCTACTTGAGATCTCTGTCTGTCAAATAAATAAATAAAATCTTAAAAAAAAAAAAAAGCATCTCCAGACTCATGCATGACTTTGGGTGAATCAAGAGCTCAATGTTATTTGTAACGTCTTCATCGCCGTCGTTCAAGAAGGTAGCCACAGATCTAGTGATATAATTATGTCACCCACTTATGTGTAAGTTGACGTGAAATAATGAGACAGCAAGCAGGAAGCTATTACCCCTTCTTGCCAAGTGAGGTAAGTATCAGATAATGAATGGCAGGAGAGTATTTTAGAAAAAAATATTTTTTTTCCTAGGATATCCAGTCTCTCAGGCAACAAACTGCTTACAAGATAAGTCCTCCTCAGACAAAACCGTATCTAAAACACCTTCTCATCCCAGGAGCAATAGGGTCCCAGAGGTCCTTGTTAGAAAGGCAATCACAGCAAATGCTGTGAGAAAGGGAATAAGATTGTGTGTTTGAACATTAGAAGGGAAACAAGGACTTTTTTTTATCCGTACAGTCAAAGTGAAAAGGTGATTAGTTCATATATCCAATGAAGGTAAATATGTCTCCAGAGCTGATCCAGACCTTTCAGAACACATCAACCACGGAGACCAGAGGACTGGCTCAAGCATAATGGAGAAGCAAAAGGAAAGCAAGCCCTCATGCCTACATGGGAGCACTTAACCACCTCTCTGCAGGGGAGCTCCTCGTGGTGTCTTCCTAGGATAGTTTTGTCTCTCAAGGATCTTCTACTGCCACTCCTTCCCTCCCTTTCTCATTTTTTAATGGGAATTTTTCATGGGAGAATGCAGAGCCTGTGGACGACAAATCTATCCGAAAGATCCAAAAAAGTGGGAGGAAGAAGAGCATTGCCGAAGTCATCACAATCCCAAAACCTTACTGTGCCAAGTAGGTACTTTGTCTTGGTCCATCAAATACTCATAAAAATCAGCCACGGAATGTATTACAGAAATTTGACAAGGATAAGTTATTCTAAGCTGAAAGTAGGAGTAAGAAGAGGGAGCACCACTAACTTACAGTCATTACTTGTAATAAAAGACTTTATCCGCATCATATTGGCAAAATCTTTCCTTTAGGTACGAATAATTAGGGCAGGATAAATGGCGGTGGGCTTGAACCTGGGCATTGAACAGAAATCCTGGCTGGAGGTCTCTGTGGGTGAAGCCACAGTGTAAATGGAATCAATGTCCTCTTGGAGAGTGAATACTTTTAAAAAATCTATCACTTGGTTACTCAACATGAGGAAACAAACGATGATAAAATACAGGTATTGTAATGCAGGGTCAATAATCAGCAGGAAATCCATACTGCTATTTGAAAACACCCTAAAGCAAACCTAGGAAAAGTGTGTGGTATGAAGCAAAAAGAAAGACCGGGAGCTTTCCAGCCTCTCCCACTTCCCAATCTCATCGCCCTCCTTCCTCCCTCTGCCTCCCTGTGTCTCATTTCTCAACCGCCAATCACCAGCACTTCTTCCCCAACCTTCTACATTCAGAACCTCACAGACAGCACAACATCTGGCAAATAATAGGCTAGTATTGTCAAAATACATTTCTCCAAAGATGGTCATTTTTTTTTTTTTCCTAAATGAGAACCCCAAGCCCATATACTGTGGTAGGTTAGGGATGAACTAGAAATCTAGAAGGCTAAAAATAATTTGAGGCATATTAATATTATCCCAAGATCTCTAGTGGAACATCTTGGAGTTCTTTTTTATTCTTTCCTTCTCCTGTCCCTAGCTCTCCTTCTTCCATCTAATCGCCCCAAATGGAGACTGTAAGAACCATAACTGCGGAGCACTCCCTACAAACCCTGATGAATATATTTTCCTAAATCCTGCAAACATCAAGTAAGGTAGACAGCACAGCCCTCATTACTAAGGTTGAGAGACTGCCAGAGATCCACCTAAGGCCACGGAGCTAGCAAGTGCCAAGGATCATCTTAACCCATCTTCATTATAACCCATTTTCTCCCCCAAGATGGCCTCATCACCCTTGCATGCTCTTACTTCCAGAGCTGCGAGACTTTGAGACTCATCTCCCTTCAACCTGATGTTCACAAGCAGCTCCAAGATCATTTTCCCAGTCAACGCTTTTGGATCACAAATCTGTTGTGCAATTTGTTTTATCTCTGTTTCCTGAACAATACTGTAGGGGGCGGGAAGAGGGTCCAAAGGAAGGCAATTAATGAAATCACGAGAAAGGAGGGACCACAGTGTAATAACAACAGATTAAGTGACTTAGGACTATGGGAAGTCGAGGCCAAGGAGAGAAGCTGGCCTCCAACGATGTCAGAGGCCCAGGGAGCAAACTCAGAACAAGGCAGCAAGTCGGAAAAATTCACGAAGCTGAAAGAAGCGTTGTGTGGAGAACTCTGAAAGGAAGAGCACTTTAAGAGAATGAATAATAGACTTCTGGAAAATTCTACTCTCTGAGATGCTAAGCATAAAACACTTAAATGACTTTAAGGCGGCTTTGGATAACTTACGGACAATAACCTGTGCATAAAGGAAGCTTCTGCTCTTTGGATTACACTTTCTTTCTTTCGAGTCTAAGATCACCGATGACAGTGACTCTCCTTTTTCTTAGAGGGTACTCTGCGGCGATGGTGAGAGAGAGAATCATAGACGGAATGGCTAAGCATCTTACTCTGCAGGGAAAGGCCACGTAGCTCGGTTCCAGCTCTGACTCTGCCGCGCACTAATTCGGTCCACTGTTTTTCCTAAGCTTGAAGGTCAATCTCTGGAAATTGAGGGAAAGGACACGTCTCCCTCAGAGCTTGATTGTGAAAATGAAGAAAAGATATCCACGTTTGACACCACTCCCAGAACACAGTAAGTCTGAATAATGGTTCGAAGTCTATGCCTCTTCCCTTCTAAATAAGGAAGAAAACAGGAGAGCAGGAAAGGGAGAAGGAAGGAAGAGAGGAAGCAACAAGGGACATGGAGGGAAAGGAGGGATTTTTAAAATAAAAATAGGCCTGGGTATTTCAAAGGAGAACTCTGTAGCCACGTCAAACACACTGAACATCAAAACTGCTCCGTTAACATGAGTGGCGCGTGTGAAAAATTAAATTAGTAGAAATGAGTGAAACAGATAGTTACCAAATAATCCGACAAGTTAACGAATCATTAGGTAACCGTTGGCAAGGAAGAAAAGAAAACAAAGTGCAAAATTACGTGCTGATGGAACTTTTCCCCCAGAGATATTCCCAGGCGGCACCCAGCAACCTCAGAGCCACAACGCCGTGAGCTCAAGTTCACGGGCTCGTCTGGGAGTCTGCGGTCTGGGAGCGAGAGAGGAAGACGGCCGGCAATGAGGCCCAAGAGGGCGTCTGAGAAGGGCCACAGGACTGGGCTTGGGTGACCCGACTTTCCCAGCTCATAAAGGTTTGATGGACTGATAGTGTAAATAATTTACTCGAAACCTAACTTTGGAAAGAAGAATGAAAAGAATGATAATAAATAAGAGAAAAGCAGATACTATGAAGTCTGTTAAACCTCAGGCCTGACCTCTGACCAGCTCTCCAAAAGCACCCAGAGAGTTAATTTAGCAAATTTCAATGGAAACTTTAACTGCTTCACGGTCAATAAGGCTGTGAAGTTGTTCCCTGTAGCGCCTCTGAAAGACAACTGTGGAAAACCAGTAAAGCTTGAGACATTTATTTCCAGCCATTTCCTTTGCCTGCCTGCAATTCCCCTTCATGTCATCAATCTCTTGATATACTCTTAAAAAAATCATTATCCTCTTCTTCTGACCTGGAGGGATTCTTTCCTCCTCTTTCTGACTCGGAGCAGCAGCCACTCTTTGGTGTTAAATCAGACAACTTGATAACAGCTCAGAACTCCAATCTGTATGGAGGGAGAAAAATACTTCTTCCCCCCAATTCCCATCCTAAGTTCCACATAGTAAAGTGTTCAAATGCTGTCTTGTGAATAATCAGCGACGCGCAAGGGCTGGTGCACGGTGCCCAGAAGCTGGAAACATGGATTTTTGACATCAGCTCCCTTAGTGCCATTCGTCATCTGAGACTCTCGGCCTTTTATGTTTTTTTAAAGAAGGCATGAAAGCGTGGGCTCCGATGTGAGAGGGTTAGCCTAAAAAAACGGTAGGTTATCTTTGAAAGCATTCGACGTTTTTCATAGGAAAAGATGTCCTAAACAGAAAACTTTATTTTCAGAAAACAGTGAAGTTTTTCTTTATGATCTAGTTTGTATTAGAACGTTCTGTCACTTATAGATATTTATTACATAATTCGTGTCAGTAAGTTTCAAACTCTTTGGGCCCATGAGCCAGATTTATTTATCCCAGCCACGGCAATTCAAAATCCAGCAAAGTGCTAGGAATAAGAAGGACTTTGATACATTGTAATGATCTTATTTGCTTAATAGCAAATTAAAAACACTGTGGGTTCTTTCCCCAAGAACAAGATCACGTAGTAATCAATAATTATCTTGAAACCATAAAGTACTGCCATGAACTAAGAAGACATTTATCCATTGTTGGATATGATTTTAAATCGTGCTAGTCCTTTTCTGTTTGGGTACACTACAGAGAGAAATATGTAATTTTCTTTTACTCTGAGAGACCAGACTCTAGAATATCACCCCCATTACGTGAATAATTACAAGAGAAAGAGTTACATCAATACTTGTACCAAGATAGTCCTTTGATTTAATTTTAAAGAAAAAAAATTGAGAGAAGCCTTTTATTTTGATAGTTGTCTTTTAGCAGAAAACAATAAATACAGTAAACAAAATTAATTACCATTTAATTACACAGCTAGGTGGTAGCTTTATTAATGTTTTGTTTCTATCACTTTCATCTGAAGTCTGGAAAGTTTTCTCACAGAATGCAAGATCTGCGTGAGTGAGAGGAATGACAAGGATGTGCTCTTGTCACAACAAAGGACTTGGGAAGAGTGAGAAGAACGAAACAAGGAAGAGGGGACCTGGGTTTGAAAGCAGGTTCAAAGACCAGCCTCAAATTTCTCAACCTTGCTGATTGCAGCACCCCCTAGAAGGCTTTTATTTATTTATTTATTTATTTATTTATTTATTTATTTAAGATTTTAGATTTATTTATGAGAGAGAGAGAGATTGACTGAGAGAGAGAGCATGAGCCGGAGGAGAGGGAGAGAGAGAAGCTGACTCCCCACTGAGCAGGGAGACAAATGAGATGCGGGGCTGCATCCCAGGACTCTGGGATCATGACCTGATCCAAAGTCAGACGCTTAACCAACTGAGCCACCCAGGCATCCCTTTAGGAGGCTTTTAAAGGGTAGTGATGATGCCTTCACTCTAGTCTCAATGGTTCTGATTTCATTGGTCAGGCTTGGGGCTGGAGCAAAGGTATTTATAAAAAGCTCTCCACACTCTCTCAGTGTGTAACCAGGGCTGGGAGTGGCCTGGAACAGGCCAACTGCCTGGGGTGCCCATGCCTGGGGGCTCTTGAGACATTTTCACATGGTCCATGAAGTCATAAAACTTGTCACAATAATACTACAGCATCATCTGACTTTTCCACCGTGTTGACATTCGCAGGGGCGGATACAAGCAATGATGGGTAAAGAGCGGGCATACTGGCATGAATCAAGATAGAGGCCATGACCCACAGTGATCCTTATCATATTTTTTACCGTATAACATTGTGCATAAAAAAAAAAAACAGATTCTCTTAAGAATGACCTCGATGAAATGGAAAATAATATTAATTTTATGAAATGTCAAACCTTGACTATATGTCTTTTCAATACTCTATGTAACAAAATGGGAATTACATATAAATCCTGTCCACTGTATCCTAAAGGACAATGTTATCTGGAAGAAAAACACTTGTGTGATTGAGGTGGGAGCTAAAATTAGCCAACGTTTTTGTAAAACACCCACTTTATTTGAGTGAGTGACTAACAGGCAAACTATGGTTATAATAAGGATTTAGGTATTTGGTAGACATTTTATTGGAAATGGATGAAGTAAGCCCAGTGCGTCAAAGGAAAACAACTACCAGTCTGTATTATCCATGATGAGGTTGGGTTTTCATGTGCAAATTAAATTTTGGAATACTTACATCCACAACTGTGAGACTTAACAGCTTCCCACTACTTAAAGACTTCCGTTGTGCGATCAGTATTTACAATAATAAATGTATTTCTTGATATTGTATAATGAAGTCACCATTTCTAAGAGCCGCAGAAATCAATTACACAATATTTTCCAAATGATCGCACGATGCTACAATCTTAGGAGCGAATAAAAGACTCATGATCGCACGGGAGAAACCAATGGATTTCAATGTAACAGAGTAGAAGAAGTTCACTGCTAGAATGTTGCATACCATATCATGAACTATCAAAAGAAGTTCAATTAAAAAAAAAAAGAAGTTGTTCAGTTTCTACACTGCATACAGCCTTAAAGAAATTACCACTTGTCAAGATTTGGGGTCCCATCAAAGAAGACAATCCATTTTCTGAAAAGGTAATTAAAATACTCTTCCCTTTTCTAACTGCATAGCTGCGTGAGGGCCAAATTTTCTTTTAGGACTTTAGTTAAAAGAATGTATTGTAAGAGTGAAGGGAGAAAAAAAAACAAGAATCCAGCCTTCTTTCTTCAAGCTAGGCATTAAAGAGATCTGCAAAAATGCAAACCAATATCCCTCGTCTCCCTGACTTTGCTTGGAAAACTAGTTATTTTTCACAAAAATATTTCATGTTGACACATCATGAGTTTGTTATTTTTATTTATTTTTTTTTTAAATTATGAGGTTTTTTTTTTCCAATTTTTTATTTATTTTCAGCGTAACAGTATTCATTGTTTTTTCACCACACCCAGTGCTCCATGCAATCTGTGCCCTCCCTAATACCCACCACCTGGTTCCCCCACCCTCCCACCCCGCCCCTTCAAAACCCTCAGGTTGTTTTTCAGAGTCCATAGTCTCTCATGGTAAATGGCTCCATACTACTTCTTTTTTTTTTTTTAAAGATTTTATTTATTTACTTGACAGACAGAGATCACAAGTAGGCAGAGAGGCAGATAGAGAGAGAGAGAGGAGGAAGCAGGCTCCCCGCTGAGCAGAGAGCCCGATGCGGGGCTCGATCCCAGGACCCTGAGATCATGACCAGAGCCGAAGGCAGAGGCTTTAACCCACTGATCCACCCAGGCGCCCTCCATCCTACTTGTTAAGACGGTAAAGATCAATAGATGTAAGACACATCAACTTAGCGGTTCTCAGTCGTTTTTAAGAGTGTGTAGGGGTCCCAAGACCAAAGCACCTGGGAACTGCTGCCCCAAATCAGGGATGCGGGTGACAGAGCCAGGCCAGATGAAGGCTGTCAGGGTAGCTATGAGGGAGCAGAGATGGAATTTGATACCAAAGCCCCAGGGGAGCCAGGAAAGGTTTGAGGAACCACGTGACATGGCCAAGGGGAGCCGATCCAGAGAGAGATGCTGTCATGTGGAGAAAATGACGGGGTTCAGGCACGAGAAGGCTGAGACCTGACACAGAGATTCGATTCTGACCTGCGGAAAGGAAGATGCAACTATTTTGACAGCCCTAGAGGAAATTATTCTGATTTTTAAGGCAGGGAGTAAGCATTTACTCTAAGAGGCTGTCTTTGGGGGACTCCTAGGAATACATATGCCTCAGGGTATCCAAGAGGTAGGGAGGAAGCGAGGCCTTGAGGAGGAGCATTAGAAATTAAACTCTGGGGCAGCCGGGTGGCTCAGTCGGTTAAGGGTCTGCCTTGGGCTCAGGTCATGATCCCGGGGTCCTGGGATCGAGCCCCGCACTGAGCTCTCAGCTGAGCAGGGAGGCTGCATCTCCCTCTCTCTCTGCTTTCTTTCTCTCATTCTCATGTAAAATAAATAAATAAATAAATAAATAAAATCTTCATGAAATACTTAAAAAAAAAAAAAAGAATTAAACTCTGCTTTGCTCTGGTAAGGTTATTTCTTGCCCCCAAATTCTCTGTGGTCACCTAGCGGATGATCCCATATCTAGTCTTTTCTCAGAATCCACACATGTAGTTCAGTTGATCATCTCGGTCACAAACGTGTCATACGATGTACATTTCCAGGTTTGACATCAGGAAGAGCGAGTGAGGGACAGAGAGAGAGAGAGAGAGAGAGAGAGAGAGAAGTCCACCAGGGAGCTCTCGGGTGGCTCAAGGGGCCAGAAAGGAAGGGCTGGCTCTTCTTGGAGAGTCGGAGAGCACCAAGCCACGCTCAGGGAAGGGCGCGGGATTACACCCATGAGCTAAAGGTTGTAGAGAACGAGACAGGTTCGATTCCTGGGATAGGAATCGGAAAGTCGAGGTGCTTACTTTACCCTGTGACGCTTGAGGGTTGACAGAACACACCTACGAGAGAGGACGGGGGCGCTGCTCTCGCTGAGCCATGAAGAACTGCGAAGAGCCACTTGCAGATCAGATCGCCACATTCCACCCGCACTACGCGTCCCGCCGGGGTGTTGTCCCGTGAAACAGATCCACCAGGGTAAGCTCGTCACAGGAGAGCGATAAGCAACCGGCTGATGTTCCACTGAAGTTTGGCTTTCGTGGTGATGATACCCAAGTAAGTTATCACTCGCTCCTCGTGGAAAAGAAGAGAGCCTGTCCGGACCCAGCAGAGTATGAAGAAAAACCCTACAAAACCCTCAAACCTCTCTCTCAGACAAAATACTTCTTTATTCGGACCTAGTACTCACATTGTCCAGGGACAGCGGCCGAGTTCCCTCTGTAGTCTCAGAACTAAGGCGACATTCCCCTGCCTCCTCGTTTTGAACCTTGCTTCCGACCTCTTTGTGGTCCTCCGGTCCACAGCCAGGAGCCTTGTGCCACAGCGGTGTGTCCTCCAAAGTGCACAGGCTGACGTGTGTGAGCGCGAGGGAGGGGATGCGCAATCCATTTCCTGAGGGATGCAGAGAAAATTCAGTTTTTTAAGAAATTTGCTAAATAGCATGGATTTCTTAATATTGAGTTCATGTTGTGGTCCCATGTGGGGGAAGATAATTTCAGATCGGCCTCAGACAGATGCACCCAGAAATCTCTTTGGAAGTATATCAAAACCAGTGAAGTCAATACCAGTGCATTACATGCGCCTCTGAGAAGGTCAGTTGCAGACGTGATATCATGGACCCAGAGAGCTACTAACACTTTGAGTTGGTGATACAGTTTGCTGTTTATTTAATTTACCAGTGGTTTCAAATAGCTGAATTAATAGCACTTAAAATGGAATAATAAAACTTGATGAGATGATCAAAATAAAGGTTTCTTTTCCAACTTATTGAGGTAAGAGGTTCTCTGATTGCTGGTTAAGTTTCCTCTGTACAGTCGAAGGGGACTGGCACTGAAGAAGTTCTCCGGGGGAGACATAAAAGATTAAGATCTCACCTGCTCAATGCAGGTGGGTGGTCTGATGGGGCAAAGGAAGCTTATGGACGTTCTCCTTAAATTCTGTGTTTCTTGAGTGACCTCGGGAAGAAGGTAATTCCACGAGAGTGAGCATGTAGGAGGAGGTGGGCGAGGAGAGGAGATTGGAAATAATGTCAAAGAGTCGCAAGAGAATGGATCCTGGCTGCTGGGAGGCATCGGGAGTTGACAGCAGTCGACGCAGGTGAGTGAGGCCCACAGTGGTGATCGAAATTCCACCGCAGGAAGATTCAGAGACGCTGGCCCACGAGAGAGCTTGATGTAACCGGGGTTACGTGTTAGCCAAGCAGCTGGATGGATGATTAGGGGTTAACCATGAACTTCAACTGGCAAAGAAGAGCAGTATGAGAACAGGTGGTGGGGGAGAGTGTTGTAGTAGGTTCGTTTAATTTTAGGTCTTGCTTGGCTAAAAACATTGTTGGAATCGAAGAATGGAAGGGACTCATCTGGCCAAACAGGGAGTCTTGGAATTTTTCTCAAGGTGCCATTGGTCTTTGCTGTCTTAAGATGGACTTGGATAAAGATTAGATATGTATTATATAAATTAAATCCTTCTTTTTCTTTGTTTTGGCTATTTATGATAATTAGATCTCTCCATACCAAGTTTATTAAAATGATGGGGCATGGGGCACCTGAGTGGCTCAGGTCATGTTCCCCGGGGTCCTGGGATGGAGCCCCGCATCGGCCTCTCTGCTCAGCCGGAAGCCTGCATCCTCCTCTCTTTCCGCCTGCCTCTCTGCCTACTTGTGACCTCTGTCTGTCAAATAAATAAATAAAATCTTAAAAAAAAAAAAAAAAGATGGGGCATATTTTAAAATCTAGTTTGATACCTTTGTTTCTCAATATTGAAAATCTTTGCTCCATCGAGAATTTGATTTGGCATGAGGTGTAAAAAAGGTTCAGAGTTTTTCATCCAAGTGGATAATTCCTCCTTTAGTTCTCGTTTTTCTTCCATTTGAAGACATCCTAAATGTTTTTACAAGAGAATAAAATGGCATATATTTTGAGAAAAGGAGGAAAGTGTTTGGACCTTTTATTATGTGGTCAGAAGTGTCTGAAGTTAATGTAGCAAATTTTATTACTGAGTGCTTATGAATAAACTATAAAATGCAATTGAAGAAAAAATGTAAATTCGATCAGAAAGACACAACAAATACCAAGTTCTTGGGAAATCTCCAAATTGTAAAATTGTTAATTATTTCTAAATTAACCTAGGATGTCAATGTGACACAGTCAAAATTCTAAAGGCTTTTTGGAGAAAAAAAAACATAATAAAATAATTCTATAATAACCTAGAAGAACCAAAATGTAATAACTTTAAGACATTGAGATTTTTTAATGGGAAATATTTAATATGCTTCCTATAAAAATAAAACTTCTTTAGAACTAGGAAATTGAATCTAAAGTTTTATTGGGAGAATAAAAATGTGTCAATGTTAAAACAATTAACATTTTTATATTAAAGCATGAATAAACACTGAGTTCAGAGGAATAGAATAATAACTCTAGAAATATGCCAAAATACATAGAAGTGTATTATGAAGTAACAGTGACATTTCACTTAGGGAAAAGCAGAATAATAAGTAAATGGTAACTATTAAAGATCATCATACCGACTGAGCAGATATGAACAGATTCCAAAATGATAAACTACTGATATAAGTAATAAAATAATATTGTTTTAAGTCATCTAAAAGGTCAAAGCTTTTCTAAATATGACATAAAAACAAAGGCCATGTAATTAAAAAGTGTTACATTTAAATACATTTTTTAAAAAATGCCTGCATGTGCAAAAGCATTATATACAATGACAAGACACTTAAAAAATTGGAGTTTTTCCCAAACCTATAATAACATCACAAAGTAATTAAGCTGACATAAAGACTGCCCTTAAATCAAAAGGAAATGTGAAAAAAAAGATAGAAGTGAATACTAAAAAATCACCTAAATAAAATATAAATTTTAAGAATGAAAGTAAGCTGAGCACTACAGATCATATGAAAAATGCAAATTGAATTTCAACATATCTTCTATCAGATTGGCAAAGATCAAACTGTGTGAAAACCTACTACTTTTGTGACAATGCAAGAAAAGTTGTCATTTTATTTTTGCTGGTAGGAGGGTAAACTGGTATAAGCTTTAAAGAAGGCTATATTGCAATATCTAAGTTAAGATACATACTTTAGATGTAACAATTCTACTTAAAGAAATTTATCTTATATTTATTATTGCTTATCTGATATTAAAGGTGATTAACTACAGCCTTCAAATACATTAATAAGTGGACTATACAAATCTCTACCATGGAATATTCTATAGTTGCATAAAAATGAGGGAACAGAAAAATATATGTATATGAGTCTATATATTTACAACATTCCTTTAAAGGATATATATACAAGACATACACACATGTCCCCAGTACATGCTAACTGTCTCTGGAAGAGGGAATGGTTTTCTGGAAATCAATGAAGACTTCCAACTCTACATTCCTTAGTATTTTAGAATTTTGAACCACATGAATATATTACATATTTATTTATGTATTTGTTTATTTTCAAAGATTTATCTATTTACTTGAGAGAGGGCACATGACCTAGTAGGGGGCAGAGGGAGAGAATCTCAAGCGGACTCCCCACTAAGCAAAGAACCCAACATGAGGTTCAATTCCATGTCCTATGAGATCATCATCTGAGCCGAAATCAACACTAGAACGCAGACTGAGCCCCCCCACGGACCCCTTTATTTCTTAAAATATGTAATATATTTGGGGTGCCTGGGTGGCTCAGTCAGTTAAACATCTGACTCATGATCTCAGGGTTGTGATTTTGAGCTCCACAACACGCTCTGGGCTCAGTACAGAGTCTGCTTGAGATTCTTCCTCTCCCTCTGCCCCCCACCCCATCTCATGCTCTCGCTCTCAAATAAATAAATAAATAAATATAAAAACAGAGAGGAGATAAGAGAAGATATCCCTTTGATGAAGATCGATGTTCAATACCTCTCTCAGATTTTGTCTGAAAATGTCTTCAATTTCATTCTCATTCTTGAAAGTTAATTTTATTAGGCACGCAATTGTTAATTGATAGTTATTTCCTCTCCAAACTTAGAGGAGTTATTTACACCATCTTCTGGCTATAGTGGGTGCTGTTGAGAGTCAGCCCTACAAATAAATTTCCTGTTTTTGTAGGGAGTCTGTTTTGTCTGAATATTTTCCACATCTCTTTATCTTCATGTCATTAATTGTCCAAATAATGTGTGTATATATGAGTTTATTTTTATTTATTTATTCTGCTTGGAATTCACTGTGCTGTGAAATCTAATGATTCATGTCTTTCAACATATATTTGAAATTCTCATCACTTTTCAAAATATTTCCTCTCTGCCATTTTCTCTCTCTATATATATAGATGGCTTTATTTTGTCAACTGACGAAATACTAAGTTTAACTTTTTTCATATCGAAACATTTCTAAATGGGATTGCAGATTATTATCAGCAGCATTCTATAATTTGGCAATGTCTTTCATGTTTTGTCTACCCCGAATGTCTCAAAACTTTATTCCATATTTTCCATACACTGTGGCCATAACGAATGTCTGCGCTGTGTTTTGAGTGATTTCTTTTGATGCGTCTTCCAGTTTGTCATCCCCTCTTCAGCCCTATCTATCATGCTATTGAGCTTATACATTACATTTTACATTTAATTGGTTATATTTTCACTTCTACATGTTTTTGTCCCTTGGTCAGCCTCTGAGTCCAATTATCCAGGTTAAAAGTTAAAAATCTCAAAAATTCCTCAGGCTTTTGGGTTCTGCTTAATCCCTCTGCCTTTTCTACTCATTGAGTTTGGTCACTAAAATCTCCCTGGGTTTTTGTAAACTCAGACAATCATTTAAAAGTACATGTCTTACATTATCCAGCATTTCTAGGGGGTATATCCAGCATGCTCAAGCTGTTTTAAGCACCTAATCTGCAAGTTGCTGACAAATGAAATAAGGAAGGGGCTCTCCATGACTTAGGGGGTAGGTGATGACAGCTACCCAGGAGACATTGTATGACAATGACAAGGAAGAACAGGGTCAGATGGTTGCAAAGGAGCTGGAAGTATTCCAGGAGGAAAGAGAAGAAATACTTTAGATGTGGCAATAGAGAGCAAGGAGGTCGGATTCTTTATTCTGAGTTAGTTGCGATGCCAAGGAAAAAAATAAAGGTCTTCATTTAAAGGGGATGCAAAAAACAGTGTTTCATGAATCATCAAAGTTGCAGCTAAGACCAAAGGTAAATGAAACGTTTAGGGCAGAAGCTGGAGACAGAGCAGGTTTTCTTGGTTAAGGCTGTAAGAGTCCATAGATACAAAGGGGGATGGAGGCAAGTGAGACAAATGGTGGAGGCCGCTTAGGGAGTGAGGGCGGAAGTAGAGGAAAATCTCCAGCTCAGAGGGTGTGTGACACACTCTTGTAGGGACAACCCCTCTGCTTCAGGCACAGCGACGATACATTTCAGAATGAACACCATCAGGTCTCACCAAGCCCTACACGAGATCATCATTGCTACGGATCGGATCTGGAACACAGACACAACATGGGAGTTGGAACTGAACCCAGTAGCAGCAGCAGCAGCAGGCAGACAGTATGGAGATTGGTGACGGCTCCAGAGCAACGAGCAATAAGAAATGTCTCCTCATCAAATCAGGGGCCAAACCTAGTACACTGCTTGAAGCCATGTGCTTGTTTGGAATCACTCTGCTTGCAATATAAATATTAGGAAAAACAACCACAGACGATCTGACTGCTGCATTTATATACTTTACAGAGGGAGGCAGAGAAACGACTTTACATCCAGAATGTGGACCATTTGTTTCAATGACTAGGGCTGCGGTGATCCCAGCGGCATTGGAACAGGAGCCCAGAACCATCCTAAGGAGAGTTCATCCCGGACCAGGGGGTCAGTGTGGCCGGAGAAGTAAGCCACAGCACTGGAGAACAGTTATTGGAAGAGGGATTGTCAGTGAATGGGAGGGAGGGAGGGAGAGTGGAGGAGGAAGGGAAGGGGAGAGAAGGGAAAAAAGGAGGAGGAAGGAGAGATAAAGGGAACACAAGAATAAACCAGCAACCAGGGTGAGCATGTAAGTCAAAATTGCAAAAATGTGAGGAAAAAGATAAAGCTTGGAAAGACAAGCGGTAAACTAAAAGACAAAACACTCAGGAAATTGATTCACACCAGAAAAAAAAATGAAAATAACAGAACAATTGCAAAGTTGCATTAAAAGAAGCATGGTTAGGACACTCGATGAAGGATAAGGAGCAACAAAGAGCAGGCACGGAATTTACATCACAAATGGTTAGGGAAAAGCAACTTAACATTTTCGGGGAAGAAAAACATAGACTTTGGAACAAAATCTAAATATACATGAAAACTCTGGGACTGGGTCAAATTAAAGGGGGAATAAACGAAATGTTAATCTAAGAGGAGCTCACGTCTATGAAGATGTTCAACACAGAGACCACACTAACGAAAAAGCAGCTGAGCTAAGAGACAGCCAGTCCGGAAACAGGACAGAGAAAAGACATACCCCGGAGGGCAGAGACGTGTCTCTACCCCAAGCGTTAGGGATGGTATTTGGGGAGATAAGAGATGAAGGGATTAGCCCTCCTGGCTCTCAGATGGGCTTCAAACCCAGATGTATTGCCAGGCAGGCCTCCGCCGCATCAGGAAGGTGAAGGGCTGGGAGTTGGTGAAATGTTAGAGCAGGGAGGGGGCCAGGACAGAGGAGAGCAAGCCCCTCAAAGACAGAGGCAGCCCGTGGGAATGCAGAGCCACAGTTATGACACAGTTTTTAAAAGACAATGCATACATCTGGACTTTCAGGTCACAGCATCCGACTCTCAGCGCCGGCAAATGAGGTAATACGGAACTCTACAGAAGCCGGCGGACCCCAAGCAGCTGCCTGCAGGCTGAAATTTGCACCATTCACTTCAAGACAGGAGGGCGATTCAGAATCCTGAATAGGCTCGGTGCGACTCTAGGGTTCTGTTGACCTAGCCCCTCTTTTGTCAAGACCATGCTATTTAAATCAGTATCACAACATCTGTACAATGCACTTCCTATGGGGCCCCTCGTGGATCTCCTTTCCGCGCAGGTACAGTATAGAGGCAGGATTGTTACCTTCCCTGGGAGTCAAGAACTGTGCCTGATATTTTGTGAGGTTGGCCAAAATTATGTCTCTAAGGTCCAGAATACTTCCAGGATCGCTTCCTGAAAAATTATGTTTGGCTTCCTTGTTTTCTTTTAACTAAGGAGAATGATCACATCAGCCACATCTCCCTTCAATAACAAAGACAAAATTTAAATGAATTTTGAAAGAGTCTGTGCTTGTTTGTGCCATAGTCCTTTTCCATAACTTCTAAGCCAGTTAAATGGACACCGTGAAGATATTAACATATTGGAAGATATTTATAATAATTATCTCTTTGGAGAAAAAAACTCATACTTTGTTTTTAAGATTTTATTTTTAATTAATCTCTACACCCCATGTGGGGCTTGAACTTACAACCCCAAGATCAAGAGTCCTATGCTTTACTGACTGAGCCAGCCAAGGGCCCCAGAAGTCATATTTTAAAATGTTCATCTCACCACTTTAATTTGCTCATTTATGTTTCTTAGAATAATATTGCACACAAAAGCACCATCATCTAATAAAAAACTTAGGCATCATAAAATAACAGAGTTACGATGATAGAATGCACTACAGCTACGATTCTCCATCATGACGAGAAGTAATCCAGTGAGCAATCACATGGGGCTTTTTCCTCCTCGTGTCACACGCAGCGTTATACCCAGCTGTGCTGTTCATACAATGAAACAGAGTCAAGGGTTATTTTGAAGGTATTTCTGTGAGAGGGGAAGGTGGACGAGCCACTCTTCTCAGTTATGTCTTGCTTTCATTTCGTCTAAAGACACTTTTTCTTTAAATATTTTACTTGGAAATATTTCAAGTTTTCAGTTAATAAGCACGTCTCAAGAATTATGCCGCTACAATAAATCGTTTAAATGGCCAGGTTATATTCTACAGCGTTGGTCGCTTGAATATTTATCGTAAAGCACCAAGTACTATGATTTCCATTTTTATAATTAAGAAGCAGATCTGGAAAAATAATTCTAAGGGCTAAGTCAAGAATGATAGTGATGTAGTCTCGTAATGTTGTCGAGGTCCTGAGGTATCACTCCCTCTCGTGAACACACTTTGATTAGAAGATCAGTGGAAGAATAATTATTAGAAGCCAAGTCCCAGATACTTTCATGGGAAGCGAACTTGGGTCCATTATGCATAGCTGAACCATCTTTGTTGGTGCATTTTTCCATAATTTTTAAAATAGTTCTCATTCTTAGTTCACAAAAGACTTTCTTCGTAGGGGGCAATGAGGCCTGACTTTGAATCTCCCAGTGTTATTCTGATGACATATTTAACAAGTGTCCTCATCTCAAACCTAGTCTGTCTACCTCTTCTTTCCGTTAGTTTGAGTCTGTTTCCTTTCTGAACTTCTATGTCAATCCATTCTTCATTCTTAAAAGAATGCAGTCTACCTCCTAGTTAGGCTAGACAGTAATTTGATTTTGTTCTTCTTTCCTCCAAATTTTCTCATCTTGTATTGCTCCCAAGACCCCAAGTAGTTAAGTTATCCTTGACTTGAACTCGCCATTTTCTCCTCTGTCTTCCCATCTTCCATCCACTCTTGAGCTTTTCCAATATATTCCCTCACCGGAGGCGTGCCTATGCTGGGACTCTCATTTATATTTTAATCATTTTCTATATCAAATACTACCATTACCTCATTTATAGCCTTCTTAAATCTTTAATCTGTGAGTTTCAGAAGATTCACGTTTCCGCTGCTGCACTGTGTTACCTCTGCATTTTCCAAAGCTCTATATTCTTGACCTTTTCCTATAATCTCTGATGGCTTCTTCGTCCATTTTTTCCCTAAACTCTCAGTTACCAGCTCACTTGCTTTATTCTTAATATCTTTTTAACTTTCTCATACCCTTCTCTTGAAATAGTCCCATTAAAAAAAAAAAAATCACACTACAATGTACCTAAATTCATTGTGTTTCTGTGAAGTTTATCTCACTCTATCACTCAACATAAAGCCGCTGAACTCTTGAGTCTGTGCCAGAAAGATGAATTGGAAAGTCCATACAGAACTGGTATACCGGGGGCACCTGGGTGGCTCAGCGGGTTAAAGCCTCTGCCTCCGGCTCAGGTCATGATCCCGGGGTCCTGGGATCGAGCCCCACATCGGGCTCTCTGCTCGGCAGGGAGTCTGCTTCCCCTTCTCTCTCTCTGCCTGCCTCTGCCTACTTGTGATCTCTATCTGTCAAATAAATAAATAAAATTAAATTTAAAAAAAAAAGAACTGGTATACTGTATATAGACATCTACCATTAATTGTTACTGAGTTGATGACTCCAGGGTAACATTATGAACAGAAATTACTATTCGATGGCATAACAAAGGTCTGACTCTAACACCGAAAGAGACAGGCTGCCCCCATACATTTCAAATTCTTGATCTCTGCTCTCTGTGGTTTCCAGTTTTTGTGTTTTCTTGCTTTTATCAGTGTGGATACCAATAAGCAACCTCCTTCCTCCCTCCCTCCTATTCTTTTGCCTTTGTCTTCTGAGGTCTGGAATACCCGACAACCAATTTTAGGAAAATAAGGTACAAAACGAAATAGGTCAGGATCGGATCCTCACCCTTAGGGTGTTAGGAGTCCATACTGAAAGTAAGTTGTAGAAACTTGGTGCATGGACTTAGGGACTTACATTTTATTTCCTCAAAAGCACATTTTGTACCTACAGTGTTCTGTTGACTGCTAGATATCTGGGTTCAGCATGCAGAGGTTATTAGATCTGTCAGTGAGGTATCTAAAGGTATGTTAAAACTTTATTCAACTTCTGAGATGCACAACCAACTCATTTTCATCAAGAGAATAACTTGAACCCTTTTGAGAATGGCGATATTCTATAACAAAAAGTTATTTTTGAAGTTTCAAAAAACAATTATTTGTACTTTTGTTTTTCCCTTTCAAGTTCTTTGGGCTCTATGTCAAGAGATTACATTTCCTGTAGGTTAGGGATATTTGAAGAAATAAAACAAAAATGCATTTTGTGTACATTAAACTTTGTAAATATGTACCTCTTGCCTCTTGAAAGCAATTAGAAGTAGGCCTGGAGACAGAACCTCAGGGTGGACCTCACTGCACAAATGGAAGCTACCAGAAATTCTGGAAAAGTGGGACTCCCAAGCAGCAAAATAATTCGACAGTATACAAGGATAAAGCCAACGCACTCATTATTCACAGACGAAAAGAATTTCAGTCACTAATTTTTAACCATGAGATCCTTCACACGCCAATGAATCTTTTGGGGAAAAAATACTTGGACAATGGCTAGCCACACTCTAACATTTCTAGAGGAGCCACAGGAAAGCCTCTGATACTTGGTTTCCCTGAATACCAAGAGAAGTCTTTTCATTGCTCTTCTAAAGATGAAATTTCTGGAAAGTCAAATATATAAACGAGCACAGCCCACTCCATTGTTCTTTTGCCCTCCTTCCAGAACAAAGAGCCGAATAGCTCCCAACTGTATTCTGCTGGGCCCTCCTGTCTTCGACTCGCGGTCCCCAGAGCCAAGAGAGGTGCTGGGCAGTCTGACTAGAACTCTCGTCTGACCTCACTGTGCCTCACAAAAAGGACCTGAATGGAAGTCGTTGGATATGAACCAAGTTGCGTTTTCCAAGAACGTGTAACACTGGGCCATCAGAAGCTTTTTATTACTATTATTTTTAACACACTGTGCTTCTGCCCGCTCTCCTTCTCTGATATCTGGAAGACAACGATATAAACTTCCATCCCAGGCCCCCAGTGAAAAACTCACGAAAAGCTCTCTTACTCTCTTAAGGTCATACAGGAGTAAGTCTCTGCCACCAGTCCTCAAAGACAGGGAACAGTCAGCAGAAAAGGAAGAGGGCACAGAGCCTTGGTTTGCTGCTTCCAGAAGCCCCAGGAGTTTGGGTGTGTTTAGTACTGAAGAGGGCAGGGAAAGTCACCCCAGGAGTTTGAGATAAAGTTGCCCTCCAAGAATAAAATCAGGGAGATTCAAAACATAATGGATGAGATTGGTTATCTGTAGAAACGATGCACCCTAAGGAGTCGCCAAAAAGATTATGTGCAGAAATTTAGAAACACCCTGAGGAATTTGACAATAGCAGGAGCTTGATTGTATCCATATATTTCCAGCAACAATCTAATCAAAGTAAATGGATGAAGCTGTAACACAATCAAGCAGTAACTTAATCAGTTATAGTGAATAGATTAAGTACTCTAATCACAATCAATTGTATTGCAACCCACCTGAAGGAAGGGCGGCTGGGAGGAAATGGGGAGCGTAGGACCCGGGAACTTGTCTGGGCCTCCAGCTCCCTCCAGTGTGGGAAGCACAGCAAACAGGTAGGCCTCAAGGCTGTTTCCATGGTAATTTGGATTCTGAAGGCTTAGTCACAGGTCCATTTGCCTACAAGGAGAGAGTGCACTTGTCAGCAAAGCAGCAATCCTTATCGGTTTTGAGGCCAAAGGACTGCATTTTTAGAATTACCGTAATGGCCAAAAAACAGTCAGTAAAATTAATAAAGTAATTGGATACCGTTCACTCCCCCACCATTTATGAAACGGCTGTTGTACCCAAGCCACTGGCCTAGGAGCTGGGGGTCAGTGTCGAACCAGAACACCCTTGCCCGCATGGGACATTCATTGTAAGAAGGAAGACAGATATCAATCAGCTAGTTAGATGATGGATTACTGTGTTATAATTGTGACTATTTCTAGGAAGAAAACATACAGAATTTACTTGAATGGGAGCACATTACAGAGACCCCTGAGCTGATGGGAGGTTTGGAGATCACTTTCATGAGGATCCCTTTGGTGGATTTAGGCACATCTTATAAAGGGCAAAGAGATGAAAAAGACAAGAATAAATACACGTTGAGGAGTAGGATTAGACTAACCCTGTGAATAAAGCAGGTGACAATAAGTAGCTCAGAAATGATCTGTCACAAAACAATTACCCACACAGAGACTGGAAAGACTACTGCTAATATTCTCTTGAGAGGGGCACCAGGAAAGGCTTACCTAGCAATCCACATTCCAGAGACGATCTACTATTTAGAAATGAACTACCTCGATATTTTTGGACCTGGTAAGAGCCGGGGAGATTTTACACCACTGGAGTTGACCATGGATCAACATTATCTATGTTTGCTCCGGAAACAAAATGAGAGTGCTTGCTGGAAACGTGATATGATTGCAGCCCCACATTGCAAAGCACCAGACGATCGGCTACGGCCGTTAGACCGATTTGGGGATGCAAAACCATAAGGCATAAAGGTAGAATGATTGCAAAGCGATGGGCAAATAGAGCTCTCCCCTGTAATTTCCTATCTGAGGCAGAGAAGGGCTATTGAAAAGTTTTAGATCAACCATGGACATGCTCTAAGTGGATCTCAAGGGCACTCAGGCAGAAGCTGCATTACCCAGGAACGTGTTAGGCGTGGAGTGCCAGGACATAAAATATGGAGTGCTAAAACGCCGCTCTGTGTAAGACAGAAGGGAAGTGCAGGCATATGCTGGCTCCCCAGTCACAGATCAGAACGGAAAGGAGGCAGGAGCTGATGAAGCAGCAAATAGGCAAATCGAAACACTGTATCTTCTTGCAAAAATACAGGTAACATTTTGGAAAGAAGCTCCAAGGACTGTAAAGAAAATGGATTTACTGACTGTGGCGAAGATTATAAGGCAGTAAGCATTGGATTCTGTATGTATTCCTTAAGCTTTGATTGAGAAATCATTTGTTTAGGGTGTTAGACTTAATGTTAGGGAGGGTTTTTACCAACTTTTGCCTTTTGGAAATTTACCCGAGTTTAACATACACAAGATTTGGTGACAAAGCAATTCAACCCAAAGAAAGTCTGCAGGAAAAAAAAAAATTAAAAATGAGAAGGAAGGGGGTAGGGGAGAGGGAGGGAGGGAGAGAAAGAACTTCTAAGGCACTGTGTACAAACAGAACAGTTAAGCTATTTTCCCTGGGTCCCTTGGCTTCTGAAAACTTAACTTCAGTGAATGTTTGTTTCTCCCTCATTCCCATCCCCTGTGAATTGTTCCATCGACATTCAAGAGAGGATGTTTCACACTCTGAGATGAGTGCTATTTGTTTTGTTTTCATCGAAAAGTCTATTGGGGAGTTTTAATCAAGGAGTCTTCATGAGAGTTAAAATGTATAAAAGGAAGAGTGTCTCATTTTCAACATTCCTGTAACTGAACCAACCACTGACCCAAAGAGGGAAGACAGAGAGAAAAGCAGGTCCAAAGTGACGGCCAGGAAACACAGCAGAAAGCAAGGACCAGAGGGCTCGCAAAAGACACTAGAAGCAGGAAAAACGATGGAAGGGATTCAGCAAAGAGACTGGTGTAATTATGTTACTTAATTATGCAAATAATTGATATTGAAACCCATTCAGAGCCACAGTGTTATAGACTTGGAAAGGGATGTCAGAATTCTTCCAGCACCACCTCCTTGTTTTATGTCTGAAGACTCCGAGGTCCAAGACCCGTTCCGTCTCCCATCTCTCGGCAGGCTGCACGTTATTTAGCAGTGATTATTTTTATTCGGTCGTGCAGGACCGGCACTAGAAACCAGGTCGCCTGACCATCCGTGGCTCTTTCCTCAACCTCACATTCCCATTCCATTCCAAAATGAGTCATTATTACAGCACGTTTAAAAAAAGAAGCATTACATGCTGGTTTTAGTATAGTAGATTCAAACGTTTTCTGAAACAAACGTAAAAATACTGCATTCCAGAAGCGAGCTTCACAGACTGGAGCTTGCATAAGCGTTCCCCGAGGGCTTCCTACGGCAAACATCTCTGGCCCTAATCCTGGAAAGTCTCCCAAGCTTTGGGGTGATGCTGATGTGATGGGCCCACATTTTTATTACTTTACTGGTCCGGCTCCTGGAAATGGCTAGTATTTATAGTAGACCGACTCCGGGAAGTTTGCATGAGAGTAACCAACAATCTGCAACGAATCAACGACATGAAAATAATGACCACAGCCCAAGTTGGCTGATTTGGGCTCTAGTTATCTTCCATAGGTCTAATACAACAAACAGCCTCTCTCCATGCCAAACACCTCATACACAAACTTCTTCTGTGCCTACGGGCTCCTCCTAATCTCTACCTGTTTGTGGCAGGCCAACTCCTCCTCACCTCCAGTGTTTCCTCCTACAGGAAGCCTTCCTGGTGTCCCTCAGGTTGTCATGGGAGCTCTTTGTCCTCTCTCTTTCCGTATGACAGCTCTTGTCATATTGGATCTAACTACAATTATTGCTTTGAATGTTTACTTCCCCCAAGACTTGAAACAACTTGGTCCCAGCAACAGCTCCTTAAATATTTGTTAAAATATTACAAAAATGAGGATAACCAGAGAAAACAAATACAAAATACGTACAATACAACTAATTCTCTGTGAGTGAAATTCATGGTTTTAAATTTTGCTTGTTACCCTCTATCTATCTATGTATCTATCTCATCCTTGGTAGACCTATAAATAAAATGAAAACTAACTTCTGTCAAGAAACAATAATAAACTTACTAGACATGATTTGACACGATACAAATCTTCAATGCAAATATTCAGAAAGTGCCACCCAAACGTTTAGCACCATCAGTGATGATTCATTGTGTGCCAAACCACTTCCTTTAGAGGTTTAATTCCTAGGATTTTACAATGGGAAGAAGCCTTTGGTGGAAGCTGAGGTCCTTTCTAACCACATCTGCCCTTGATGGAGGTCAGTCACTGAATTTATTTGATGACATCTGGAAGGGACCTAAACATCTCACACCGTACCCAGTTCAGTTTTAAGAACTCTAATTTTGGAAATTTTTGTCCAATTAAACCTATAATCTCATGTCTCTTAGTTCTGTTTTTCTGGACCCGTATGAAAAAACACAATTCTTTTTTTGTCCTATCAGTCCCTCAGATTTCTAAAGATAGCTATCACATTCTGTTCAGCACATTTTCTTTAGTTAAAAAAAAAAGACAAAAAGGATACTAATTTAAGAAATGCTTATCAAGTACATTTATTAATCAAATGCAACTATATATTTACTGTAAAGATATCATCATTGAGGTATATATCTGAAAATAATCTCATGCAGAAGGGGATATATGGACTTTGCAAATCAAATTTGATCAAAAAATGTAAATAAATATGAATGATACATATTATAGGAATTTTACTAATGGATTTCCCTATCATCCTATTTCATAAGCACTCTCTGGTCACTGGTAATACCCTTATTTCTGTATTTTTCACTTATGGAACTTTATTCCTGTGAACATTAGCAAAAGAAAATGTAAAATGGCTGTATGCCATCGAATGTTAGAATCCCATCCCTAATTTTGTTTCACGGTGTTACTCCCACCAGTTCAGGACAGAGCTGATAAACCTCCCTTCCCCTTGAAGTCTCCATGTCTGATAAAAAATGGAATACTTGAGTTTATGCAGCTGTTCATGAGCTAATTATCTGCAATCATTTCTGATTACTTAATAGGCCATGGTAGGATGTGTGTTTGCTGCTATGTTGAGTTTAGACATTAGGCTTTAATGCGCTGATATGGTTAATTGTTGTGCTCACTGCTGCCTGCTAATAGACCATTCCTGAAAATGAGACCATATCTCAATGGAATTTGCTTGTTTATTTTAAATAAGTAATAACTACAAACTCAGATCCTAGATCCAGTGTTTACCATTTTAAGAATGCACTTTTTAATGCTGTATCATTTCTAATGCATTTAAATTATTCAAGTTTGGAGAACACACGTTATTAAACTAATGAGTCAATAACCAACTCAAATACTTAGATTTCACATTCTTCCTGCTCTGTTCGGCTTCCTAAATTGTCTTCTGCCATTGATAGCAAAATAAATTCTCTTTAAATGCGGCCAAACAAGCTGAATGTAATAATACAATAATGAGAAAAATATATGCATATTAAAAGCAGACAAGTATTTATTAACATGTGAGCCAAGATGCCGATGCGCACGGTGGGTCGGAGCCACGTAGAGGCGTTAACGCACGAGGTGGACGAGGAATTATAATGATCCTGCTCATTTGCTCGGCAGTTTTGCATTTTATGACAGCGTTTAGTCCAAAATGCTAGTGTGTAGTTTTAAAAATTTAGCAGGTTGTTCTTTCGTCGACTCTCTCCATATATTTGTGTTTCTGATTGCCAGCAACGGAGGCGAAGTGTCCGTACAGATCCTTTGGGCGTCTCTTTCCCGTGCTGTTCACGAGCTCTAATTCTTCCTTCTATCAGCAGGGTTTCAAGTCTTCATCTTTAAACTTCCTGTCTTTTCCCTCTCTCGCTACTCTGTGATTAGAGGAGCCAGTAGGATCCAGACAGTAAGTAGAAAGTGTTCCAAGCCCCAAACTCTCGGCTTCCCTTCTGCAACTTCCAAGAACGGGGTCCTTCTGTCCTCTGCCTGTCCCAGGCCTTGTTAGCATGGATGGGCCCCTTTTAAAGCAGACTTCAAGGAAGGGGACCCTGTGGATTGTTTGGGTCCATCGCTCTGGGTGGCACGGTACAATCCTATAACCTGCTTTCCCAGAAACACTGTACACGTCGTGCTTCCATGAAATTAAAGCCATATCTCTCTCTCTTTTCAAGATTTTATTATTAGAGAGAGAGAATGAATGTTGAAGGAGCAGAGGGAGAGGGAGAAGCAGACTCCATGCTGAGCAGGGAGCCCAACTCGGGGTTCGATTCCAGGACCCTGAGATCATGACCTGAGCCGGAAGGGAAACATTTAACTGACTGAGCCACCCAGGCACCCCAAAGCTATGTCTCTTCTGCTGTCAAAGAAACAAGGAGAGACTAGAACTAGAATTGTATAGTGATTTATATTCCTTATTGGATTTATAGGATTTTCGTTTAGAATGTAACATGTACCTGGATTTCTCTGAAACGTTGGCTTTCCATCATGAATTAAGGTTCTTGGTGGTTCTTTCATGTTCTCTATTTCTAAATTTTTGAGGTATCCCTGGAAACAATCACCCCAGCATCTCCTTCCTTTTTCAAAGTTCTGGGCTCTCTGTTCCCCAGACTCAACATGCCCTTCCTCAGGTACTCGCAAAAGGCTCTCTCTGGTGAAATTCAAATCCTGTGCAACCGCTGGCACCGTGCTTTCCTGAAACCTCCCACAGTAGTTATAGCCGTAGTAGTTAAGAGCAGTAATCATAAAGATAATGAGACAAAATGCAGTTTTTTTAACGCCCAAGCGCTGTGCAAGCCCATTAAATGGATACAGGACTTCGTTCGCCAAATGGTGCTGTGAGGTGGTGCGTTATCATGATTTCATTGAGGAGTTAACTGGGACTAGGCTCTCAGTAGCCAAAGCTTAGCAGAGATGTTCAGGGTCACATGGTCAAGGTCAAGGGAAGCGAGAGGGCAGGTCTTTGAACTAGCAGTCTTAAGAACTCAATCTTATTCCAGAATCTCCATAATTAAAGACTAACATTCAGTTTCCGGCAATGCTGGCAGGATAGAGGCCTTCTTCTCATTTGTTCAGAAAGCCCTGTGTTCGTATCGGTGGTCCAGCACGGGTCCCGGGGTGCACTGGCTTGCTCTCTGCCCCTGGGCTCCTGCAAGGGGGAACTTATTTATTTTTATATCCTCAGAACAAAGAAATGGCCCATCTTGTAGCAGTGAAATGGAATTAAGTCTTCCTTTACAAAGATTTTTCTTCCTGTGCATACCTGTCCTTAAGATGCACCATTCAAGCCACCCGGACTATTTGCTTTTCCCTACACAGCCCCTGTGTGATGCTCTTAGATATCGTTGCCTCTGCTATGCTCGCCGCCCGAAACGCCCTTCCACACACGCAGATCTTCAGCAAGTTGGATCTCCAATTGCTGTCTCTTTCCGGAAGCTCTTCTAGCTCATGAATCAGATGTGAGGGAGCTCTCCTTTCCTGTTCTTTCTGCCCCTTGCTTATAGGGCCGGTATCCTTTATGATTTCCTACCTCAGAGACTGCCCAGCTCTTCCTTAAACCTATGTAATGTTGATTTTTTTTTTCCACATAGTAGGTGTTTGATAGAGATTAAATGAATTCAGAACTGAGAAGTTATTTAGACCAGTTCATTTGGTTTCCTGTAAAATGAGAAGGTTCAGACTCATGGGCACCGGGAGTTGTAGGTACATGTTTTCATCTCTATGTTATTAAATACAGTTTAGCAGTAAGGTAGCATTCCTCTTTTCTTTTTTTTTTTTTTTCCTTTTCAATGACTGCATACCCTTTGATCTGATTAGTCTTGGCCTGTCCATTTGTAAGCAAATATCTACGGAATGCCAAATATATATATATATATATACATATATATACACAGAGAGAGAGAGAGAGAGAGAGAGAGAGAAACACTTTCATTTAAATTACTAGAAAGACTTAACAGCTTTTGGATACAGGAATTTCATTCTCTTTTATAATATACCAGCAGCACTCTCTTCAATGACATTTAAGTGCATTCATGTTTGAGTAGTGGTAACAAGGTTAAAAATGGTCAGTAGACTGACATTATATTAAACATTTATCTATGAAATCCAACAGATGGTTACCAAGTTTCTACTGTGTGCAAGGCACAATGCTGGGCAAGATTCTGTGAAGAACAAAGGAGACTTATATAAAATCCCTTCAAGAGGGAACATCAGGAAATGCAGATAGAACAAGTTACGTAACAGGAGACACACCATAGTATTAGCTCCAGAAAACCCAGCAAGAAAAAAAGAGGTTACGTCTTTTGGGAAACTCATTAGAACATTTCTTCTTTTGTTTCACACACCAACTTGCTAATGATGGTGGCTTGGAATATGTGATGACAGGTGCCTTTAGAAAGTACCTGAAAATAATGGATTAAAAAAAATGAATAGAGGGGCACCTGGGTAGCTCAGTGGGTTAAAGCTTCTGCCTTCGGCTCAGGTCATGATCTCGGGGTCCTGGGATCGAGCCCCGCATCGGACTCTCTGCTCAGCAGGGAGCCTGTTTCCTCCTCTCTCTCTGCCTGCCTCTCTGCTTACTTGTGATCTCTGTCTGTCAAATAAATAAATAAAATCTTTTAAAAAATGAATAGAAATTAAATAAATAAAAACAACAGAAGGTAGTGGAAATTTAAAAACAAATTAATGGGCATTTTAACATTGCCCATTTTAACATGATAAATTTTAAGGAAAAAAGGAGTGTAATCTTATCGCGCCACGATTATTTTCTTTTGCCTGTTAGGTATTTGTGCTATTCTGAAACCAGCACTTTAGTACACAGAAAGGAGAACAGCTTCTTCAGTGTGGACTTTCACACGGTGCAGACCTCACTCCAGCCACAGCCCGTGCGACATGGACACCTCTCCCACTTCACCCACAGGAACCAGGTTTCCTAAACTGAAAGTGAGAAGTAACAACAATAATAATAAAGCCTATTTCCTGGGTGGTCAAGAGCATTCAATAAAATGCTCCAGGGAAATGAGAGCTGTTGTCCCAAAAGAAAGGCCCAGGAAACAGGGGCTCTTTACACCATCTCTCTCACTGTACCTCCTACCTCATTCTCCGTCCACCCCCATCCCTGAAATCCTTCATACTCATGTGATACGGGTCTGAAATACCAAGAAACAGGCAGATTAATTCCAAAGAGCTGAACAGCAGCGGACCACATAGCGAGTCCCAGAAACGCAGCGCAGCGTTGAACAGCAGCCTCCGAGAGGCTGAGGCCCGGTCCTGGTCCCATGGCTGCAGGCGTCCGTGTTGTCCAAGTGGGACAAGATCCATACCTGCTTCCCTCCGGCTGGAAGCAGCAGGAGACAGAGAGGTGATGCCTTCTGCCCTCGCTCCCCTCCCCCTGCAGAAGGTGGCCTAGAAGCCCCCGGCAGCCCGGCGAGTCGCCTCTTTGCCGAAGACAACACAGAAGCACCGAGCAGGAACCTCAGCAAGAGCAAAGGGAAGGCAAGGACCACGTGCCCAGGGCGCTGCGACCGCCACTGTCCCCGGGCCCAAAGCCCACAGTGTACGTCACAACCTGCACATCGATCTAAGCGGAACACCACCGTGCTAAAGCAGAAGACCTAAATAGGCTGGAGCGTTCCCTAACCTCATAACGAAATATCCAGGATAGAACAAAAGATCACCCGTCGTGCCCCAAACCAGGAAAGCCACGATGGAAAGAAGAAAAGACGCTGCACCGGTGGTGATTAACAAGGTGGAACAGATGTTTGGATTATCTGACCAGGATTTTCCAAGTGCTTCCAAGATCAACTCGAAGTTCTCTTGAAACCAACTTAAAAAAATGGAAGATCTCAGCAAACAGATATTATGCAAAAGAACCAGGCCGGGGGGCACCTGGGTGGCTCAGCGGGTTAAGCCTCTGCCTTCGGCTCAGGTCATGGTCTCGGGGTCCTGGGATCGGGTCCCACATCGGGCTCTCTGCTCGGCGGGGAGCCTGCTTCCTCACTCCTCTCTCTCTGTGCCTGTCTCTCTGCCTACTTGTGACCTCTGTCTGTCGGATGGATGAATAATCTTTAAAACAAACAAACAAACAAACAAAAGAACCAGGCCGGAAATTACAGGACAGAGAAGCAGAGTTGCCGACATGAACAAGCTTGCTGGGGGTCTTACTGGTGGCGATGGCAGACTCAGGGACCACGGCAATTGGGAGGACCCAACATTTGTGTCCTTGGGATCTCAGAAGGATGGGGGCAGTGTGTGGGACTGAGGAAATGTTGGAAGAAAGGGTGGTTGAAAGGAGTAGGTATTACGTCTACGTACTTAACCTCCGTCAACTGAGATAAAAGGGTACAGCTCCGCGTAAGATGTAGAAACCTGGAATCTTCTCCTTCGACCTCTCCACCCTTATGCTACAGTCATCACAGCACGCCTGCATGTATCGTGTGCCTCATCACATGTTATATCATCTTGCTTCCAACAGTCCCATGTGTTGTAAAGAAACTAAGAGAAAATAGGAAATATTTCATATTTATTCAGATATTTGCCTTTTCAGGTTTTCCATATTGCTTCTTAACGATTTGCATTTCGGGCTGGCATCACCTTCCTTTGGCATGGACGTCAATGGGCATCGTTCAAACAGCTGCTTTAAAGCCCTTGTGTGCTAATTCCCATGTCTCGGTGATCTTGGAGTCGGTCTCCGTTGTTTGTCTTTTCCCTGAAACTGGGTCACATTATCCTGGTTCCTCTTATGTTGCGTAATCTGGACGGCATCCTGACTATCACATGGAGGTGGGTCGGCATGGGGGACATTCCTCTAGAGAGTGTTTCTGTTTTTGTCTCCACTGGCAATTAACTGGGTTGGATTCAAACTGCAAATTCTGACAGGCAAGTTGGGTTCTTTTGTCCTTAGCTGCTCTGTGTGCAGTCGGTCCCTGCACGTGGCTGGGGTGACTCAGGGGTCAGGCGAGGACAAGGGCAGTTTAAGCACAGAACTTGGGGCTCCTCCTCTAGGATCTCTCTCCTATTTCCCCCTTTCCAGTGGCCTCTTCGGGCCCCCTTTCTGGCAGACTTTGGCCAGCTCCGCTTGGTACTGGCTTTGTTCTGCCCTCAGGATGAAAGCTGTAGTGCATGGCAAGTTACCTCCAGCTGGTCTCGCCTCCCAAACCTTCCACCTCTCCAGAATCTGCCAGCTGGGGTTCACTCCCCAGGATGGTTGTTGAGTGTGTGCAGAACCTAGTTATCCAGTGGCCCAGAAACTAGAGCTGGGTCCAGTGAGAGCTTGCCCCACCATGGAAACAGAAACCTCCTTGGGGTTTTGAAGGGAGATGCAGTTGAAACTCCAAAGTAGGTCTGAATGAATGTCATTTTCCAAACACCCATTCTTCCTAAACAAGATCCTGTCTGGCCTGTCCATCCGGTTCTTTGATGCTCCTCAGGAAAATTTCCTTCGTACAAATCCTGCGTGTTTCTTACCAGGTAAGTATCTACACATACAATGCTGAAATTGGTTGCATTTCCTTTGCCTCTATTTCCTTGGCATTACTTTGCTCATTTACGGAAGCCTCATTAGAGATGGGCTTTTCCCTCCCTGGGGCACAAGAAGTCTGCAGTTTTGTTCTGAATGCACACCTGGGCACTTCACACCAGGTCAGTGAAGCTCACCCGCGGTCCAGCCCAGTCCGGGTCTGCCTTGTCGTCATTGTCCTGTTGAGCTCTTTGGGCTGGGATCACTGATCTTGGATTGGTTCCAAGTCTGTCTCTTCAACGTAGAGTTCACATGCAGATAAGACCATAGCATATGCTCTGGCCTTGCGGAGAATTTCATATGCTGGTGACTCCGAGAGCTGTGAGTGGACATTGTAGTGACAGAATGGGAAAGGGGTCAAGCCATTTCTCTGCGGTCCTTTTCTTTTCTAAAACATCTTTTTAATAGACCAAACCAGCTCTGAGTGGAATTTTCCACAAACATGCAGAAGTAATGTAAGACTGAAGCTTTCCTCTTCTCTTGGTAAATAATTATACAGTTACCTGCACTAAATTTGGCGGGAGTTGGGGGGGCGATTTAAAAAAAAACCAGAAGGAAGATAAAATGAGAAAAAATAATAGCATATTAAGCTTTTTAAATGGACTTGTTTTTAAATAATTAATTTCAGATATTAAAATCGAGATCAGAAAAACTGAAATCAACTCTTCTAGCAAAGATCTACAGACAACGTCTTCTGTTCCTAAATGTTACCTTTATATTCTGAATCCCCACAGGTTTCTAGGAAAATACACTTGAAGTTATCTAAGTGTTTGGCTTATCTCTAGCATCTAACAGGGAACCCGATGTCTGCTGAATAGAATAAAAACCAGCAAATGTTCTTTTCCTTAAATTTCATTTAAGACAACAAGAAGTACTTTAATCATATGCTGTGAAGAGCGGCGATAACCCAGAACATTACTCATTACAGATAGGAGACTGAGCTTTTCACTGGACTAATAATCTTTTCCTCAAAAAAGAAAAAAAAAAAAAGTCACTCCTTCCCCAAAGAAGTTACAAGAGACCAACAGCACACTAAAAAGACTTTATTGTCATTACTTGCATTATATATACATGATAAATAGAATATGTAGTACTTCTGATGAAACACCCACAGTCTTCATCCAGGTAAAAGAATCATCCATAGAAAGGAAAGATGGCACCCATTTAAAAAAAAAAATGAACATCTCTCAAATATTGCAACAACTATAAAACAAGCCACAGATATTCTACAACCGTCCTATTAAACAAAAGGGGACTAAACATTACATATGGTTTGAAGAAATTAAATGCCAGATATTCTACAGAAGGAGAAAATATTAGCACCCTGGAATAATTTTTATGCCCGGCCCATTTTCTGCCCACTGGAAAAAATTGCACTGTTTTGCCTTTCCAAGAGGACACACAAAAAAATTCTTTCCGTTATTAGGTCCCATCTTTAGCACCGTTCTCATGATGGAGCGTTTGCCATGGCTGCAGAATGGGAAGGACAAATCTGCCCACTGCAGGGTGAAAACAGAAGGATTGTAAAGTTTAGGAGCAGGTTAGAAACATGTACAGACTAAGTCTGGGTGCACGTCATGAGTGCACCCCACGTTCCCCGCTACTATGTATCAATCAGGCATTGTGAAATTGACACAGGTCATTAGTTCCAGCCCTTAAAAAAAGCTTATAGACCGTAAGACGTATCTCCTACAGATTTGCTTGAATTATGCAGAAAACTGCCATGACTGAGTTTCTCTTTGTCTGAAGGCGTGCTTATAGGAGTTCCTTCCTCTTTATGGAAAATATTTGAAAACGATCAGAATCCTGCCGTCAAGCCATCATATTTCTGTTATCAGTCTGTTTCAGTTCAAACAATGAAGATCAAAGATTTGTTACACATTTGACACTAAATTTCCTTCATCTCTTAGGAAAAGAAAGAATCCAATACGGAATTATGTGGATGAATTTAGTCAGATTCCCTTGAATTAGTCTTATAAATTTTGGCCTCAGGGGAGCTTGGGGGCCAGCTGTGATATTATTAACTTGTTACCTAATATTTTTTTCATTACATCCACAAAATCTCCTTGAAGAGGCTATGTGTCAGTTCAGGAGGGCAGAGTTACATCTTGTGCAGGGATTAAAACCTGGAAAATTCCTTAGTAAGGTACCACACTGAAGACAGAGATTTTCTCTCTCAATGAGCCCAACCTCCAAAATTTTTACTCCAGCACTGAAACAGAGTAGTATTTTTTTTTCAGTTACGCACCAGATGCAACAACTAGAAAAATACCTATCTTTCAACATTAGAGTCACACTCAGCATATGAGAGGCTCACACCCTGAAAAACACAGAAGATGAGCCTGAAGAAGGAGAAGGACCCCAGATTTTAGTGTCCTCTCCCATCTGCATTTCCAGGGACACACTCAGATCCACAAGCGGGGGTGGGGGGAGGAACTGCGCTCTACTTACTGTGCAAGCTTGTGTAATGGGACTTAACTAAGGTCACTGTAAACCTACGGAATGTTAACTATTTTTCCTGTGTACTTCTATCCAGTGCACAAACCCAGGGTTTTATAGCAGAAGTTAGGAAGAGCATGTTTGTATCTCGATTATTTGCCACCTGGGTAAATCACTCAAACCCTTCTATCTTTATAAACCAAGGGCAACACATCTACACTTGTGGCTACGTATGTGACATACTAGAATCATCTAATGGCTATTATTTGATGATGTTTTCTTTTCTTTTTTTCTTTTCTTTTTTGATGAAGCTCTTTGAATTTTAAGTTCTTCAACATTCAGGCTTCCAACTGAAGTGTCAGTATGGCTATTTGAAATTCAAAGGTGAAAAAGGAAATAAAATTTAAAGATGAATCTGGGAAAAAGATTGCTATTCGTTACTTTTTTTTTTTTTTTGGAGAAGCTGGGAGGAGGAGCAGAGGGAGGAAGAGAATCTTAAGTCCAGACGTGGGGCTCGATCTCGCAACTCTGAGATCATGACCTGAGCTGAAACCAAGAGTCAGACACTTAACTGACTGAGCCACCCAGGGGCCCCGCTATTCATTACACTTTAATAACCGAAGTATTCAATTACACTAGAGTGAGCTTAAAAAAATCTTACGCGTACTTGGAAAAATCCACACTGCGCTTCTCTAGGTAGAGGACAAGCATAAAACTGCCTGCCCTTGTTTTCGCCATCCTTCCGCACGACTCGGAGAACGCAGAGGCGGTTGTGTTTACTGCAGCGAGGACGATCAGCATGTAATGCGCAAGTACCATCTGTCAGATTAATTCCAAGTTCACTGAAATGACAGGTTACAAAGTTACTACAGTGTTAACAGCGCTAAAGGGACCGTTCCCACCACCTCCCCCCTGCGTCAGGATTCTGTTGGTACCAAGACACGGGACCAAAAAGTGGACCATGGTCCACTGGAGGTCATTACACACGCTGGGACATCTTTTTAATTCTTTGTTTTCCCAGGTAATCCCAATTTACTTCCAAAGCTACCTGTGTACCCACCGCACGCAATTAGAATTTCTAAAGAACAAAAACAGCTTAAGTGTCAACAAGGTACACCCACCTTACTTGCGCTTCATTTGTGATACCTAGTTCTTCCCTCATTCAGGATTAGAGTGTGGCCCCTTTGATTTCCTCTAAAATATTCTCAAGTCCGCCGCTCCCCACCCCCAAGTAACTAGAGTGTCAGTCTTCTCTAATTATTTTCTCACCTGTAGCAAACTCTCATCGATGGCTCGGGCAAGAGCCAAAGAGGTCACCCTTTCTGTTGTCCACTTTAAAGACGATTTTCTACGCTTTTCTTTGATCAAGGCTACTATAATAGTTGCAGTCGTATTTCAGCAAGGCACGGGCTGCCTAGCAGAGGAGAAATGTGTGTTCTGTAAAGCTACTAGGGAAGCTTTGTTTTCCCCCACAATTAGGATCAAGAGTATCTGCAGGTTAGTCCCACATACCGTGGACCAAGGTCAGAAGCCCGACCTCTACTGAGAGCTGGAGAAGCGGAATTTTCTCTTGGAAAAGGAGCTTCATGGTTATTTTAAGCTTTTTTTTTTTTTAAATATTTTGCATATTTTTAATAATACCTTTGTAAGAATTAGTCTTTTTAATAAACCAGTTGAAGAGAAGAGCTTACATTAATTAAAACCAGAAGTCCTTCCCCTTAATATGGCTATTTTAAAACTTTTTAATGATAAAAAATTCATCCTCTCTCATTTGTTTTGGTTAAAATATTATTAAATAATTTCTAGGGCAGGATAAAATATCCCTCTTAAATAATTTTTAAAAAATACTTAAAAATCATAAATACTTCCCCTTTTTCTTTCTTCCTCAACTACATTCTTCATGTTTGTTCCTGTAATGATGCTTCAAGGTATCACATTCAATTGAAATGTTCAGAGCGTGAGGTTATTTTTTTTTTTCTTTCCAGTTTTACTGAGATATAACTGACATATGAGGTCTTTTATTTGTGGTGAAATTGTTTTAAAATCACTTATAAAGGACGCCTGGGTGGCTCAGTCGGTTAACCAACTGACTTCGGCTCTGGTCATGATCCCAGGGTCCCAGGATCAAGTCCCGCATCAGACTCCCTGCTCATCGGGGAGCCTGCTTCTCCCTCTCCCTCTGCCTGCCGCTCCCGTGCTTGTGCTGGATCGCTCTCTCTGACAAATAAATGAAATCTTTAAAAAAAAGAAATCATTTATAAAACAGATGCTTAAATACGTTGCTTTAAATTAACTCAGGTATTCTCAGGGTAGTTTCTGAAGCTGGTCATGCAGCAGGCGTTGCTAAGGAAATCATTACAGTTAAATATTTTGCCAGCAACTTCTTCATGGCTACCTTCTTCAGGGTGGGGGACACTAGCCAGTGTTTTAGAATCAGAGGTAATACCATCCCAAAATAGCAAAGCCTGAAGACAACAGGCCTTTCTTTCTCCATGCTCCCTCCATTTTACCAATGCCCCTTCCAAGAGAGGGGATATTAAAACTTTAACTTCCAGGGAAGCTACATCTGTAGGTGGTTGTAGATAAGCCAAGACATGTCAAAACCAAAGGGAATCATAAATGTGCTTTTAAAAAAACTGTTAAGAGAGAATGAAAAAAGGTAAAGAACATTAATAGAAAGGAGTGAAATGATGCTTTCTTACAGAAAACATGCACACAGGCCAACACAGTTTTCTACATTATTTTGAAGGTGGCTACCTTAGATAACAATTAGTTGAATATTTTCTATCCCATTTGCTTCAACCTAGACATCTCCAGAGCTCCACATACCCGGGAGAGGTTTACATTTATTTCTCTTACTAGTAGAGCTTTACAGGGAGAGGCAAGGTGGAAGGTAGGGTTAAGGTCGGCGAGAAAGGCCCCAGGGACCCCCTTGGGTTCCTCGTTTTCTGGCTTTCACTCCATTTCCTCCTTGGTATAAGTTAAAGACAAAACAATCCACATGCTATCTTATCCCTAGTAGCTGGAGGGGGGGACCGCGGACCAGAAGCCTCAGCATTACCTGGGACAGCCTTGCCCACCCCGCTCGGGATCGCCCACAGAGTTGGAATCCGGATGTTAACAAGATTCCCTGATGATTCTTATGCACATTAACTTGTGAGGCACTGAGTTAATGTAACCAAGATACTGATGCCACCTGTGATCACATCAACTCTAAATATGTACAACTAATCTTAATTTTATGATAGAAAACATTATCCAGGATAATTAAATGTTCTGATTAATTGAGGACATCTTGGTTCTTCTTTGTTTCCATCATTATTTAAAAACTTTCTAAAATGTAGCAGACCATTTTCTTATGTAAACTTAGCATACAAAATAGTTTAACTTGCTTTGATAACTAGAACCATCACTTTGAATATTCATAGTGGATTATAAGTGGCCTGTTTATATAATGGATCCAGGGTAGACAAATCTTTTCAGATGGCACATATTTTCGGCTGTGGGTCCTAACAGTCTCTGTTGCAACTACTCAACTCTGCTGCTGTTGCATAAAAAGCAGCCATAGAAAATATGTCAGCCAATGGGAATGGAAGGTGTTCCAATAAAACTTTATTGATCAAAACAGGCGGTGGGCCGGGTTTGGCCCTGTCATGGTAAAGTGAAAGTCATTAGAAGTGAGCAACGCTTGATGTGTAATAGGTTCTCAATAAATACTTGTTAATTAATACTTGTTAATTAATAAATAAGTAACACTGAACAGAGAGCAGATAAAGACTATTATGGAGAACGAGGACATGACCGTGCACAAGTCTGTAATTTTAAAGTGGGTAGTTTTCAATGCTCGATTTATCAAGGTCTAACTTATCTTACAGATAGGGTGATTCATTATAATGAAAACACTGCCTAAACTGTTTTGAACTAATCAGCGTTGTTGAAGGTAGATTTTGGAGCTCAATGGCATTTCATGAAATAAAACAGAGGTTCAGTGACTCATCGTAGGGGGGTCCCCGTGTTTCTAAAATCCCTGGGGACTGGAACCTGCAAAGGGGACAGGAAGCGCGTCTAAGGGGTCCATGCTTCCCGGGTGTGAGAGGTGGAGCTCTGCGGACGCTCACTGGGAGACAGGAGAAACTGTGAGTGCTGCTGCCATCTTTATTTCTCCTCCAAGTGAACCTCTGCTCAGCTCACAAAAAACCTTAACCGAAAACACGAAAACACGTGTTCTTTGACTACGTACCACAGTGTTTCGCTCTGCATTTATAGTAACTGGATCAAAGACTTAAAGCCGTTTCTGGCAGTTATTCTGAAGTGCTTAAAAACCAGTTTGACCACCCAATTTATAATCCAGTGGCTGGATAAAATTCAAGTATATCCAAAGACCGATCTGGAAATATGCCTCATCAACATAGCACGTATCATGTGGTGATGAGCTTAGTCATTAGGAGAACAAAAGGCGAATTAATTACCATATAATTATTAAAGAAAAAAAATAAACTGGCTATAAATTCTTTGAGTGGACCACCTGCTTTAATCGTATTATGTTGTGAGCTTCTGCTCTGCATCTTGTCTGCAAGATGAACACTGTAGCTGCCAGACAAGGAGAAAAATGAAATAAATGACAGTAATTTGCAATTTATTCCTTGTAAAGTAGCTGGGTGCAGAAGGGCTGCTGGGTGAATGTATTTCATCACTTGACATTTATTCTGCTAGTTGATCTTGATTGATTTTAGAGTCTCGGTCCTGGGGTTCTTCTATTCAACGCAGGCTGTGGCGTTTCTAAGTAATGCTGTGTGCTGTGATTAATCATACGACCCTCTTACTAATGGCTTATGAAGAAATCATTTAAATTTAAGGTTACATTAATGTTTTTTTAAATCCCTAATTCATTAGTTAAATTGTCTGAGATTTTCTACAAAGCACTGAGGAAATAAAAATATGCTAAGATGTTCCATCAGGGTACAAGGAAGGCCACAACACTTTCAAATGCTCACCTCTCCTTTCCTCTGAAGCTACAGCCCAGGAAAGACTTCAGCAGTGATTTTCTTAGAGGACAGCCTCCCAACTCAGACCTTCCAGACCCTAGCTCTTTCACGACCTTTGATCGGGGTTCACTAGACATTAATATGGATGAAAGTGTAAAGGGAGTGTCCTGATCCAGTCAGTTACACACTTGGCCTCCACAACTTAATTCAAATGTCTGTCATTTCTCAGTATCATGGACAAAAGTTAAAGCAGTTATTACAAGTGATTATGAACAAGATTTTTTTAAAAAACCAGGCAAGGATAAATCATCAAGACTAACTCGATGGTAAATCTCAAGTTGGGATAGAAGACTTGAGACAAAAGCATCTATTGACCAAACACTGCCTCAGAATTATAAAATAAGCTCCAAGGGTTCCCAGAGGCTAGTCTGGGATGGTACCCCAAGCCGGTCCCCTGTCTTTCTGCCTGAGGGAAGAATCTTTCCCTCAGCAAAGACACAGCCCACCTGGGGAGAAGCTAATAATGCAACCCTCTCCCCGCAGTCACTTTAAATCCCACACACATCAACTTTTTTCTGCCGGTCTCCACGGACACTGAAAGACCCCTGGGAAGAAGACTGTCCACCTTCACTTCATTGTAAAAATGCAGGATGGACAGCACTTGCTTCCTGAAGGAAAAAACAAAAAACAAAAAACACAGCTGGGAAAAAAAATTGTGGAGAAATGTTTCTCTCTGAGGGAAGCCTTATACTGGGTTGTGAGAGGAAGAAAGCCCAGATAAAGAGTGTAAGCAAGGTCGTGTGGACAGGCAGTTTTAGGCGCTGCCAAGAATCCTGAGAGAGGGGGTGACACTGTTTGTTAACATTGCAGTATCTCTGGTGACAGCAATCGGGTGCGGGAGGGAGCTTCTCCTAGATGTGAAGTTCATAGTCTCAAAACGTATCTGGTCTCTAGTATTTACTAATCAAAATGACAGCTTTTCAAGTTCAGATACAAAAGTAGCACACATGTACTTTGGCCCTTATTGGCTGAAACCACCACCACCACCCCAGTCGGCTACTGAGGTAAGCCACTTTCTCTAGGAGGAATATTACTGAAAGTAACTCTGATCCCCCTCTCTTTAGAAGACACTTAGTAAACTGTCATGAGTGAGCTTTCCTTTAGAAGAACTATCTTTCTTTGGAAGGAAATATATTAAACAAAAATGTTAACAGTGGTGATTGATATCAGGTGGGATGATGGGGGATTTAAACAGTTTTCTTTATACTCCCAATTTTTTTCCAAATATTCTGTATTGAGCTGTAGACAACTACAGTGAGGATAAAATAACTTTTTACAAATAGATGTAGAAGGTTCTGTTTTCATTCTCTGCCTTTCTTTCACATTATGAGCTAAAGACAGCAAGGGAAGTAAATTACCATAATCATCTTTCCAGGTTTGATTTACCTTCCAAAATCAACGCAAATTGCTTTAGCAGGGGATGACTTCCCTGCCCTCTTTTTTTTTTTTTTTTTTTTTCCCTGCCCTCTTAAAACTTAATCCAAATACCTTCAAGATCAAGGTTATAAGTATCATACCTGGCAGGAAATCCAGGCTTACCACTTCGGAGATCTGGTGATGAGGAGTGGGTTGTTTTCAATTTTTTATATGCTGGACTAAATAATTCAGACTGAGGGCAGAGCGTAGGCGATACGTTTGCTTTGTCAGATGGTCGAGATCCGTGGTTTGCTCTGTCCTCGGAACGGTGCAGTGGGTCATTAAAACAAACGTGAGTCAGCGGACGGTTCTGAAATTCTCCATCTAGTGTCTGGTTTTGGCTCATTTTTCTTTCCAAAGCACTGGATTTATTGCTGAAATCGGCCAAGACAAGGGTTGTAGTTCCAAATGCTGTTTTCCTGTTGATCTTTACTTCCTTACTTGGTTTTCCAAAGCTGTTACAAGGATACCTCACTAAGTCGGTAAAGGCAATAGAATGTTCTTCATTCTTGATTATCAAATCTGGGAGGAGAGAGAGGTAATTCTGCAGTATTCCTATAACGTACAGACTACATGAAATACATATAAACATATATATTTGTAATATATTGACTGTCTGACACATCTTTTTACAGGACTAAAACTTATTCACCTATGATAGTGAATACGTAGAATGAATAACACAAAGTTACTTTGGACAATTAAGGATTAGCCATCTTCTTGCTAGGAAATGAAGTATTACATAAAGAACAACATTTCAACCACCCATAGAGGCTCCAAGGTGGTTTAAGAAAGATTTATATTTGCTTCCTACTAGGTCTACCATTTAAAGGTCACGGAGCTACCAATTCCGTTCCTATGCGGCAACATAGTAAAGCAGTGGTAATTAAGAGGCAGGTCTGCCATGAGGCTTTAGATCTGCGGGGAGGCACCTGTCTCTGGATTACCAGGAATGCTTCCGTGAATGACACAGTAAAGGGAAGGGCTTAGTAAAATTAAGCGAAGATGAATTACAAAGACTTAACATCAATTAAAAATGTTTCAGCAAAGCATCCCCGGATTTTGGAGTCGGGACTGGAATAAACCACAGTCTTTTGCATCCAGAGAAATAACAAGAGAATCGTTAATGAGATGCAAAGCGGCATTTCCGCTGAAATGAACGAGGAGCCCTAAGACTGTGGTTTTCTGAGGGCCGTCTGCTGAAAGATCCCGGCACAGGAGGCGCTGTCCCTTCCAGCAAAGCAGTGAGCACCCGGTGAGGCCCGCCTTTCTGGCCCAGAGAACAAAACGCCGTGTGACAGCAGGCACGATGTGGGGTCCGCAAGTCAAGAACGAACTTTCTCATCGCTAATTGAAGGAAGAAAGAAGGCTCTGAGAACACAATAGGAGCCACATCAATGAGCGGGTTCTTAATCACGGGCTCTCTCTGAGGTTTAACTTCCTCTGAACACATGAAATTGTGAGCTGTAAAGAGTTATTTTGAAGGATTTCAATGAAATCAGTACAATTGTCTGGGTAAAGATTTTAATAACAAGGGGTTGGAAGGATAAAGAAGAGAAAAAATTCAGCATTTTTCTATTCCACCTGCAACGATATTCTTACAGAAATCCTCCCTTTCAGTTTACGAAGCACTTGGACTGAATAACAAACTCCAAAGTTGCTGAAATCTGCATAAAACAAAGCTTTATTGAATAATTCATTAGAAATAGTAGAGAACAGATGTGATCATCTCCGTTTTTTGAGATACAAAGGCACATACTCTTTTAGCACAAGCATGTTTCCCCTCCCTGTTTGAAAAAGAAAAAAAAGGGCTCAACAGAATATTAGCGTGGTTTACGTGCAAAGGCTGGCAATTGCTTTAAATCTTTCAGAAAGCAAGCATTTGACTTCGTTACGCAATATCAAGGTGGAACAAGATAGACACCTTTGTATAATTAGCCCTCCTTGAAGCGGGAGGAACTCAGAACCAGAATCCAGGCTTACCCGGAGGCCTTGAAGTCAGGCAAGCGGCACAGGTCTTCGAAGACGGGCTATTTACTAGCGTACAGACCACACACGCCCACCGCTCCTCCCCTTTCCGGGCCACGTGCTCCCCTCTGCTAGACGGCCACCTGATTGTCGTGTCTCTCGTGGGCAACTTGCTGCAAAAGGATTCTTGAGGTTAATCACGAACACTGTTGCTGCCGTTCTTATCCATTCTGGGCATTTTAGAAATTCTTATAACCACTAATACCCAAGTGTGTACAGGCCCTAATTCTCTTGGAATAAAATGTTTCCTCTGGTGCCCTGCTGACTGCTACTAAAGACAGAAATAACAAATAAATGTTTTTATTTAAATCAGAGTTGTGGGGTTTTTGTTGTTGTTGTTGTTGTTTTTAAACCCACTAAAAATAGTTGACAGTAACTGCTAGGAAGCATTTCTCGAATAATGTTTTAAGTAAGCGGTCTTCTTCCCAAAGTCAAACTAAGATAACTTTATACAACCAAATTCAGGAGGTGGGGAGGGGTGGCATGGGCAGGGGGGGCCGGAGGCGGGGGGGGGGGGGAGAAAAGACTTAGGCAGAAATTAGAACATGGAAAGTAAAATGAGAAAAAATTTCAGTTACTTCATGGGCATGTCTCTCCAGAATTTCTCAACACGGTCTACTAAGCACTAGATCACAACTAACTGACCAATAATGAAGAAAAAGGTTCCCGGCCTCGTATTACTTCCCCTCAGGTAAAACTGTTTCCTGTTAGATAGCTAATAGATTCATAAGAAAAGAGTAAAACCAACCCTGATTTTTGGACTCAAATGTAAATCGTGATTTCCCACGTGGGATTTTTTTTTTTTAAGATTTTATTTATTTATCCGACACCAAGAGCGCCCAAGCAGGGCAAGTGCGAGAGGGAGACGCAGACGCCCCACTGGGCAGGGAGCCCGATGCCAGAACTGATTCCAGGACCCTGGGAGCAGGGCCTGAGCTGAAGGCAGCCCCTTAACCCACTGAGCCACCCAGGCACCCTGCGCTCCTATAATTCTTAATTGACTGTTGTTATGCAAAAGACCGTTCAAAGCTCTGCTGAGACCCTGCTCTTAAATACATAGTTTTTTAGAGCCCATCACGTGGGTAAGCAACATGGCAGAGCCATGGATTCCTTTCAGGATTCCAAACCTCCACCCTGAGAAAAGCTTCCTGTAAAGGCCATGGGACCTCCCATCTCAGAGCATGAGTTCCTCGACTTGCAGCAGTACCTGTTCTTTTCTCTTTACTGACTTTTAATGCTACTCAGTATTTGCTTCCATGGAACCACTGACCTCCCACAGAATCTGTGTCCTTGGCCTAACTCCTGCCCTCCTACCAACTTACTGTGAAAGGCAGCAAAATGCATTTATTCATAATTACATATACACCGTTTAAATAATCTTCAGATTTTTTGTACGTTACAATTTTTCACCACTTCCATCTTCTGTCCTCCAGAGTTCACTAACCGTAAGCGTATGTTCACTGTTCCCTGCAGAAGCTGTGGAACCGTTTCTTCCTCTTACCGTTCCACTTCTCAGCGACCTACTAAGAAATTCCTTCCAATCCCCACTTGGAAGTACAACAGGAATTTCAAAGCTAACATACATTTGTCCTGGACTGAGTAATGGTCTCCCAAAGATAACGGGTCATACTACCAGGAACCTGCAAACGATACTTTATAAAGAAAGAGGACCTTTGCAGATGTAATTAAAAATCTTGACATGGGGAGATTATCCTGGATCATCTGGACGGTCCCTTCATCCAAACCCCAGTGTCCTTGTAAGAGAGGCAGAGGGAGGCTTGATACCCAAGCAAGAGGAGGTGATGTGACCCCAGAGGCAGAGACTGGAGTGAGGCAAAGCGCAAAGGAAGGAGCCCCATCTACCACCAGAGGCTGCAAAAGGCAACAGATTTTCTCCTCTAAAGCCTCTGGAGGGAGCACAGCCCTGGCCACAGCCCTGGCCACAGGACAACATCGTTTCATGAAACGGATGCTGACCTTCTGGCATCCAGAGCTGCGAGAATAACTTTCTGCTGCCTTAAGCTACCAAGCTTGTGGTCGTCTGTCACGGGCAGCCACAGGAGACTAGTGTGAATAAAATTCATGATCACCCCCCACCACACACACATAATACCTTACAACTCTGCTAGCTCGTCTCATCTCAGTAAATGGCATCCCTGTGCAACTCCACTGATCGGGCCAAAAACTGGGGAGTGATTCTTAATGCTTCTTACCCTCACGTCCACGTTCGGGCCACCAGCGAATCCTGTCCACTCTGCTCCAGAGGCAAATGCGCTCTGAAGCTACCAAAGCTTCCAAAGCTCGCTGTGTTCTCCTCCATGGACCAGAGTGGGGAGCATGGAGAACGCAAGCAGTAACCGCAGCTACGAGTCCTGCGGCGTCCGTCCTGGGGTTCTGGTCAGGCAAGGCCCACGCACCACCAGCACCATCTTGCACCTGCTCAGTGCCAGGGTCGAGGTGCCCCAGTGTCTCTACTTTCAGAAGGACCTGAAAAGGTCTGCCGCATTCTTTGCTCAGGGGCCTTTATGATCCAGGCTGCAAGGCCATTTGACACACGCATCTCCCAGCAAAGGCAAGAAGTATGAGGCCAAAATGTGGAAAAAAGTGATTACACAAAGGGCACCTGGGTGGCTCTATTGGTTAAGCAACTGCCTTCAGCTCAGGTCATGATCCTGGAGTCCTGGGATCGAGTCCTGCATCGGGCTCCCAGCTCCATGCGGAGTCTGCTTCTCCCTCTTTCTCCCCTCTCATGCTCTCTCTCTCACTCTCTCTAATAAATAAATAAATAATCTTTTTTTTTTTTTAAGTGATTACACACAGTTGTGGCTTGCAGCTGATAAGAGTACCTTATTTGTCTCGTGTCTGTGGTGTTTATAAATTACAATTCGTTGTTTCTTATTCTAAATAGCCATAGTAGGACCGAACTTAGCATTCAAACTTTGAAATTTTTCTTCATAAAGGCCCCCTAAATTGCGTTTCAGCCCTTAACCTTTACTACCTCAACTTCTAAAACAATCCTAAATCCAGCCATTTTGTTTTACCTCCCACCCCCCCCCACCGCAAGTTGCCGTCACTTACCACGGGTCCTACCGCTGAGGTACCCAGACGCCATCTCTTCACTCTGGTCACACTTACAGCCACTTTTCCACATGGCGACCTCACCATCCTCATCAAACACCAGTCGGTATACGCCACCCCTCTGCTCACAACATTCCAGGGGCTTCCCAGCCCACTCAAAGTCAGTACAGCCCCTGCTACCCAGAGCGATCTTTCAGTATCTTCTCTCCCATTCAAAACCTCTGGAGGCACCTCATCGCACTCAGAACACACCCAGAACTTCCTGTCATGGAGGGCCAGACCCTCCGCCCGCATTCATTCTGCTCCACCCAGAGCCACACCCGCCTCCGTCTCCCCATGACCAAGTCAGAGACTTCTTTATGCTTTTCCAGTCACCTTCCCCTCCACCCTGACAAGGCATCAGACCCTTTCGAAAGTCTCCTCAGAGACTTTATGTGTCTCATACATATGATAATCTCATACATTATCCAAGGGCACAGAGCTTCTTCCTAAGACCTCCTCCCACTGGGATAGAGAGTCCCGTGAACAGGCCACGAATACAGGTTAAATGAATGAATTTTGCCCTGCTGGAGGATCACCATTTCTGAGTCATCGAAGGCGGTGGCCATCCCTCAGGCGCCACCAGCTTGAACTCCCTGGATGTCACCCGTCAAACACTGCCCACGGCTCTTCCATGGGCGCGCTCTCGTCTTTTGATCAGCAAAGTCAAGGCAACCTCAAGGCTCCCCTTGGACCTTCCTGGCTTGTCTTCGCACATCCTCTCCGTGAGTGCGATCCCCACCAGATTCCACTCTCATCTCCCGTGATCCCAAGGCCAGTCGCGGGGAGGGGCTCTGTTCTCAAAAGCCTGATGCTTACGACACAGGTGGAGGAGAACCATGTCTCCGGGGAGTGTCTGCACTTCGCAGTGGAGACCAACCACCAGCACGGGAAGCAACGGATTTCTCTCAATCTACACGAAACAGATTGTTTTTTAAGGACAGCAAAGTAAATGTTAATAAAACAAAAAGAAAAGTACACAAAATCAAGTAGCATTTAAAGAAGGTTGAAATAAAGAGAAGGACTGAGTGGCTGCGCAGCGGCTATTTTAGGGGAAGCGACTGCTGTTCCAGGTTAATCTGACCCCTCGCTCACGGGGCGCCAATACTTTCCGGGAGCCCCTCCAGGATGTGCTGCTTCTGCAGAAACCAGAAGGAGTTTACCATCATGAGGCGTGAGCAGGCAGCCGCTTATATCCTCCTTTATTCTTTCTCCCTGTTCTAGCCGTGGAGAGCCCAGGCGAGGTCGCCTTTCAGGTTCCAGGCCCCAGGACTCGGGTTTTGATAGCTTTTCTACTAATCCTGTGAATTCCACCAATATTCATTTTGGTTACAAGACCCACAGATTCCCATTTTTGTTTAAGATAATTTGAGCTGGGTTTCTGTCACTGTCCTCAAAAAAATCCCTTTTAAATTATGTTTTTATACATGACAACGGTGTCCTCACACTCTCTTGCCAGAACAAGCCTACCCTATCCAGGTTAACCCATGACAGATTTTGTTCAATTCGTGTCTCCCGAGTGCTCTGGAATTGCTTCATCCCCCTCAAAAATCTCTATGAGCTCAGACCTGCCTTAGCAATCGCCTTGCAAACATCAGTAACTTTTCATTCACTAGCAAGCAATTCTCAATAACTTTCCAAACTAGATGGTTTTCAGAGGCCTTTTTTTTTTTTTTTTTTTTACATTGTATTTATTTGACACAGAGAAAGAGAGAGCACAAGCAGGGGGAGCAGAAGGCAGAGAGGGAGAAGCAGGCTCCCCGCTGAGCAGGAAGCCCCACACAAGGCTCCATCCCAGGACCCCGAGATCATGACCTAAGCCGAAGGCAGACACCCAACCGACTGAGCTACCCAGGTGCCCCACTGAATATATCTTCTTATAGGAACAAAACGCCCTCCCCTTCGTGTGGCTCTGCAAATGCACGTTCCTGCCTTTTGTTTTCGATGAAACTCTTATTTCCTTTCACACGGATCTCAAAGGTCACCTTCTCCAGAAAGACTTCTTTGTTCTTCCCACATAGATTTAAGTGTTTCCTCCTCTCGTCTTCCACTACCACTAGTAGAACCTTGCCCTCTGCAGAGCTTCCATTCCAAGCCCAGTGGGGTTTTAAGGAACTATTTACTCACTGACTCCCCACCTTAGACTTTGAGTATTTTGAGAGGCTGCATTGTATTTTGTCTTTGGAGTTCCAGTACCTGACATAAAGCAGGCACTAATAAAGAAAAAAGTAATAACAAATGATTTTTTAAACAAATTTGTAAAATAAGGACTAGTATGGAAAAAGAAACGATACCACAGTTTCCCCTCAAGGAAAAAATATTCACCTGGATAAATTATGCTAGCTCGTATATAAATTAGAGCCAACAACAGATGGTACAGGCATTCAAAGTGTGGTGTGATCAATAAAGACTACAATTTGGGGAGGACTTCATGAAGGAGTTAAGTAAACTGTACAAACGAAGGAACACAGGGATTTAGATCAATACTGTGGGGCTTTTCGTATTGCTTCAACTTAATTCAAAAAGACTTTAACTTAAAATGAGAAAACGTAGTCAACATAAAAAAATTTTTTCAAAAACTCATGGAGAAAATGAACAGAATATACTTCATGATAGAAATCTCTAAGAATAAGGCAAATACTATTGGTTTTCAAATGTTTCATTATGTACACATTTTTAGTTGCTTTTCCAAATGATGTCTTAAGCTGAATGCCAATACATAAATCAGAAGTAGCTGAGGAGGGAAGAGGGATTGCAGGGCTCAGAATATTTTCAGTAGAGCAAGTCCTCCCCTAATTCATAGGTGCCCCATGTCTCTTGCAAGGAACCCCTGAGCTTTTACAACCTAACTTCAAAAAAACCTTTGGAATGGACAATTATTTACATGGTAAATAACACATTTAACAATTTGGAAGAATACTTTTTTTGTTTTTTGGGTTTTTTTAAAGATTTTATTTATTTGAGGGAGAGAGAGGAAAGAGTGAGAGAGAGCAAGAGTGGGGACAAGGGGGGAGGGGCAAAGGGAGAAGCAGATCCCCCACTGAGCAGGCAGCCCAAGGTGGGGCTTGATTGATCCCAGGAGCCTGGGATCATGGCGTGAGCAGAAAGCAAACACTTAACTGACTGAGCCATCCAGGCACCCCAAGAAAACCTTTCTTAAAGCCTCAAAAGTTATCAATTCAAAGAAAGCAAATATAGAACATTAAGCATCTGTTCAGTAAACATGAATCCAGTGTCCTCTATCTGCCAGACACTGTGCTAAACACTTTTGGTCAGAGAAATGTACACCTATAATATTAAAAATAAGAAACCACAAATCTGCACAATAAATATATTTATACCTAAATACATCACAGATATCTATAATAGTACAGTGGGGTGAGGAAGAAGCTGTGAGAGATTCTGAGAAAAAGAGCTGAGAACAAGAGGAGGAAGATGAAAAGGAAGTCGCAAAAGTAGGGAGGACAGGAAGAAAGCCACAGACACACTTGAAGGTGCAGGTGGGGCCCTCCCCGCACACCACCTCCAGCCCATCACTGAGCTTGCCATGGGCAAGATGGCGCCTCCCATCCCAGGTTCCACAGCGGCAAGATGGCGGCCCCTGCCCAGGTTCCACAGCGGCAAGATGGTGTCTCCCGCCCCAGGTTCCATGGGGATATCCTCTCCTGCCCTATTCCTAACCACACCACTGTGCTTTCTTGGCTCACTCTTCTCCTCCTACTCTGGATATTCCCTGAAGCTCAGACTTTGGTTCCTTCCTCTCTACTTTCCCTGGGAACGGATCTCTTGAATACTTCACTTAACCACCATGAAGCCATTACCTGCCACCTGGGATGTGGCCCATGATGCATCTCTTCCATCTACTGTTGACACAAAGCTCTTCTGTGCGCTCTATCCCAACTTTCCCAGACCCATACAGTGAACATTTCTATTAGTCTGAAACTTTTGCTTTGTTCTATATACCAAATCTGTCCCAATTCTTGTTGACTTTTTAAATTCTTTAATCGAAGTATCTATTTTCTTTTGTTTCCAGTGCCCTGACCTCAGGTCCAGGAACCTTCTCTCATTGTTACACTGCACTAGCTTCTCTACCTGTGAGTTTAGTCTCACCATTTCCCACTCACTGAAAAGTCCTTAATCTACCGATTTCCACAAGACATCAACCATTCCCAGAAGGACTAATGAGTCCTGTTATTTGATCCCAGTCTATCTGGAAAACTAGCTTTTGCGATCCAACACCTGAGGGACTCCCTGGGGCTTGGCCATTGTGCCCATCATCCTCCAACATGCTATGCTAATGAATGGTTAGGGTTGGTGGCCGTGCTATGTCTTTCCAATTAAATAATGTTTGTTTTCACATTTATTTAGCCAAAATTCTATCTTTTTAAAGTAAACTTCAAAATCACACTGTTTCTAGATCTTTCCAGCTTTGTGTGTATATATAAACCTCTAACATTCCTGAACTCTCATAACACTTAATGCGCTTCATGTCTGTTCTGGTTATTTTGGCCTATAATCACATACTCCTTTAGATTATTCATATTTGTTCTGGTCTTTCCTAAAGGGAAGTAGGGACTTTTATCAGGGTAACTGTGCAGCCATGAAAAGGAAGTAATCGGACCTCTTGGGAACACTGTACACTGGCTCCAAACAGATACTAATTCCAAGGGACTCAAAATACCACTGTGCTCCACCAGTCAGCACTGGGGCTTATGGAAGTCAGGAGACCAATGCAGTTGTAGCTCAGATCCATCTCAGCGGGTCCCTGAACCTATCCTCTGGTTCTTTGCTTAGTTCTGGAAGGTGTAACTGGAACAGACATAATCAGCAGCATGAAGAATCACCACATAGGTGTTTAGTAAGCAGTCGACTGTTTCACCCAAAAGACATGAATTTTGTAAAGACATCTTGCTTAGGTTTTATAATATTACTTCCAAATAAAGCAGGAACTTTTGAAGATAGTTGCATTTTTCCAATCATTGACCTATCTACACCTCCTGGTGATCACTTTACAAATGGGATTAAAGTAAAACGCTGGATATTAACATATGAGCTGGGGATTTTCTACTGAATCCAGAAGTGGTCCATACATCATCTATAGCTTACCCAGGTTTTTTGATGATGTTATTTACTATTTCCTTCCAAGGGTTCAAATACCTTTGAATTATGTTCTTATTAATAGCCTTTGAGTTAGTGATTAGGGCAAACAGTATATATTTAAATTAGATAACTCACCAAATGTCAACATGTTGAGGATTTTCTTTTTGACAGAGAGGGCAGAAATATGTCATTCTGTTATTCTCTCCTAAGCGACACACAGTTATTTTGCAACAGCACTGACAACAGTAAGGACGCTTGTAGACCTTATAGTGTTTAGAGATAACAGATCCTGTTTTATGGCACTAAAAACAAACAAACAACATTATAATATTATCTATAAAACAGTGTTGCTAAGGATCCAAAGATACATTCCAGAAAGTCATTTCTGAACATAATTTGTTGAAAATTTACATGTTTGTACATAAGTCCGTATAATCTTTTCTCTCATCTGAGAAAAGTTATTGATAAGACTCAGCAATATTTGTCAAACAAGATTTGTGTGAAATAATTAAGCCATTATTTTATAACTTATTAGTATTCAAATTGTTCTTTGCATAGCATTATCTTTTTATCTAAATGGGATGTAAAAGTTCTACAATTTAAAATGTCGCTCATGCTTTTAAGTTTTTTTTAATTAAACGTAATTATGTGGTTATAAGAAAAAGACTAGATTAGCTAGAAATCTGATTATTTTTAGAACACTAAAGCTGCTCACTTTCTTTCAACAGATAAAAGCAAAAAAATTTATTGCTACAGTGAAAAACTTGAGATCATCTTTTTTTGTTGACCTGACAAAGGCTGCTTTTTCATTTCTAATCTCACAAATTCACTAAAAAAGAAAATAAAAATTCAAAAGCCTTCCTAGCAAAGAATATGTCCCATTTGGTATACATTCTAATTCAAAAGACATTTTGATATTCTGTCACAGTTTTATTCTACTCGTATATATTTAAAGCTTCTAAAAAGACAATGTTTTGGGTTTATATCAGCACTGTAAAAATCTCAAGGCCCAGAAATATGACTTGCCATACATAAGTTGAAAATTACACAAACAACTTCCATTGATTTAAGCCAAGTATTAAAATACCCAAAACTTAGTCTGCCTCAAAAATGGGTAGTGGTCTATAATCACCTTTCCCTGAAAGAGTAAACAAGCATACAGAATATTAAAATTGCCATAATCCTCAAGGCAGACTTGTAAAACAAGAGGTTCACTACATGAGGCCAATACATGAAGACTCCTATCATACCTGCTATCTGAACATAGTAAAATTAAAAATTTTGAATAGAAAATGGACTGTGGGGGGAAAGAAAACAGACATGTTTATACTTTGCTGAAAAGAGAAGCTATGTTTTCTGAACTGCCCATGCAGAAGTATAAACATATATACAACTCTCCAAAATTTATACGTTAGCAAGTACTTACTTCATTCTCAAAATAGTCTTTGTGGTAGACAGAAAAATATTATTATCCCACTTTGCAGATGAAGAAACTACACCAAAATTATCTAAATAATCTAAACCACACAACCACACAAGTAGCAAGAAGCAAAATCTGACTGAGTTGAGATATATTTGTTCCAAAGAATTGAGTCTCTCTCTCTCTCTCTGGGGCTCCTACATTTTACTTTCATATGTCCAAAAATAGAACAAGAATCTAAGTAAAATGCTAACACAGGTGTTCCCGAACATCGTGTAAAGATAATTTAATATAATTATTGGTAGACAAGTTTGGACTGACCCATGACACCAAATTTCTAGAAGTGAATTATGCCGCCCACAGGTCCCTCTCCCTTCCTGTACCTCTACACACTGACCACTAGATGGCTACAAACAGCCTTAACATTTTTGGTGCAATCCAAAGGGAAATAGTTGACATTTTACCTAATAGAAACATTTTTACTCTTACCCTGTAGAAAAGAATGCTGAAGTCACGTATCATTTTCACAAGGTAATGGGTCTGTTCATCTGTCAACTGACAAACCTTAAAACAGAAAAACCGTTGAAGACAGTGTCATAATTTGTTACTCTCCAAAAATAATACCAGTTGCGAGTTCCAAGAAAACTATATACAGATTTAAAATATATGCATATCTTCTATTTCTCACACATCTATTTAATGTCATTAACAATGGCTTCAAATGATAGCACAGATTAAAAAAATACCGTTCTTGTTTATAAATTTCTATTTTAAATCTTTTTTTTTTTTTTAAAGATTTTATTCATTTATTTTACAGAGAGAGAGAGAGATCACAAGTAGGCAGAGAGGCAGCCAGAGAGAGTGGGGGAAGCAGGCTACCCGCCAAGTAGAGAGCCTGATGCGGGGCTCGATCCCAGGACCCTGAGATCATGACCTGGGCCAAAGGCAGAGGCTTAACCCACGAACCACCCAGGTGCCCCTAAATTTCTATTTTAAACACAAATAATTCTAAATAAGTATCTCTTCTGTATGAGACATCTTCAAAGTCCCAGCAATGTGTTTTGGCCATGAATTTGAAAAACAACAACAACAACAACAACAAAAAACTAGAAAGAAGGAAGGGAGGAAAGGGATAAATCAGCACAGGAATGAATGACCATCAAGGTCACTATCAAGCTTTAAAATGATATGAATTTATATATACCCATTAATATCAAGGTACTTGTTAACACCCAGAAGAACTCAGAAATAGCACTTATGGAAGAATTTTGTGTGTCACAGTCTAGCATAAATCTCAGTGTTACCCTTGTAGAATTAATTACCATTTGGCATGTGCTTTTTTTTTTTTTGGTAGGCAAAGAGGTAGGCAGAGAGAGAGGGGTAAGCAGGCTCCCTGCTGAGCAGAGAGCCTGATTTGGGGCTCGATCCCAGGCCCCTGAGATCATGCCCTGAGCCGAAGGCAGAGGCTTAACCCACTGAACCACCCAGGCGCCCCGGCATGTGCTTTCAATGGTGATGCCAGAAAATAGCTTGTCTGATGACTTAACCTTGTTTATGAATGTGAATATATACAAACATCTATATACAACAGAAACTAATTTATCAATGACTATAAAACCTAAAATCACTGAATCAACATAATCATTACAAAAATATTATGTCATATTTTCATTTATTTATTTATATTTATTTATTTATTTATTTATTTATTTATTTATTATTTATTTTCATTTATTTAAAGTTTAAAACATAAACACTTTTGAAACTGAGTTATTTCTTACCATATCTTATATACTATATTTAGTCAAACCTTGAAATGTTAAACTAAACTTTTTTAATAATTGTGCATGTGATTTTAGGGGGCTAATAGCTAAACTTGAGAACTATCATTAATTTTTCAGCTCCCAGACATGTGGGCAAATGATCTTTTACTAGACGAATGGCGTGCTGGATATATAGATAAAAAGTAAATTCTCAGTTTATCATAGATTATGACAATATTCTAAGTAACAGTACTCCAGTTTCTTTTTTTCTAAAACATTTTCCACAGAGGCCTACGTGATTTTAAAAAGCTTGCTTCTCATTAAAATTCTGTTTCATCACTCCCATGTTACAGAAATTTAACCAACTTGTTCCAAGAGTCAAAAAGCAGAACCTAATCTAGAAAAATCATTAACCAGTTTCTTTGAAAACTTATTTCTTATTGATTTGGATTTAAAGAAAACTATCTAGGAAATAATTACAGAAAATCAAAAGGTATCTTTGGACTCGTGTAAAAAAATGATTTTGTTTAAAGAGACCAGTTGGGTGTAGATAAAAGCCATAGAGTTCCTCCCTTAGAAACTAAAATATGCTCAGCCTTCTACCTGGCTTTGGGTTCTCATCTCTCTTTCTTACAACTTTGCCCTATTAATCACCTTTCTCTTTCCTACAATTTTAACCTCTCCCTCTTGACTATTTTTTTGCCCTTATCTAAATTAGTTTGAGTCTGTGCAGTTGAAGAACAAGGAAAACTCAACAAAACCCGGTCCTCGTCCTGACCACCTCCCCCCCCCCAAACGGTCTGTTTTCCCTTTATTCCAGCAGAGCTTTTACGAGTCCTCCAAATTCTGTTTCCGTCTCCCCACTAGTCCCTACTCCACAGTCCTTGCTATCCGCCTGCCATCCTTACTCCCCCCAAACAGCGTTTGCTAATGTCAAAGTAGCTATAAACAGGAATACAGGAGTGTGTCTAGAGTGTGAATTTAATATGCCAGTTACAAAGAGCAAGTTGTGAGCTTACTTCATTCCTACACCTGACAGATAATTCCCGAATGCCTTCCCTGTGCCAGACCCCACCTTCTAGATGCTTGGATCCCTCCATGAACAAAACAGACACCTTCCTCATGAGAGACTGTGCTGAAGCAGGAAGAGACAGATTTTAAGTAATAAATCTAACAAGTACAAATTAGGTTATGTTCGAAAGTGATCAGTGGTACGGGGAAAATACAAAGCAAAGCAAGTTACAGAAGATGGGGATTGGGAAGTGGGCAGAGGGGAAGCACACAGCAGTTGTAAAGGGAGTGGTCAGCGTTGGGGGCATTGAGACGCAGACAGAAACAAAGACCCCGAAAGTTTCTCTTTGGGGAGAATGTTTTACGGCAACACAGATTTACGAGTTCCACGCTGGTCCCTCAACAGCATCTAAAAATACAGAAATCATTTTAAAAAATGCTCATGACCTACTTTAACAGCTGGGTGGAGGCCACTGTCAAAGAGAGCTTCGTTTCTGATGATGTTCCCTACCCCAGGCAACACTTTCTGGTCCATTAACACATCACACAACATCCGTCCTTTCTGCTTCTTAACTTCACTTTCTGCTCTTGAGAAACTGAATTTAGGGGAACATACATCTAATTCTTCCATCATTCTTACTCTCTGTTGGCTTTCTGTGGAGTTTCTGTAGCAAGGAATAGAAAACACATTAATCATAAGTCGAGTTATAATTTCGCAAAGTGTCATTTAGAAGGAGCTTCGATACAAACACTTTCTGTTAATTGGGGTGTGAGTGATACCGCCCAACAATGAAGACCTTATAGATTATTGAAAGGCGTGTTCAAAATGAGGTTTTATCAATTACAGATCATTTTGAAAACATCTCTCTATCCCCACATTTGAAACCAAACCGCAGACCCATCTCTGCAGTTTTTCAGCTAAAGTACATTTCTTTTCTGTTTTACCTGAATTCTACTGATGAGTCAAAGAAACAAATCAGATCTTTGGTGAGCTGTAGTTCAAAAACAGGAGAGACTCCATTTTTATTTTTGTGCTCGCGTGGATTAATCATGATGGAGCCTTTCATTCCAAAATGAATCCTGAAACGAAATCAAACCCAGTTCTGAGTGGCAGAAAGTATAATGTGTTTCTAATTTTTTTTTTCCTTCATTTCACTTTTTGGATTATAAGCAAACAAATGTTAGTCAAGAGAGGCACTTTTAAGGGGGAAAAATGTAGCCAATATTATATCTTTTTCTGTTATGGCTTTGTATCCTCATAAAACTAGAAGAGGTGACAATTCAGTTTTTCAAACCACAAATAAAATAAATTCCTAGAGAAATAATAGGGCCTGACAATAAGCCCAAGAAAATATACCCTGTTCTTCTTTTCTTGTCAGATGCAGTACTTTTATTCATGGAACAGTCTAACATTTCAGCTTTCTCTCAGATTCAAAGGCTTTAGATGAGATGAGGCTAAATTTAAATTGCCTACAGTTCTTTTTTTTTAAATATAAATTCTACAAAGCCACTAACATTCAAATTCTGTATTTCTAGCCACAATGGATGGGAAATGTTTATCTACTCCAAAATGATATCTACAGTTTAAGACACTCTTTCCCTCCCCCTCGCTCTGGGATACACAACAAAACAATTTTCTTGCAAAATCTTATGCATCAAAAGAGAAGAGAATAAGTCAAAATGCTATTGTCTTCAGTTCTTTTAGTTTTCTTTTACCTTTATATGTATTGGGAAGACGGGATTTATAAATATTTACGGTTAACTTGAAAGCCACAATGCAGTGATGAAAAATTGATAACCTTTCAGTTTTTATAGGATTGATTAGCATGTCCAGTAAAAACAAAGAAAAAAGAGAGAGAGAGAGAGAGAGTGAGAGAGAGAGAGAAAGTGGTTTTGTGAGACCTCTGATGATGAAGATCAAAAATGATTCCTGAGATGAAATACTGTGTTCTGCCTTTCAAATCCTTCTCCTTCTAGCTTTGTTGAGTTAATAAATATGGCTCTTTTGGCAGCAAATGTTACTGCACTGTGCTTCTAATTCCAAAGCACCATGTTATAGTATTGTACAAGGTTAACCAGTCTAACTTTAAAAATGTGGGTTTTAAACTCTGTGTGCCCTACTATCAATCATAAATGCATTTTACATGCCCCATAGTTCTTGACAGGAAAAATGTGTGCCTGTAAGTACTCCATAATTTAGCTTATGGAAGTTCAACCCCAGTGAAAGGTGTACAACTGGCATGCCCAGAAGCCATCATATCTAAAATCTTTTCAGCTGCATGGCTCATAAAGTGGATTCTAAATCACTTTCCATAATGAAACTGCGTCCACATAAAAAAATCTCAAAGGTTAAGACCCAAATGAAATGCAGGAGTAGCCCCAATGAGAATTCTGAATCAAATTAAGTATGCTTTTTCTGGCCTTATTAAATCTATTCAATTTAGAAGAAAATGTGCATAAAAACCACAATTTTTAGTTTATTCTTATTTATTTTATTTTTATTAAATAGCAAAATGTTGTGATAACTGAGCCCCAATATACCAACAAATGTTGGGTTTATTGTTAAGTAACTTTTATATTAAACTAAGAAAGATACACCAGTATCGTGGAAATTTTTTGGCATAGTCACATCTGTACTCTTGTAACAAATCCCATATTGATCTTTCATAGACTGGGACATAGGTTCATATCACTTTTACATTCAAGAGTTTGATTTGCTTTTCAAGACTCCTCATTCTAATCAACTTAGTTAAAGAAAATTTTATTAGATCCTTATTCCTAACTCTTTACCTTATCAAATCCCTTCCATCCCCAGCCCAACTGGTCACCTAAGATCATTTACTCTGCATAGCATGACTGCCTGCCAATAACGGGCATTAGGCCCAACTCTGAGTTGGTGTCTTGTCCCTTCCTCAGCTCTTGTGCCTTGGCGTAGCTGAACTGGAAGAGGGCACCTGAGTCAAGCTAGACCCATCAGTATCCAGAACCTGGATTCACCTGCCTCCCCCTGATGAATTTATGGATTTGGGCTGCAGACAAACCAGTTTCCCGTTAGTACTAGGAGATCCAACATGGGAACACTCTTTGGGAATGTTACCCAACATGGGCAGCAGAGAAGCCAAGGGAGGCCTGTCTACAGGAGGGAAGAGTTCAGCAGATGTCAATGAGGCACAGAATGAAAAAAGGCAGCGTCCTCACAAAAAATAGCCTTTGCTTCCAATTCTGCCTGAAATCCGACTGCATTACGTTCAGGTAAGATACCCCATATTCTTGTAAGAAATAATTACTGAGCTCATTTGAGTTGGGCTTCTGTCACTTGCAACCAAAGTTCTAATATAAAAATTATAACTAAACACTGAAGTGATATTAAGAAAATGCCTCTAGTTCGAAATAACTTCCTAAAACAAATCAATAAACAAGACCTGATACTATTTTAAACACCAGCCACAGGCTTCCAGGTTATCACTATAAGAATGACCAGAGCGATCAGAACGTCCTAAAACAAACACATATGGCATAAATAATGGTGTTGTCAAGGTTCATCTCAGGGATGACTAAACATACACTGCTAATAAGGCAACTGTTTATGAAAATTATCAAGTGGTCAAAAGTGACCTAAGGATAATAGTGAGTATAAAACAGTTGAATGTGATTATTGTAAAGCTTATGTTAGAAATTCAAAGAAAAAGGTTATAAAACAATATGGAATAAACCATGTTAAAAAAGTAAACAGGGAGTTCTGCATCTCCTTAGGGTACAGAAGCTCGAAGGACATAGAGCTCCTCTCCCAACATGAAGAGAAAAGTCGTATTATTTACAGAATCGTAAATTCTCTTGAACCCACTGAAGACGTGAGGCTGCAGGCAGCGAGGTGAGCTAAATTCCAAATGGTAACAACCTCCTCCCCGCTTCATGTGTAAAGGCAGACACCCAAATTATTTTACCTGTGACAGAGCACAGGCAGGAGAGCCTGTAAAAACAGGTAAGAAGGAAACAGCTCAAATTTTCCACAAACTTCTAAATACAGAGTGTGGCTAATATAACCATTTAGAATCCGTGGAGTCCCAGACACAAGGACGGGCTCCCATGTAAGCCCTTTTCCATGGGTGTGCACCCCTGTGCATGAGAAAGATGGGTCATGGGAGGGGAGCGACAGAGCCACCCTCGGTGGCATGGTGCCGGTCTGTAGCCAACGGAAAGGTACAAACAGAAAGCCCTGTGTCCCTGAAGGATTTACAGGAAGCCCCGTGCACACACAGTCTTGCACCAGGCAGCAAACAGAAGCAGGCGGTCACGGTCACGGGGGAGGGCAGGAAAGTCGTTGCCACCAGGCTCAGGCCGAGTGCACTGCTGCTGAGGTTATGCAAGCAAAACCATCGGTCTTTAGGGGTGAGGCAGGCCATCTGCTTTGTCCTGCCGTGATATGCGGAGACATCTGCTCCCGCTGAGAGAGAGGAAGGAAACGCTCTTTTACTGGGGCCCACCCACACATGGAAGGAAGAATTTCACTGCCTTGGGGAGGAAAAGGGTCAGTGGCTCTGAGAAAAGTGCAACCCTCAGGTCCCTGTGCACAGGGCCGAAGGTAAAAGGCTAGCCGAGAAGAATCCTTTTCCCCATCATGGACTTCTCACTGAATAACAAGCAACAGCAGTATCCCACTGGGGTGGGAGTGGGGAAGGGGAGGGAAGCATGTGGAGAAATCCCCTCATGGTATACATACCCAGGGTCTGCTAAAAGCTGAGAGTAGAGGACAGAAACACAGAGAACCAGCCCCAGCCACACCAGGCCACACTTGAGGCACAAAACACTCAGAGCCGCTGAAGTTTCTGATGTCGCTGGTGTGCTGAAGCCGACTACAACACAACAAAATCCGAACCAAGGTCAACAGCTCAATCCCCCGCCCTAATGACCTGATAGAAGAGGCATTACTATTTTTGAGGTTAAATATTACTTAACTTGGTCTCTACTGTTCCTCCAAACACAATTACCTGGAATTTAAAAAAGTTATGACACATAAAAAAAATAAGATAAAAATTAAACAACAACAAAGTGACTCAATGTCAAGAGATAAAGCGGTCAACAGAGCCAGAGCTGAAGACGTGTCAGATGTGGAACCATGAGGCAGATAACCTAAAATCAACTTAAGTACAATTATAGTTGTCAGTTGAGAATACCATGCCACGTCGATCTGCTATGATAAGGTCTGTAACCTTCCACAACCACTATAGTGCTGCACATACACTCTATGCTAACATGTTTCCAGACTTTTATAACCTTGCACACAGGTGTGGATAAATCTGCACAATCAGAGCCAAGGCAGGCCATGCATGGGCCATTCTCTATCATACGGCCAGTTGCAGATGCTTCCCGTTCATGGTAGTTTTCTATATGCCTTCAAAAGGGATCTAAGAAAGTGTCAGTAACCAAGATCCAGCAAATCTACATCTAGGAATTTATCCTAAGAAAACATCAAAGTGGTAAAAGATACACACTCAAGGACGGAACGTCCTTCAGAGTTTTTCATTAGAGTGAAAAATGGGGGAAAATGCTAATCAGTAGTGATGATATCACGATCTGTGCGTATGTAATATAAATTATGTATGAATATATGGTATATACACAATTTATATTTTAATCTATGATATTTACAAAAACTGTTAAGCGTGCCCTCTTTTGGTGGTAATAATTATGGGTGGTATTTATTTTTGTCCTTAGACTTTTGGGAACTATCGGGTGCAGAAGGGAAAGCCAATGAAAAAGGTAAAGATTTCTAGATCTTCTCCAGTTACACATAAAAGCATCACGGTAACTGAAACAGAAAATAAAAATGTCAAAATCTACCATTTTAAAAACTAAAGATGTTTAATTCTTGGCTTGTAGATTACTTTTAATGGTTAGTTTTCTTATTTTCTCTTTCTTTCTCTCCTCCTTCCTTCCTTACCCTCTCCTTCATTTAAATGGAGGTATCCTTGACATAGAACATGAGTTTCATGTGCATAACATGATTCAATATTTGTTGACATTGCGAAAGGATCACCACAATAAGTCTAGTTAACATCTGTCACTGAGCACAGTTACACTCATTTTTTCTTGTGATGAGAACTTGTAGGATCTATTCTCTCTGCAACTTTCAAATCTGCGGCACAGTACCGTGAAACACGGAGGTTCCCCGTGCTGTATGTTACATCCCCACGACGTACTTATTTCCTATCTGGAAGTTTTTGCCTTCTGATCATGCTCAGTTTCCTCAAATTGTGGGTGACAGAAACCCAACTCAACAAGTTTAGGCACTAAGGAGTACCTCGTAGCTCTTAGTACTGAGGGAGGGTAGAAGAATCAAGCTGCAGGAAAGGAAGGAAAGCAGCCGGGATCAGAAACAGACGAAGGAGGGGCTAGAAGGCTTTTCGGATTCTCGGCTTTGTGTAGGCTGGTTTTACTTTCCACCACCTCACAAGCCAAGGAACGCAGCCACCCACAAGGTCTAAGGCCTCACCTCCTAGCTTCCCTACGTTACAGAGCCTGACCGTCCTCGGCTCCAGGTGAGGAAGTCTCACTGAAGAACCCACACTGACCCAACCGACTCTGTATGAGACAGAAGGTCCCCTAAGATCGTGCTAGAGTCAGCTCGAACTCTGTGGTCAGTGTGGCCTGATGACCACTTTCTAGAAGGAATGCTGTCCCCCAAAGACAAGTGAGCATGGTGGGCAGACAGATTAGCAGGACTGACTATTCTTCAAGATCCGATTTCATTTAGAACCTTTATCATGCTTCCATTTTTCTAACATGGTAATGTGGCAGATCACAAAAACTACGTCTAAGCTGTAAAACCCTTTTATGAGTAGCGTAAAATAGATACCTTAAAGATTGTTTCACAAACTACGAAGAACTGTCACATTACCTCATGCGTAGCCGTTTAGAGGATCAGATCACTTACACCCCAACAAATTACAAAACTGATAATGTACAAGGCTTCTCTAAAATGACAAAGCCTGTAAAATATTTCAGATATACTTTCAGAATATGATCATCGCAAACCATCAGAGTCGTATAAATCACAAATTGGAAATAGCAAAGTGTTTTGGAAAGAGAGACTCATTAAAAAAATATATCTTTTAAATGCGAGTCCGAGCCGTAACAGCTGGGTTCTTTCTGATGGAAAATGGCAGCTTCTAGGGTGGGTGTGTCTGGGTAAGTAGACGGGTAGATACATTCCCACGCCGTACTGGCAGTATATACACATACATATATAGGTATAGTTATACATATAGCCAATATGTTTATATACACATATGTAGTTAATAGAGGTTATATTTGGGAGTGAGATTATGAATGTATAAATTTATTCTTGCTTGTTCTTTACGTCTCAGTTATCGCTAATGAGTATTTGTTACATATATAGCCAAAAAATTATAAATGGTTTCTGTTTTGTTAACGATGATGAGCTTCTTTAAAGTGTTCAGAAGGAGTCCCCATCTTAGTCACACGTAACACCACTACTGTGCTCCAAAAATAACTGCATATCAAATAATTTTTCGCGTTCTATGGAACTGTTAGGATCACTTGAGCACTTTGATAAATCTTTTCGTAACAGAAAGGGTTGCTCTAATTTGTATCTCTCTGAAGTGTGCATTTTTGCATGGCCGATTCCCTCCGGAGGGCTTGGTCTGTATCCTCTTTCCATGACAAATGAATCCCAGGAACATTCATGGCCTGCCCTGTAAGATGCATTAAAATCCAGGGCAATTTTAACTGTAAAAAGCTGCACGTTACGGGGTAAATATAAGCGAGCACTAAGCGTGTTTCCTGCTACATGCTCTCTCAAATGCAGACCAGTTGGTGGGTAGCAAGAAGCGGTGAGGGATGAAGACTAAATTTCTGTCTCACGCTCGCAGACCTGTAACGTCACACAATGATCACATTCTGTGACAGAGTCATCCATTCCCTTAAGAAGCGTAGGTTGGGAGAGAGAGAGAGAGAGAGAGAGTGTGTGTGTGTGTGTGTGTGTGTGTGTGTGTATTTTTACCTCCTATCAAATTGTGGAAAGGGATGCAGTTGATTTTAGGTTGCTCAGTTTGTATTCAAACAGCTGATCTGCCACGGTCCTGGAATTATCACATCAAATAGTCATTAGGGCTGTGGGAAATTGAAGGGAAGCCAGCCACTGCGCCTCTCCCCACGCATACACTGAGACACATACTGCCCACGGAGGGTCCCAGTTCAGTGAGTTTAAGGAAGTGATTGCCCTTGTTTAGAACTTCAGGGAACGTTTACGGACAGCCCTGAACTGAGAAACGAGTCCCCCTTTGCCAGTCTGGTGGAGAACAATTGATAAAAACCTCCATCTGCTCCAACAGACATGAATCCACACCTAACACCAGAGAATCAACAGCGCATCAATGTTTCCAGCCACCTTCCACGGACGCCACTGGGTCCTCCTCCAGTCCGAGCGGAGTTTTCCATCACCTCCATCCAGCACCACAACAGCGCAACGGCCAGAGATCACTCCTGCCTGAGCCAGGAAGCACACGCTGACATTACCCTTTCCAGCTGAGAAAAAACCCACCCCGTGATGCTGTGGTCCAAGGATGGCAGCCGCTGACAGTAAAGAGAGAACATGTCAAAGAGAAAGCAATTACATAAACTCAACGTTCTTGAACCGGACGGTAGGTGAGGGGCGGAAAGTAACCATCATACAATCATAGAAGCTCTCTGCGACCATCAGTCACCTTCGGTTAGAGGCACGGGGCCTAGTACCAGGGTTTCTCCTTCAAGGTAAAATTGTTCAGAAACATTAAGAGAGATTTAAGGGAGCACTACCGTTCTTCATGGGTGGTAACACCTTAGGCTAACCTCAGAGAAAACAAGGATTTGGTAGACATGCTAATCCACGGCCTTCCTCATTTTCCTGCAAAAATTCAAGAGGGGATCATGATCTGGCAAGTCCACACATTTTGACATTCTCATCATTAAGTCAACCAAGGTAAGAGATTGCATGTCTTTCGTTGCCGACACATTAGCGATGACTTTCCATAACCACTGTGGAAGAATGGAGAACTTGGGACTTCTGGGAAAAGTTCTAGAATTCTGTACATAAGTTTCCAATTCCATACAAGGCTTCAGAAAAAGAAGGAAGACAGAGAACTATAAAACTCTAGAGACAGGTTGAAACCGAACTGGGAGCTGTTATACATTTAAAGAAACTAATGCTGCTAATACAATAAATGCTAGGGGGAAAACACGAGAGAAAGCAGGAGGGGAGAAGGGCCGGGAGAAGAGTGTGTGGGGGATTTGTGAAGAGCCAAGCCAGGCTGTGTTCCTCCACCACCTCTTGGAAGCCCCTCTAGCTGATTTTAGTTTTTCGTAAAAGCAATATACTGACTAGCCCTCCAAGTAATGATGACATCACAACTTACTCATCTTCTGCATCAGATAGGATCTCAACCTCTTATATTAGAACTTAGAATTGGAGTACTTTCTACGTGATTATGTGTGACACCAGGTGAGTTGCAAGAAAAGCCTACACACCCCTAAACAGGGCAGTAAGATGTGTTGTGCAGGTTTATCTTACCGTAAAGCTTTGGGCCCAAAGTACATGAAGAGCTCCTTCCCCAAAGTCTGGACACCACTGTAAACGTATCCATTAAACAGTCTCAAGGGATTCTGGCTCGGATCTTTCTTATTATTCAGTGCAGCAGCCTAGGAGAAAATACACACACACCCACGTAAACACACATACCACCTCTAAACAAAACGATAATTTCATTCTTAAATGTATTTCTATTACTTCATTTGCAGGTGCATCCCAATGAGAAGACTAATCTCCAGCAAGTCAAGTAATGTAATCAGCTGTTTACATACACTTTGTCAAATTACCATGGAGTCATTTAAAGAGAGAGGCCAAAAAAATTAAGTGGAAAAGAAAGTAATTGGCTCACCATCAAAATGAGTTTCTTCCAGGACCCTAGAGTTCTGCATATATGAAAAGAAAATACAGAAAAACATTGTGACAGTTTTAAAACCAAAAAAGAGGAGTCTTCCATTCCTAGAAGCATAGCTGAGTTCCCTGAAAGTGCATTCTGATCGAAACAGCTAAAAAATAGTGGATAAAATGAAAACAAAATAGTTTTACCTATAATGATGAACTCAAAAGCGAGAAAGAAACAGTAAAAGGTTGAAAAGCAAGTAATAGAGGGAGAGAACCCCAAAGCAAAGCAGCTCTCTGAAGTAGGCTTCTGTCAGAAAGGGATTTCTAGGCCCCCAGGAAGGGGGCTTTCAGCTTTCATGGTCTTGGGGGGTGTAGGGCATCAGTGGTAAAGACAGGGCTCCCGTGAGTGTTGGGATCTAATGCACGACCTGCTCTTCTCTCCCTCCTCAAACCACAATGGCAAGAATAAAGGAAAAAGAAACCCACTACTTCTTCCTCCTATCACCATGCAAAACCGAACAATATATTGTGAGGATTACAGTATAGGTACTAAACACTATAAAGATCGAGGAAGTTATAAACAAAATATCAATCGGCCTTTTTGTGGGGCAGGGAAAGGAATGGGACTGGGTATAGATATTGGTAAGGCTCTTTTTCTGGATGGGCAGTGGGTAAACTGGTGTTCTTTGCATCAGTATTTTTCATTTCTGAGAAGTGTTTATAAATATTCTTTAATTTGTAATCAAAATACAATAAAAAATTTAAAACTATCCTTAATGCCTAGCTATTCTATAAGGTATAATAGGTACACATAATTATATTTACACATTAACTCTTAATCTAAGGGAATATCCTCACATACTTCTAACCTTTCTTTCCTTTTTCTCAAATGGACCTATGCATTCCCAGAAGATCCAGGATAAAATCTTGCTGGCAGCAGGGGTGCAGGTAGTGGTGATGGTGACAGGGAGATAATTATAAAACAACTTTAGACATCATCTAGAAGCAAATCATAGCTTCCCTTCCACTTATGGTAGAATGATATTCAGTGATTCTCAAACTTTTGGTTCATAGACATCTGTCATTCTAAATAGTTAAGATGATATGTCTACTCTATTCTTTAGTTTCCTAAATTGGCCCTTGTTAAGAAAAAAAAAAAAAAAAGACACATTATAGTATTTAGTTCAAAGGAACAGAAGGATAAAAGGGGTTTTTTTTTAAACACCCCCCCCAAAAAAACCCCAAAAAACAAAGATTGCAAACAGCTAGGGACTGATTTTTGTCCCTTCCAACACGCATACGTTGAAGTTCTAACCTCCAATGGGACTGTGTTTGCAAACAGAGCCTTCGGGAAGTACTTAAGTTTTCGGGATGTCATAGGGTGGGGGCCGATCCAGCAGGATTAGCATCCTTGTAAGAGCCTGAAGAGAGCTCACTCTCTCTGTCCTGTGTCCTCAGAGGCTGTGCCACGCGAGACGGAAGTGGTGTCTGCAAGCCAGGAAGTCAGCTCGCACCAGAAACCAAACTGGCCTGAGCCTTGACCCTGGACTTCTGGCCTCCAGAACTGGGAGAAAATAAGTCTCTGTAAGCCTCCGGGGCAATGGCACTTGTCATGGCAGCCCAAGCAGGCTAAGGCCAGAGCAGACACCATTCTTCCACGAGACCCACGTTCAGTTATGGCTACACTGATAGTAGAATCTTCCAGCTGCCCGACGTTCAGGGAACCAGCCTCCATCCCTCCTCCACATAATAAGAACTGGGAATCAGTCACGTGCTTGGAGGGACCAAGGAACCAAGGCACAGAAGGGATTACACATGGCAGCCGTCCAGGCCTGCCCAAACCCCCAGAACCGCCTGTGGGAGGTTCTAGCAAGAGGCCCTCCAGACACACATGCCACCATGTGCTCAGAACGTCTGCCTCTGATTCCTTTCCCCTTTCTTGGTTGAACCCCGGGGCCTAGCAGTGCTCACCAAGCCCTCTCACAACTGGCCGGAGGACCCAGGGAAGGAGGAATACACTTGCACGCGTGCCTCGTTTTCCTAAATGAATCTGCGAGAGCCCTGAATTGAGAAGCACCAGGAGTCTTGATGTTTTCCTGCCTCACAGAAGGCTTCACCTGGCCACAGAGCCAAGTGTAGATTAAGAGGGTGGGTTTCAGTGCAGGTTTCCATGACAACCAAGTAGCAGGTAAAAAGTTCTTCTAAACCAGCCAGGACGCTTTGAGGATGATGATATACAGAGCAGACACAGGTCTGTTGTGAGTACCCTTTGCCTCAGCATAGACTAGGTTTGATACATTTCTGGATCTTAGATTTAAGGTCCTAGTGACATTTTAAAAACCTTCATTTCTAAATTGATGTTTTCCCCACCACTCCCGTGTCAGCAATCTCTTACCCTCTCCCCATACTGTTTCCTAGCAAGGGGTCTCAGCCACGCCCTGCAAAGTCCTTCAGCTGCCGTCAGAGTTCCCCGCACTTGCCAATCAATCTGATACCATTTCATACAGGCGGTCCTACGCTGTGGCTTCCCTGAGAGGGAATCTGTGACCACTGCCACCACAGTGCTTTCATCTCCTTTAGTCCTCCAAGTTTTACAGGTTCATCTAAAACTCAGCCTGTCTCCAGAGTGCTGGGAAGGCAATCACACGCGGTCTGTCATGCGTCCATCCCCTTGGATGCATGAGAAGGGGCCTGGGGCCCGGAACATTGCCCATCTAGAGACATAGAGCCCTCAGAGTCTGTTGCCTTGGGAGGAAGTATCGTTCCCTCTTCCAGGCTTGATGCACATCCCCAGGTGCGCCAGGGGCTCTCAGGCGGCGACCCCAGCTTTCTGTATGGCAGACCCCGGGGGAGGGCTCGGCGTCCTTCTGCCCCCACACCAAGACGGGGGAGTGCAGTCACACTGTCCATGTCTCCTGTAACCGGGATCTACTGGCCGTGGGGACCCAAGCCTTGTGAGGGGCTGGATCTGTGCTCTCTCTCTCCTTGGGCCCTAAGCACACACTGGACCGCCGGAACCTGCTGTGCATGATTTCCCAGCAACTTGGAATCAGGATCAGGCGCTGGTTTCTTCCAGTGGCACTTAGCTGCCTTTTAGCCTTGACCACTGTCTTGTTAGAGTCTAGCCTTCCACACAGCCGGACCCCCAGGGAACAGTGATGGTTTCTCCCAGTACCGCCCTGAAGCTAACCTTGCCCCCCACTAGTTCACCCAATAGGAAAGCGCGGGAATGAGCCGCGCTCACCCGACCACTTCTCTGTCCCCTGCTCACACCTCCTTTCCTCCACTTCATCCCAGCTTTACCCGGTGTTATCACGGCTCCTGGCAAAGAGACAGACAAGGTAACCTTGAACTAGGCAGCCTGGCACGATACCTAATAAAACAGTACACACGTCCCGGCCGACTCCTGTGAAGTTTGCTCACGTTGCCAAATGAACAGCTCCGAAGAGCACTTGCTCCACTCAGGTTAAACTCACCGTCGACAACAGCCACAGTTCCAATTCCTCACTCTTCACGGGGCTGGGTCTGTCATTTGATGCCCTCTGACAACAACAGTGGGATAGGACATCTGCAAAGAAGTCCCTCGCCATTGAAAATGCACCGTTCACGACTGCTCATTGGATTCATTCATTTTAGAAAGGTCGACTGACCCTCCACTGTGTACAAGGCTTGTTCTAGATGCTGGGGATGCGTTAGTGAGAAAACAAGAACAAAAACCTCCTGCCTTCACGGAGCGTAGAGTCTTCCAAGCAGGAGAGAGTAACTTAATAAACAGAATGACAGTGTGTTGAACCATTTGGAAAAGAAATCAAGATGAGAAAGAGAGGTCAGGATTAGGGGAGGGTGTAGCAGGTTATAATTCTGAATGAGGCACTCATAATCTCATGAAGGAAATGGTATCTGAGCCGGTCTCAAGGGGGTTTTGAGTGAGCCATGATCCACACGTAGGGAACAGGGATGCAAAGGCCCTCCAGGAAAGTGTTTCTGATAACAGCGAGCGGATCAGGATGGCTCACAGGGGAAGGTGTAGACAGAAGAGAACCAGACCGCGTGGCCCACAAGGTCCACTCTACAGACTGGCTGCTTCTCTGACACAAATGAAGACGAATTAAAATATGATCTCCGTTGCTTTTTAAAATGCTCTCTCTTAAAATGCTGGGTAGGATTCTGGCTCAGGAGATCAGGGGGCAAGTGGTCCAAGAACTCAGAAGAACCACTGCAACGATCCAGACAAGAGAGGAAGGAACTCGGGCCCGATACCGGAGCGGCAGAGGCGCTGAGAAGTGGCCGGATTGCTGGACGGATTTTGAAGGTGGAGCAAAGAGCATTTGCCGGCACACACGGCATGTGGGAGAGTTCCCGCCCGAGTTATGGCAAAGACAGCAGCGCTGGCAACGGAGATGAAGATTTGGGTGGAACTGGAGGGGAGAGGAAAGTGAGGGCTAGTTTTCAGGTAAGTTGAGGTGAGACGTCGAGCAGGCAGTTGGGTACGGGATCTGGAGGTCAGGAAAGAGGTCGAGGCTGCAGATGTCAATGTATCTAGTCATCAGCATTCAGACGGCTTCTAAAGCCGCGAGACTGGATGACGTCAACAGGAGACGGTCCAGAACACCAAGAGAAGGGGCCAAGAACGGTGGGCTAGGACCCCGCCGCGTCCTGGCGGTGGGGATAGGAGGAGGAATGGGAAACCGTCAGGGAAAGGAGGGGGACAGCACAGGGACAGCCAGGAAGGAACAAAACCCAGCAAGGGCGCTGTCCTACAAGCTAAGGAAGAAAAGTTTCGAGGAAAACTCGTGTCCGGTACTGTTAACACCTCAAAGTCAGATGAAGACCGAGACCCGACCACTGGATTTAGCCATGTAGAGGTCATTTGTGACAAGAGTTTTTGGAGAAGTGACAGGAAGCAAGAGCCTGGCTGAAGTGGGTTTAGGAGGCTACGAGAAAAGAGGCACCAGAGGCACCGAGGCGGTGTGAACACGTGGCGCTGTCCAGGCTAACACAGGGACCCGGTGATGGCTGAGGGGAAGTAGAGGCAAGGTTTGTTTGCTTTAAGATGGGACAGCTCAGGAGAGAGAAGAACTGTCATGCAGGGGAGATGCTGGCTGAAGCGAAGTCTTCGTAGGAGAGAGACAAGCTCAAGGACACCTGGGGTGTGTTGGTCTTGACAGGAACACGGACAGTCCACCTACAGCATCAGGAAGAAGGCAGCTTCTATGGGTACGGACACTGGGAGGTAGATGTGTTTATGCAAATTCTCTTGTGGTTGACACGTTTTCTCAGTCAAATGGGAATCAAACTATCAGCTAAGAGGAAGGCCCCAGGACCCTGCCTCCTCTATAGGTACATGTAGCGCCTAATAATAAGATTCATTTTTGCCAGATTCTGACGCGATTCCCAATAATCATTCACAAGTAGAGGCCAATGGCTTGACATAAATGGTGTCTGTCCTTCCATTCTGGAGACATCTATGTGAAAATGTCGTTAAAACCTCACTGTTTAAGACCACGTTGGGTATCCTTCATTGCTTACATTGACTTAATGCTCGTCAGTGGATGTTTTTAATCTTATTACAAGGAAGTATCCATTTGTATTTGTCTACATAATCGGGCTAACCAGGATCATAACATTCCCTGATTTTTTATTTTATTCTCTGCCTTCTGAAAACCCAGATTGTTTTCTGGGAAGCTTTCCACTCCATAAGGACTAGTGGTCACCGTTTAGGGGCTAGACTAGACCAGCTGTCCCATTATCAAAACATCCAAATTTAATTCAGCAGTAATACCTCATGGGGTTTTATTGTAATTGCTTAAAAAAAATACTTAAGAGCACAATTCATATCACATTTTCTGTGCCACTCATTCTTTGAACCACTCTACAATATACATTTCAGAAGAGAGCCATCAAAAGAAACAGTAAAAACCAGGTTAAAGAAAAATGGGTTTTAATAAAAACCACTGCCTTTTTTTTTTTTTTTTTTCAAATCCAGGTAGTCAGATGCCCCAGAGCTCCAACTAATGTCTATCAATAAGAAATTCAAACCTAGCTTATCCTGATTTCTATCTGAGATTTCCCTCCCAGGGAATGTTGAACAATTCACGAAAGGGGTCTATAAGATCCTGCCCCAGGACTGTCTGGAACCTCACTGTGGGGAATTTGGTTCCATAGACAGCTTATGGAGAGCACAGCTGAAACATCCTTTATTACCAATGCTAAGGGGTAGGTTAAAAAAAAGTTTTTATATCCAGGATTAATTCCTCAAGGCATCAGAGGTAGTCCTGTTGCAGACACATTACTGTCAATGATCAGAGATTTTAGACTAAGTGATCCAACCATGGGAAGTTTGGCTATCCAGCAAAAGGAAGTCTCAGTGGATGGTCCTCCAAAACTTTATGGTTACTGGACCACATATTTAAAACACCAAAGGGGAGTACATGCCCTTGTAAATAATTCTGTTGTGCTTAGGAGGATGAATCCAAAAACATAAAGGCCGATATACTTAAAATGCACGAGACCATTAAATCTCTTAGCACAGCTGTCAGTGAAAAGTGAACTATGTCCTTCTGGCTGAGAGGGCCTCAAAGAGAACCACAAACCAAATCCTTAAAGGTGTACTCTAGGCCTTATTTTACTGGTGTTTTTACCCTCTTCTCCATGACTAAAAATAACACATGATATGACACCAAAAAAAGAAAGAAAGAAAAAAAAGACATGTTGAAGAGGTCATGAAACTTAACACCTCTCCACATACTGAAAAAGAACATGTCTGTGGCCCAACGACAGCGTGCAGGACGACACAGAGGCCAGCAGAAGGGCAAGAACGGGAAGGACAGCAGGTGGGGCAGAAGTCGCCGGGAAACAAGACAGACCCGCAACTGTCAAAGGACTTCAGTGCGGCTGAAACCGATCCAGCTACAGATGCTGCATGACCTTGGCTGGAATACATTTCGGAATTAGTTTTTGAATACTTGATGAGGTGTTTGGGAATTAAAATGAAATGTTAGCATAACCTCTTCCTTGCACACACATATAGATTGCATTTCTCTCTAGTACTAGGATTTCCCCAGCTGGGAGGCCCGGTAATCTTGAGGCTTTCCCCTGCCAGATCCAGCAACCACCGTCATGGCACTTTCCATACCGAACGAGTGTTTGACTGTGACTTATGTTTCTTCTCTGACTGCCTCTAAGCTCCAGGGGGACAACGACTATGGTGTTTAACTAATATTGTTGAGAGCTGCACGCAACACCTGGAGCGAAGTAAAGATGTGTGGGATTAATTAGATCCCTCCTCCTTCCCGTCCTAAAACTACACGTGGCTTTAAAACATAGGCTCACTCACAGCATGATGTATATACGTGTCCAGTCACCACATTGTACACCTAAAACTAATGCAACTCTGTGTATCAACTATACTTTAATCATTAAAAAAATACAGGCTGTCTCCCCACCTACCATTCCATCCTTGCTTAACCTTTCCCAGGATCTCTTGGCAAAAATTCCTACTCTACCATCTGTTTCATCTCCTCTGAAAATTATTAACAACCCAGTCTCTTGTTTTCTTTCTTTCTTTCTTTAAGATTTATTACATGAGAGAGAGCAGGGGGAGGGGCAGAGGGAAAGAGAGAATCCCAAGCAGACTCTTGGAGCCCAACAGGGGGCTCGATCTCATCATCCCAAGACCACGACCTGAGCTGAAATCAAGAGTCAGATGCTCAACTGACAGAGCCACCCAGGCACCCCCAGTGTCTTGTTTTCTAATGACCTGCAATGGAGTGAGGCTTACATATTAGAGGACCACTTTCTCATAAGGACCAAAAGCTAGATGGGAGTAAAATACTATATTAACCAGAATATCCCATAAAGTAAACTTTATGAAAAGGTTTAGGAATTCTGTTTAGGAATTCTTCAGGGAAAGGGATTTAGGAAAGGACTGATGTATTTTCAGCAACCAGTGTTAGCATGTCCTGGTTTCTGTTTGAGATGTTTACTCAGCATTTTAATGGTTGCTTTAAAACACTGATTCTAATGCTTCACTTGGGTTTTGAGGGTAATGATACACGAAGATCTTTTAATTCAGTTGTCTGTCATTTGGGCACTAGACTCAAGTTACCTGATTCCCGGAACACTATCGTTTTTAAAATAATCAGCTTTGGAAAATATACTTAGGACATAATAAAATTTTCAACTTATGACTGACCATCTCAAGCACTTGCTTATATTTTTAGTCTTTTTTTAAAATTCCATTTTAGAAGGAAATTCTTGTATACCCATGATGGTTTGTTCCACTTATTTTGAGAGCTACTGTGTATGAACTGGCCAAGGCTTTTGAAATAAACCTAAGATTTGCAAGATATTCACTTGTCCTACGGTAGAATCTGGGGTTATCACCTCTTTGTATGAGCTCCAGCTGCCTAGACAAATTCAAAAATTAATTTCCACAAGCCTATTATCTTTGTTATAACTATACACAAATGCCCAATATATGCTTGACTTCCTCACACTGACCCTTACAATTCTGTTATTGTGTGATTTGAACATTTCCTCCTTTCCCCCCTGAAATAGACATGAAAATCTTCTATGCCACAATTTTAAGTATGATTGAGAAGGGTTCACCTTCCCATTTTCAAGTGGCTTAATAATATGAAATTGTCAAAACAACATATATCTTCAGAGACAGCACATGATTTATTGTGCTGATTACCATTTATCCTGCCTATCCATGGGTGAACACGGAAGATGAACTTTTCAGAACAGAGCAAGACTTTTCTATAGATAAATGCTTCAATTCTAGTGCAACTATATATTTTCCCCACAGAGAAAAGAAAATACCACATTTACTTTCATAGTCTCTCCTCCTTTTTTGCCACATGCCTCTTTCTCCTCTAATACAACAACACTTTGCTTAATCAGAGGTCACTTACCTACCAATTTAAACCATCAAAGAACCTAATTTTAAAACGGTCTCTAAGCACCCAAAGAGAGGTCTTTAGGTTCATACATCAAAACATATTCTACAATTTTTTAAAGAGCAAAGCCTTCAAGCATTTACCCAGAGGCTAAATGCTTTGTACATAATTTGAGGGCACCAAATGATTGCAAACCCTTCATTAAGGAAAAGAGCGTTCCTCCAATATATGGGTCTGCCAAGAAAGCCCTATCTGGGAGAAAACAGAGCAAATAATTACCAGGACACTTACTTTGCTAGACACTAAGCTAAGAGTTTCATGCATCTTCTAATCTAATCCTGACCAAATCAGCAAAGATGTGAGTGTATCATCTCTATGGGAGAAAGTAACAAAAGAGCTAGAATTCAAAATCAAGATGGTCAGGTGCTCTTTTTTCTACATCAAACCAAATACTTTGCTGTTGGATTAAAAGCTACAGTGGCCATGAAAAAAAATCACCTTCCTTAGTCTCCTCATCTGTAAGATTGTTACCTGTTCTCCATTATCCTTTGTTCCATGATTCCATGTAAGGCTGAATGCTGATAATAATGACCCGCAGTCACTAAGGTGAATCCATTATCAGTATGCGTTTAAAAAGGTAAGGGATCATATAATGCATGTTCTCGATCACGGTATCTCCCCTGCCAGGTTAGTATCATATTGCACGTCCTATAAAATTATAAAACCCCTTTGTATTGAAAGGCATAACCTTCCTTTAGCTAGAAAATGAATCTCTGTGGATTAGCTCATCCCTTCATACAATGGCACTAAAATGAGCAATGATTTCTTTCTTTCCCACTATGAACAAGAGGAAGAAAGGAGGAAATCTTTTATTGTGTGGCTTCACTATTTTCTCGTGGTAGGAACTGTCACATAACATGCATAACAAAATTCACACACTCGTAACGAAAGAGACCTGACTGAATTTAGTTTTAAATCCTTAATCATTTTAGGCTATTCAAAACTCTTCTGTTCTCCATCCATTTAAAACATTTATTAAGTGCCTACTCTCTTCAGGACACTGTGAAGGACATAAAAAGATGAGTAAGGGTTGCTATCATATTGAATACATGTATCAAATCTTAAGAAGGTATAGAACAGCGGGAGCCTCATGTTTCAAATGAAAGGAATGCTTATAAATAAACTGTTTCATACCCCGTTTGGTGAAAAGGAGATTGAAAACATATGCAGATTACACACCGACTTCCCTGAAACATTGTATCCACCCAACAATTAAAATCGGGGGATTGGCTCTTAGCAGCTCATCAACCAGAAATGTTCATTGATATTCCAATACTGTTTCTTACCATAAGGTTCCACGAACTCCAGCAGAGTTTTATGCAATGTGCTTACACAGTGGCATAATTTTATGCTGACAAGACAGTGGATCAAAATTCAGAGAAAGAATATAATGCATACATGACTAGCAGATGCTGAGATCTCGGAGGGTAGGCTTCTTCAAAACGAGGATCAGTTGTCACAAGGAGACCCACATTAAAGCGTGTTCTCTCTGAACTCCAAACAGAAGCCAAAAGCAAGGAACACTACCTGATACACTAACAGGTTCATTAATGGCAGCAGCTACAAAGGTGGGGGGTTTTCTGGTTGGTTTTTCAGTACAGTGATTACCTGAATTATTTTAAATGCCCACTCACTATTTCTTTAACTCTGCTTTGTAATTTTTTCATGTTCAGTGCAATATAAAGAATATAGTATGCAGTTGTTAACTTATTTTTAAACTCTGCCTGTGGAAACTAGTGACTTCAAGCCAGCAGCAGAAACATTTAAACAGCTTTAACTCCCTACCATAAATGCCTGGGAAACACAGGATCATCTGTTACAGCAATGACCATGTTGGAGATCAGTGACAACCTACCACATTTTGATTAAATTTACTATAGATCCAGCAACCCTCTAAAATGCAAAAGGCCCTTTCTGTTTATGAAGATTATTATTATTGTTATTATTATTGTTATTTGATCAAAGGCCCAGTAAGTGAAACCATGGCAAAATATTTACTATTTTCCCAATAACCACAAAGAGATTACTATTAATTCCATATTGATTTTCAAATCCAGTTCCCATAAAATCAGATTCCTGATCCCAATCATAAAGACGTATTCCAATTTTTAATACCTCTTTATGTCAAGGTATTAAACAGAACAGTTTTAAGGGCAGGCCTTTTTTATTTAAGGGGTATAGCTTACTTAGTACTGCTTCCGAGAGATGTTAACAATTGCCCAACAATTAATGAAGCATTTGCGTTCTATTATGAAGTTGCACTCCCTTGTACAATCTGAACAGAGGATTTTAAGTCCTTAGAAGAGAATCCTCAGTGAAAGGAAACTGATAATTGAACAAAACTACAAACAGTGGGTAGATATAACCAAAAACCCAAGGTCTCAATTTCCTAGTTAATAATCACTACTATCTATTAGGCAATGTGGTGTTTCTGCCTCTGAATTATCCACTTTCCCACCGAATCTTTTAAAACTGAGAAAAGCTATAGTTAAGAAAATAGGCTTTGGATTCCAAAAGAGGGAACCCCCCTCTTTACCCCCGGTTCAACCCCTTGCTAGTCCTGTGATCTTGGGCAACTTTATTAAACTCCCTCTGGACCTCCCATTCCTCAACTGTGGAATCATAGGGTTAGTTTTTCTCCCAGCTACATGAAGTGTAAAGGTTTTTCAAATGCACTTTAATGCTTTGCCACCAGAGATAACCATAACAAACTTCAAGGAAACATTCCGGCTCTTTTGGCCTAAATACCAAGGTGATATTTATTTAAAACATTAAGTTGGATTCTCACAGCAGGAAGTTTATCTCATTCATCTGTGCATCCCCAGGAGCTAGCATAAAACGTGACACAAAACACAGGACTGCTGAATGATGTAAATCATGATATCCATACTCATATTTAGGCCCTATCCATTTCTGAGTGCTCGCTGCCTTTGCTTTGGAAATAGCAACTTGGTCCCCTCTTCACCTCCACAGTCAGGCATCCCCCCTGGATTCCTGCAGCCCTCTCCTGAGTGAGGGTGCAGTATGTACTTTGGCTTTCCCCCAGTCTTTTATTTTTCCTTTTCAAGAGACAGTGACCTTTCCAAAGTGTGAGTGGATCTCACCACACTTCGAAGACCCCTCTCGCCCATTACTTGTAAGATAAATACAAAGTCCCTAACCAGGTCTACAAAGATCTCCATGGTCTGGCTCCAGCCCAGCAACCTCAAACGACCTACCTTCTAGCCCATTCTCTGTTTTCCAGTCACACTGCTTTTCTTTCAGTCCTTCAAACACTTGAAGCTTTCTTCCTTTGCGAATGCTCTGCCTAAGGTGTTCTGCCTGCCAACACCCCCCCAGGTGTTGCTCATTCCTTCTTCCCCCTTCATACCTCAGTTTAATTGTCAGCCAAGCCTCTCCTGACCTCCCTGAGTCCTTACAGAACCATGTAGGAGAGCCTTCAGAGAATTTATCAATTTGTATTTATGTTCTTAATGATTGCCCGTGTACCTTCCCAACTTCAGTGCAGGCTCCACAGGGTAAGTGTCTGTTTTTGCTCCCTAGGCAACTTGAGTATTCAAAATTTTGTGGAATGCGTGATTTTTTTTATAAACATTAATATTCTAAGAGAACACTCAAGATCCAGTCCAGTGGTACCCTGACCTGATTTTGAGAAACACCACAGTGAATAGGTGCAGAGCATGTAACGACATAGAGAGTTAAAACAAATAAAACACAACGACAGTTGGAAGAAGATGCAAAACTTATTCTCTTCCAAGTTTGAAAAATATTATTTTCTCAGACTTAGAGCCTCACTTCTTTCAAGTTGTAAGCATATGCTAATTTCATAGCAAGCTGCTTTTTCTTCCTGGACCAAAGGCTAGGAGGGAGTTTTGCAGGGGAAATTAAGTACAGCACAGTATTGCATGCATCCATGAAATACAATCATCCGCACATCTAAAGGGCTTTTAAGGCATGATGGCTTAATCAGAGTATTTTTAGTACAAGTCCTAAATTCTTAACAAATGCATATCACACCATCTGCAATGAATGCCTTGAGTGGTCAGAAGCTGTGCTACAATTTATTTTAAGAAAAAAGAAATTCACTTAAGGGAAGCAGAGCTGGGTTCCATAGCCCCTTCATTAGATGGCAATATTAAGTTGAGTGGGAAGGTCAGTGCCAAATTTTCTGTGTGCAGTTTTAGAATTATATGTTCGTTGTGCTGCACTTATCAACTGCAGAATAGTAGGCAGACAAGAAGCTGAAACTTCATGCCAGAAGCTCATTGTCTTAAAAAGGTGAAGAAAAAAAATGGGGAGCTCTGATAATATTAACAGCAGAAACTGCACCTATAGACGCAAGGAGACCATCTTTTGCTGGGTCATAGCAAATTAAGCAAAGTGATTCGTAATAAGACACCTTCGACCAGTTCTTGCCTGGGCATCTCTCTTTGGCAGCCTTTGCTCGGCTGTCCAGTCCTGTCTAGCTACACAGGCGCGTGAGCACTGACTCGTCCCTCTTACAAATTAAAGGCAGGGAAACGCTAAGCCCCAGGGAGCCTGTTCCAGAGCAAAGAGATGACATCTGGGGCCCTGGAAACCTAACGGGGTCCTTATTCCACTGTCCCCTGCTGACCCCATAGCAAATTACATTAAGGGCTCACCTGGGAAGAGACCAGGGCCAGCGAGGCTGCGCGAGGCAAGACCTGGCCTCCCAGGCTCTGCAGGGCGCTTCCCCGCACGTCCGTCACCGCCTGGCCCGGGCGCACTCGCGCCCGAATTTTCTCTCCATTTAGAGTACAACCGGGTCCTTCCACCATCTCCCGGCCGGGGCTGCGGCTCGCTGGTTGCAGACCCCGCGGAGAAAGTCGCTGAGTGGGTATCTGCGTGGAGAGGAAGTTCAAATCTCCCGCGCTTCCTGCACCGCCTCGGCCGCCAGGCCCCGCCCAGCTCGGGCCCGCCTGGCCCCGCCCATCCCGGGCAGGCCTGGCCCCGCCCAGCTCGGGCCCGCCCGGCCCCGCCCAGCCCGGGCCCGCCTGGCCCCGCCCGGCCCCGCCCTGGCCCCTTCCGGTGAGGTCCGCCTGGCCCCGCCCCAACCCGCCCACCGTGCGTGGGGCCCAGGGAACCCCGCTAAACTGTAAGGGCCCAGGCAATTGGGACCTCAGAAACTCAAACCTTTTGCTTTGAGGTTTAGCTCTTGTCCTTGAACTACTCAGTGCACGTCCATTTTGTGGTGTTGTCCTCTTATTCTGCCCTAAAATTCAAAGTCGTCCCAGTCTCGGCAGGCTTGGGTTCTTGTATGCCCTACTCAGAAGTGGGTAAGGAAGAGAGGAACTCAGAAAAGGGTGCTTAGAACAAGCAACGTATATATTTTCTCCTGTAGAGTTAGCATATTTTCGTAAATGTGGCTTTATATGCCAAATATATTTTAGTCACTGTGTTAAAAACCCTTTCATTTTTTGAGAGAGCTGAGCTAAGTGAGCTCTACCCAAATTCATCAACCATTCTTTTATGGGATGCCTCAGATGAATGCTATTTGAAATTGCTTTGTAAAAGGCAGGGCTCTATACAAATATGAAGGCAATGCATAGCTTTTCAAATTTACACACAGATGCATACATATAAACATATGAAGCTAATGACTCCATACAATTTTTAAATAATAAAACCTAAACTTTTTTGAAAATTAAAATACAGCACTTTAAAACAGAATGTGAATCAGTCTGTGATTTAATTAATCAGCCTATCACCGTGCTGTAGTTAAACCAGAGGAATAGTAGTTAAACCTGAACTCAAACATTTAAGAAGCATTAAATCTTTCTCTTTGTGGGGAGAGATCAGTGATCGAGTTAGCTGGATCACATTCAGGATTCTTTGTACTTTACTCCCTTGTTGAATTGTTGTTTACTCTTCTAGGTCAAATTACTAAATAATCAAATTACTAAATAATCGCAACCTAAATTCAGTCATAATCTCTGCCCTTTGCTGGAGGAAAGTGCTATACACCTTATTTGCTTCTACCTTTGTATTAATTATTTGTCGCTACCTAGTAAATTATCCCGTTTTTTATTTTGGAGTTCCTGCGGGTCAGGAACGTGGCAGTGGTCTGGCTGGGTGGTTCTGGGTCACCGTTTCTCAAGAAGTTGCCGTGAAGATGTTGGCCAGGGCTGCGGTCACCTAAAGGCTGGACTTGAGCCAGAAGATCCACTTCTGAGGGGGCTCCATGGCACGGCTGTTCACAGGAGGTCTTGGTGTGTCATCCTCTGAACCTTCTCCTGACAGGGCAGCTGAGTCCCCCCGGAGGTGTGATCTGAAAGAGAAGGCAAGAAGAAAGCTGTAACGATCTTTATTACCTGGTCCCTGAGGTGACAGAGCCAGGCCTTCTCGGCTTCCATTTGTTAGAATCCAGTCAGTCAGCGGAGCCTACAGGGGGCAGAGATGAGGGATGAAGCTTTGTCTCTTGAAGAGAAGAGTATTCGATAATTGGTGACCATATTTTAAAGCCATCACGGTCCTCATTAATTCATCACGGACTTCTCATTTCTCTTCAGCTTGCACAGTGTGCACGTCTGCATCACGTATCATCTTCAGCCAGGATTAGGTGTGCCGCTCCCCACAGAGCTCAGGGAGCCGGCGAGGAACGCTGAAGACACTGAGACTTCATGGATGCGTCCTGAACAACCAAGCCGGGTTTTGTTTATATGTGACTCGCCTTCGGGTCTACTGATACTTCTCTTTGTTCTCTTTCCTTGCATCCAGCTACGCGTAAAATCACATAAGTTACGCATCTGCGGCGCCTAGAAAAGAGCCACCTCACACCATTGCAAGCAAACCCACCCCAGGGGCAGACTCTCGGCGCTCTTCTCAGACTGTGTCAGAAGTCTCCTAACTGCCACCCTCCCCGCCCTTAGCCTTCCACACGTCTTCTGAAGCACGATGTATTCCCTGATGACTTTCTCTAAGTCATTTGTTTTCTCTAAAACTCCCTGTCTTCATAAGTAAGATCAAATATAGTTTTCCTGTTAACCTCCACAGGACTGTTCTAATTCCCAAATACCAGAACATATGTGAAAGCACTTTGAGAAATGTAAAAGACTCTACAAATTCAAGGAATTAAGATGCAGTCTGTTTGCTACTCTTAGAATTTTTTCTGTCTTTTATTTCTTGGCTCATGCTGTTATTCTTACCTTTTTTTCTTTTTAATTCCTCTTCAGCCTAGCTTACTGAATTTTCCCACTTTAAATCCTAGTTGAATGCATATCCTCTAAAAAACCTTCCAGGTACAGTCAGAATTAATCTCTTGTCTTCTGAAGTTGGTTTTCTCTTGATTTTACCTAACCTACCTTGTGTTAGAGTTAATTGGGTACAAACTGGTCTCCTACTAGAGTCATTCCTTGAAAAAAGTCGAGGGACTGTCCTGTTTATCTTTAGACTTCCCATAGCACCCAGGGTGCTCTTTTGCACATAACAAACTTTTGATGACTATTTATTGAATTCAATTATGATTATTAACTTATGAATGAAATTATTGGAACTTTTGTCCCCAAATACCTTTTCTTATATTTTTAGTGTCATTTTATGAATTGAGATTTTATGTTCTCAGAAGTCCTTGCTAGGGGCGTCTGGGTGACTCAGTGGGTTAAAGCCTCTGCCTTCGGCTCAGGCCATGATCCCAGGGTCCTGGGATCGAGCCCCACATCGGGCTCTCTGCTCAGCAGGGAGCCTGCTTCCTTCCTCTCTCTCTCTCTCTGCCTGCTTCTGCCTACTTGTGATCTCTCTCTGTCAAATAAATAGATAGAATCTTAAAAAAAAAAGTCCTTGCTAAAATAAACATCAACAAAAATAGGTAATACATTAAGTTACCCTACAGTATACTTTCTTTATTAGATCAACAAGCTAAGAATCTCGATGTATCCTTGAGGAAATCAGACCACCCACATGTACAATCATTTGTGTACATTCATTTCTATCTATTTATCTTCACAATAACCACAAATATTATGTACGATGGTCAGGATACATATTTGTACTACATGAATAAAGAAATTGCATTTCAAACCACTGGTTATTTTCCATAATCACACGTAGGCACCAACAAAGATACAGAAATGAAGCCCACATTTTCTGACTCTGAGACCAATATTCTTTTCACTAGCACCACAGGTAAGTGTAGATGAAATAAAGATGTCGAAAACATTGGAAAAGATAGCTTTCTCCAGGACCTCAGGTCTCTAATATACAGCACCTAGGCACTAATGGAAAACGTGTTGGACAGGGTAAGAAATCACCAGAAGGAGATGGAGAGGAGCTAAACATAAACCTGAGTTTTACTTCCAAAGATTTGCATTAATAAAAACATACTTAATGCTGGCTCTGTGTGAGGCACTGAGTCAGGCTGCACACAAAAGATTACAATGTAGTTAGGGATGCTGATGTGAAAAGATGCAAGAGGAAAAGAGAGCCCATGTTATATACAAAAAAGGATTTAGAGACTGAGAGAATTCATTGAAGGGACACATCACTCAGAAACATGTCTGGGAGATGCTCAGAGACAAGATGAGGTCTGAGCTAGTCCTGTAAGAAGGAGGGCCCTCGGCAAGGAGAAAGGTCACTTAAGAGCATTCTAAGAAAGAGGAATACAGGCAAATATGTGATGTATTTGAGACACGATGATTAAAGAATTGTCAGGCAGGGGCGTACTGGTAGATAACCCTGGAAATATCCCTAGGGACTGCTGTGTGCAGAGCCCAGGAGAAGGAAGAGCAAAATTCATTTTCCTGGACAACGGGCAACCCTGAAACGTTTGAGCAGATGTAGGGACCCCAAGCCCACAAACTCACTATAATTATTTACTAAAACTGAATCCAGAACTCCATTCAAACTTTGAAGAGGAACCCACTCTGCAGTTTGGATCCCTTATTTGCTAATTCTTCACTAAGAAATAGATGGCGATGCCTGGGTGGCTCAGTCGGTTAAGTGTCTTCCTTTGGCTCAGATCATGATCTGTGGGTTCCTGGGATCGAGTCCCACATCAGGCTCCTTGCTCAGTGGAGAGCCTGCTTCGCCCTCTCCCCCTGCTTGTGTTCCCTCTCTCACTGTGTCTCTGTCAAATAAAAAAGATAAAATCTTAAAAAAAAAAATAGGTGGGTCACAGTGGCTCATAGTAGGTGGGCATAGTTGCTTACATAATGCTAAGTTCATAACACTTTAAAGAGTCCTTAGTTCAAAATTCCTCTGTTTTCACCAACAATTATCCCAGATACTTATTTAATGTTTCTAAATCCCAGGCAGCGTTCAAAGCATTCTGCAAATACAGACTCTTTTGATCCTTGTGATAATCCCCTGAGGTTTGCACTATTCTTATCTTCATTTTACAAATGAAGGAACTGGCACAGAGAGGTTAGGCAATTTGTTCAAGGCCACAGAGTTGGAATCCAACCAGGCAAGTCATGGCCTTTGCCAAATATTTTCAGCAACATCAATTATACTACACTGGCCTTCAACCAGACATTTTTCGCAATGAGCTTAAGAAATGGTGGTTTAGAAGAAAAGCAACCTTTTAGTCAGCCTTATAAAGGAATTAAAGTCAATGAAAAAACCTTCCCTTAGTGTATTAAGTTTTGACATATTTTGGTTAGTGAAACTTTTTGTTTTCAGCCCTCTCTTTACAAAGTCTGTGGGCAGCTTTTTTAGGTGGAATGATAAAAATGTAGCCAGGGGGAAATTTCTTTAATCTCTGTGTTTTACATAAATTACCTGAATATATTTAACAAGTAGAGAGATAACATCCATCCTCTCTCAACATCCTCTTAATTTGAGCTCTGAAGAGAGGAAACAGTCATTAGTGAACATGAGGTGCAGGTGTTTTTGGTGATATTTACTAAAGAGTCTCCAGTTTCTACCCATTAAGAGAAACTTTTAACAGTAGACTACCAGAAGAATAATAAAACGCACAGCAACAGAAACCATTTTGACAGTTTTATTGTTCGAGGCAGGTACCCAATGTTGAGACTTTGCAGAGCAGTGGATTGCGTTCCACTGCAAAGCCTGGAAGTGCCAGGTGACAGTTTTCTGCCAGCACAGTCACAACTGAAACCGCAAAACCAACCCGGGCCTCCGAGGGGATGCACGAAGCCAGCCTGACATAGTGAGTCTTCTCAGAGTGCTGTGGAATCCAGGACTGGGTTGCTTTAATTCCAGCTTTGTTTTGCACAATTCTCCGCACAAGGGATTTTTCTCGTTTGTTTTGTAACTTAGGCATATTAAGGAAGTAAAAGTAGTTTCTGAGCATGAACTTGATTTGGGAGAAGTCAATAACTAAACAGTTATTAAGCACTCACAGAGGAGCCAAAATAATCCCTTCGCGAGGGTTTTCCCCCCCGAGAGAAGATACGAGAATTGATTTCTTTCCTATTTTGAAATAGACCAGTGAGTTATTTTTTGTTAATATCTTGGGGCAACATTCCTCATCAGTCTCCGCCTCCAGAGGATCTATCCCGGATGAGTCATGAAATGTGCCATTGACTTATTCGTTCAAAAAGCCATCATTGGCCTCCTGTGTTGCAGGAAGGGTGCTAGACCTGGTGATACAGATAAAGGTCAGAGATCTAGGCAGCTCACCGACTTGTGCACGGAGAAGAGGAAATGAATGCCAGTTCCCTAACACATGAGCTCCGAGCTCACAAGCAGATGTGGACGGGAGACTGGGGATTCCAGACATCCCAGCTCCCTTTTGAAGAGGAAGAGGGAGAACTGCCTCTCAAGAAAAGTCGGAGGAGGGGGTTTTCAGCAGGTGGGGAAGAAACAATTTCTGAAGCCAGGAGGTGTGAGAGAACATCCTATTAGGGGAGCTGCCAGAATGCCCAGAAAACAAGAGGTCCGGAAGTGAGAGCTGATGGTGGCCAGAGAAGACAGCAAACCGAGGTTATGTAAAATCTAAGACTGGGGCGCCTGGGTGGCTCAGTCGTTAAACGTCTGCCTTCCGCTCAGGTCATGATCCCAGAGTCCTGGGATGGAGCCCCGCACCCGCATCAGGCCGCCTGGTCTGCTGGAAGCATGCTTCTCCCTCTCTCACTCCCTGTGCTTGTGTTTCCTTTGTCATGGTCTCTCTCTCTCTCTCTCTGTGTCAAATAAATAAAATCTTAAAAAAAAAAAAGAAAAGAAAAGAAAAATCTAAGATGATATGCAAAGAAGTATGGATATTATTCTGAGAGTAATGGGGAGCAAATAAAGAATCCTATGCAAGAGAGTAACACGATTCCATAAGCTTTACTTAATGATCACCAGAACAGTGTAAAGCGGTGATTCTCAACAGAGGTGAATTTTGCCTGTTTGGGGACCGTTGGTCACATCTAGGGGGAAGGGAGTGCTATCGGCATCTAATGGGCAGAGGGCAGGGATGCTGAAAAACAGCTTAAAATGCATGAGACCTGTCACCACAACGAAGGAGCATCCAGCCAAAAATGTCCATAGTGCTGACGTTGAGAACCCCTGGTATGCTATGCTGCCTCACACCCCGCTCCCCAAGTTCACGCACTAGTCCCTGGAACTTGTGACTATGTTTCCCTGTACGGCAAAAGGGATGTTGCAGATGTGACCAAGGATTGTGGGATAAGGTGAATAGTGTGGATTACCCAGGTGGGCTCAAGGTAATCGTAAGTGCTGATGAAAGGGAAGCAGTAGAGTCAGAGACAGAAAAGCTAATGTGAGCACAGAAGCAGTCAGTGAAGGAGACATGGTGACACCAGGCTGTTGCCTTTGAAGATGGAAGGAGGAGCCATGAGCCAAGGAATGCAGGGGCCTCTAGCAGCTGGAAGGGGCAAGGACAGAGGCTCCCTGAGAGCCTCCAAAAGGGGCCAGCCGTGCTGACCCTTTGATATCACGCCAGTAAGACTGATCTTTGAGTTTTGACTTCCAGAATAGTCAGAGAATAAATCTGTGTTGTGTTAGGCCACTTAACTTGTAGTTTGTTATACCAGCAGTAGGCAATTAATACATCTGTTTTGAAGGATAGGATAGATGGGAAGCAAATCTTGAGGCAGAATGAACAGTAAGGAGCTTTCAATAATGCCAGGCACTTAACTGAGCACTGGAGATACAACAGTGAGCAAGGCGGGAAATGAACAAAATTCCTGCTCTCTTGAAGTTTATAAATTAGTGATTTATCTGAGTTCTTGTTACACTCCAGAAAATAATCCCTTGTACAATGCTAATTTCCTTTCCCTGTCCTTTATACATCAGCTTTTTCTATTTTGAGTCGAAAGTTTTATTTTTGACATATTCAAATTTATCAGTATTTCACATTATGATTCATACTCCCCCCCACTTCCAAGGTCATTTCAGTATCATAAAATATCTCTCTACATTTTTTTCTATTAACTTTATTTATAGTTTTCTTACGATCAATTAATTATTGCTGCCAGATATTACTCACTTTTTCAAAGAAATATCATTAACCCTACCCTTGCCATGTGTTCCTATAGAGGAATAGACTTTATCACACCATTGTCAGGACCAGCTATGTGACTACCTCTGCTCAACGGAGTGTGAATTCTCTTATCTGATCATAAACTTGCAAAGGAGAAATACAATGTTTATTGTTGGAAACCAGTGAAATTTTGGAATGGTTCGTTATGAAGCATCACCTAGGGAAACGTGATTAAAACACTTAGGTTTATATTTAAGTCTTTTAACTATGATGCCATCACTGTCATATGGACAGTTGTCCTTAATGTACAAATATGTTTGCTCTCTCTATTGCGTTTCATGGATCCATCTGATCCTGCACAATTCTATGCTATTTTTATGACTGTTCTATCATACTGTATCTTAATGTCTTGTGAGTGTCTTTTCAGTCTTCAGTCTTTCAGTCATTGAATGTCTTTTCAGTCTTCCTTCTCAAAATTATACTAGCTTTGTAGGAATGGTCAATTTTTCAAGTTATATTTAGACAATGTTTCCTGTTCTCCCCCAAATTCTGCTGAAATATTGATTATAAATACATTAAATATGTAGATAAGCTTAGGAAACCTGTTAAAAGTTTCACCATGTTAACCCGTCTGCTTTTATTAAGGTCTCATTTATTCAATTTTTAGAAATTTTACAAGTCTCTATGTAAAGATACTGTGTTTTCTTCCTTGGTTGAATTCCTAGTTGTTTCATTGTTTGGGTTGGTATTTTAAGTGACATGTTATTCTCTATTACAGTTTTAGTTGCTGTTGTTGAATTTCTATGTGAGGTTCTAGACTCCAGTGTGAAATGGAAACACCCAACTGGGGAAGAGAAGAAAATACTAGCACTTCTCTGTATGCTTATTTTTTTATTTTAACATTTTTATGTTTAGGCAAAGAGTATCCAATATATTAATACAATAGTTCTATAATAATAATAATAAGAGCTAATTTTCAGGAGCATTAATTTTGTGCTAGGTACCACAAATGCTTTCCAAATATGAAATTACTTAATCCTCGCCATATCCTAAGTGGTTAAGTGTTGCTGTTATTATTATTATTGTTATTGTTACTATTCTCACTTCACAGACAAGAAGAGTGAGGCAGACAGTAATTACGTAGTTTGCCTAAATTCACACAACCAGTAAGTAACAGAACCAAGATTTGAAACCAAGGCAATCTTGTTTATGATATATACACTACTTTGTATGTAAACTGTGTAACTGCAATTTATGAATAAATATTGGGGTCATGCTAGACTCAAAGGATCAGTTGGCTTGCTTTTTAAAGATTGTTATTTTTTTAAGTTTTATCTATCAACTTTTAGGGGAACCAATATTTTGAGACTAGCAGAAAAATGCTGTTAATCTTTGAAGTTCGTATTGTATCTGGCAATTCACTTAAGTTTTTTATTAGTTGTCCTAATTTGTTCATTCTGTTGGGTTTTCTATGTAGAAAATCTTATCATTTCCAAATAATGACAGTCTTATCTCTTCCTTTCCAATTCTTATCATTTCTAATTATTTTCCTTGTCTTATTGTGTTGGCTGAGGCCTTCAGTATTATATTGAATAGTAGTGGTGATAAGAGATATCCTTACTTTGTTGATGTCAAAATTTTTTCAGTAAGCACTATCTCGCTGAGCCTTTTAAGTAAATACTTTTATCAAGTTAAAGACATAATATTTGTTCTCAGTTTTCTTAGTTTTTCTTCTGTTTTATCAGTATATAACCGCAGAACTTATTAAATGCTTTCTGTATCTACTGAGATCATTTATTTTTCTTGTTTAGTCCATTATTATGATGAACTACATTGATAGAATTTTGATCAGTAAACCATTATAGCATTCCCAAAATAATCCCTTCCAATTCACACCCTATCATCCTTAACCGATTATGAATTTACTTGGTTACTATTTTATTTCATATTTTCTTATCTGTGTTCAGAAGTGAACTAAGACGATTTATTCCCCTTTTTCCTTTATGTTGTCCTTATTCGATTTTTATACCAAGATATTAATATTATAAAGTGACTTGTGCCATCTTTGTTTTTTCTGGAAGAGCTTTCACAAGATAAAATTATCTGCCTTTCCAACTTTCACTTATCAATCTTTAAAGGACCCTATTTCAACTAACTCTGAGGTATTTAGTTAGCCAGGAGGGAAAGGAGGGATACCAAAGGTGTGTTATGGCATTTTCCAGAGGAAGCTGATTTACTTGGTTAAATATTTTCTGCAATTCATCATAAAATAAGTGAACTTTCAAATTTCATAGCAGAATTTTGAAATTCATAGCATCTGGCAGTTTGGAAAGCGATTAGGAACATGAACACTTATGTATATTTGTTTCACATGTCCAACCGCTTTTGCAAACCATTTCCCCCACGACTCCTGCCAGATTATTAATGCAAAGAATGAAAATAACTATATCAACATAAACTATGTTTTATTGGCCAAACTGAAAGACAAAAAAGAGATCAGGTCCCAGAAGGTGATTCCTATCAAAAAATTCTGCTGGGGACCACGTTTGTTCTAATGAGAAGATACATCAAGGTAATCATTCTTCAAACATGCAAGATTCCCACTACAGGAAAGGCAAAGGGGCAACCGTTATCTGCCTTGCCTGGGTCAGAATGTGCGGGTGGGTTTAGTGAGGAGCTGCCCTTGAGAAATAAGAGCTGAGAAACAGAAGTCTTACTAGCATTCTTTAAAAGATTTCATCTATTTATTTGAGAGACAGAGAGAGAGAGAGAGAGAGAGAGAGAACGTGAGTGCACAAGCCCGGAGAGGGTCAAAGGGACAGGGAGAAGCAGACTCCCTGCTCAGTGGGGAGCCCAATGTGGGGCTTGATCCCACAACCCGAGGATCACTACTTGAGCGGAAGGCACATTCATTGTTATTTTTAATGGTTGCTGGCTTTACACAATGAACTGGAAAACTCTGAAAAAGTTAGCAACCCAGCCTGGGTGCTTGTTTGTCGGGACAGCAAAGCATTTGGAGAAGTGAAAGCAAAGGAGGTGGCAGCTGACAGGGAACGTAGGTCCTAAGCCAAATCCTTCCGGCCACTACAGAGAAGACACACGGGGAGGTCTTGAGCCTGAGAATGAACATGGAGTTTGGTTTTTGGTTATTATTTTATTTATTTATTTATTGTTTGGGTCAGACCCATCTGACACAATGAACCTGGAGTTTAAAGCAGAAATGCTTCAATTATGCCATTATGTCTTGTCATCCACTTTGTGGACTTTCTAGACTCACCTGGATGGTGTTGAGGCATGATCTGAAGTTCAGGCAACACTGAAATTGAGAGCTGGGGAATGACAGCAACAGATGGACCTTGCTAGCATGAAGCAGTCAAAGGTGTGCAAAGTCTGAGCAAAAATACTCAATCCTGAGCTTGACAGACCATATAGAAGCAGGTTATATCATTAGCTAAAGGTCAGATATAAATATAGTGAGCTTGTTTAAGACAGTTGGGTATGCACTATCATTCTCAATCATATTTATATACCTGGGGGATAACTTGTCAGCTAGATGCGAATCCGTCTCTTCCTATGTAATAAAACAAGTAGAAATCTCAGGAGGTGCCTGAGTCCAATCCACTGTGTTTGATGTCTTAATGAGAACACACCAGTTAGAATAGAGTAATGGATTCATATTCCTAACAGAACAGAGGGGTCCATTTCGACAGCCAAACACAAGATCACTTCTTGCCCTAACTTTTAGCATATACTTTTAATTAGCTACAACGTCAACAATAACAAAAAAACTCAGTCTTATTTGTAGATGTGTTGAAACCCATTTAAAAAAATGAAGAACAATATTTTGATATTGTGGACAGAGTTCAGAATTTATCTGTTAAGCCTCCAGAAGGATTCTTTGGCATTTCTCATCTAATTATGGTTGGCTTGGACCCAATTTGAGCTAGTGATTAAGCCACAACAGGCTCTATTTTCCATTATTAATCTCTTGGACTTGAAAGGTTTATCAGACCCAAAGCAATTAGACATTTAAAATTCTGGGTTTTTTGCTTACTTGCTAAATACTGACACCTGAGATTTTTCTGTTCCACTGTTTTCATTTGTGAAGCAACTGGAAAATGCTAAGGGGTGTGTGTGTGTGTGTGTGTGTGTGTGTGCGTGTGCGCACGTGTGTACGTACCCACGCACACATGCACATTTCATAGTCTTTCAGTGTAAGCATCCACCTTCACAAAATATTCTACTTTAGATTAGCAAAGCTGAGAAACTCTGCATTCTCTTCCTGCATTAACTCGGTGAAGGCATCCAGAGCCATATCTAAATGCCTACTGGAATTATGCTCTACTTCCTATGTGGAGGTTTGCTTCAGCAGACATTTTTGTGACAGCTGGATTATCAATGGTGTGATTAATCCCTCAGCGCATGCACGTCAGGATTTTCTTCCAGGGTTGAGTGTTACTGTGAAAGCACATGGGGAATTCACCCCCAGAAGGGAAGGGGTAAGCATGACAATTCAGAAAGAAGTGGTCAAGCCAGTTACGGAAACATTTGCAAGGGTTCCAGATAAGAAAATAATTTTGCACAAATCTCACCTCAGAGTGTCTTTCGAACTGTCTAGGAAGTGGACTATTTTTTTACAGCAGGGCAGTCAATAATCTTCCTCAGTATCGCTAGGATTTAGTGCTTCATTTGAGAAAAAGGAGTGATATATCAAAGAGAGAAAAACACTACTTGGAGGATTTCTGATTACCACAATGATGCCTGATGGGAGAAAGTCTACACAGAGTCCTTGCATGAACACAGAAAGTTTTAAGGAGTTTTCTTTATAGAAACTCTTCTAGAAGAGTAGAAAATGTAGAAGCATAACTCTCTAGCAGAAGTTTGAATTTGGCTTCTGATTGATTTGTGATTTCTTAAGAATTTCTCTTTTGGTGTTAGTTAGGGATTATATATATTCAGCTGCATATAACAGAAACACAATTATGGTAGTTTCACAAACAAGGGTATCTTTTTCTTATATATTAAGTCTGGACATAGGTAGGCAAGGTGGGTGTTGTGGCATGATATTGTCAACATCCTGGCCTCATCCTGGTCTTATTTTGTCTTTCTGTTCCTTCACTCTCCTGGTTACTTCATGGTTCCAAGATAGCGTTCTCCACCTCTATAGAACCTCCTTCTGTGTTCCTGACAAGAAGGATAAGAAAGCTCTGAGGAGTAAGAGCTGGCACCCATGTCAGGAAAGCAAAACTATGTAGAAATTCCTGGTAAGTTTCAGCTTATTTCATTGACCAAACAATGTCATATTCTGGAATCAAGTCTGAGAAATGGTGTAGATATTTTTTATGTTCTTTTTTCCCCCCTTCCTTTTTTCTTCTCTTTGCTTCGTTTCTCTTCTTTTCTCTTCTCTTTTTTTGGCTGTACTGCCAATAAAAAGTAAATGGGGGTTCTTTTGATAAAAACCAAGGAGAGGATGGATATCAGGCAGGCAAGCAGCACAATCTGTCCCATGTTGCTTCAAGATATTTACCCGTATCCATTCTGGTTTAGTGATGCCTATGACATTCTGATTGTTATTCTGTACATCATGCCTTCTTATCCTTATTTTGCTTGATTAGAAGAGGATGTCGTTTAATATAGCATTAGAGGACAGAGCCAATGTTCTCAAGGAGTAATGGCATCTTAAGAGCTGGTTGCTCAAATACATTCCTCCACAGTGCTCCAAAAAAATACCACCAACCACCCGATTACTCATACATGCAGGAAGGCTAGGGAGGTGTGCTAGGTTGGAGACAAAGTCAAAAGCAAATCTGCCATCACTCTTCACATAGTGGCCCTGAGAGTTGAAAGCTGAAGGATAAACTATGTTGATACTAAAAACCCAAAGCAAACACTGGTAGAACAGGATATATAGACAAATCCAATGGAGATTTTTACCACCCTCTATCAAATGCCGGTAGTAAACTCTACAAGGTAAACCATATGTTGGGAAATGAAACTTATTCAATAAATTTAAAAGGCTTGATGCTTTAAAGTGTGTCAACTGATAATGATAGACTTAATGTAGACATCATAGCATAAGATATCTAGATAAGACCAAACATTTGAAAATTAAAAAACTCCTTAATGTCAAAGAGATCAAAGATGAAAAAATCACAAGGGAAATAAAAACTCAATTTGACTAAAATTATAATGAAAATATAACCTATGAGCATTTGTGGGATGCTGCTAAAGCAGTACTTAAAAAGAAAATTCTTAAATTAGGGAAGAAAAAAAGATTTTAACAATAAAAAAAAAAAGATTTGTGGTTGCTCCAAATTCCTACCTTAGGAAGCCAGAAAAAGACAAGCAATTGAAACCCAAATATACAAAAGGACAAAAATAGTAAATATGAGTATAAATCAAGAAATAAAAAATGAACAATGTAGAAAATCAACAAAACCAAAAGTATCTGAAAAGATAAATGAAATCCATCAAACTATAGCTAGATTGATAAGGACAAAGGAAGTTAAAAAGAACACTAAGTCTATTTTCAGGAATAAATGAGAGGGCCTTTTTAAATACTATAGATATTAGAGGAATAAGAAAGGAATACTTTGCACAACTTTATGGCGAGGTGCATGACAATTTAGCTGAAATGGACAAATCCCTTGAAAAACACAGGTTTCAAAACTGACATGATAGAAAATCTGAGTAGCCCCATAATAACAGAGTTGAATTTGTCATCAAAATCTCCCCACTACAAAAACCTAAGTCTTAAATGGCTCTCTTGGTGAATCTTAGCAAACATTTAAGAAAGAAAGAATGAAAATCCTACATAGTTCCACTCAAAATAGAAGAGGAATTCCCAGCATTGACTAGGAGGCTTCTAGGAGGCCTGGCATTTAATTTTTACCCTACTTACAAGCTAATAAATTAACCTATTACTATTTCATAGATTCTGGCAGAAGACGGGAGACTCCTGGATCAGAGACAAATGACTTTATTACTCACAGACAGCAAGCAGCATAAACATCATTATGTTTGTGTCTATCCCCTTTTCTTGAGGACCCTCAAGAAGTGACACAAAAGGCCCAAGATGATGCCTGTACATGCAGTGAACTACATTGCAGAGGAGGGATTCTGAGGCTGGAGAATTTACTGACCTGTGTCTGTCTGGTGATCAGGCCCTGATTAAAAAATCAGGAAAAATCGTTCTGGGTTTAGCTCAGCTATTGGCATATTCCTAGCACAGGAAAAATCACCTGTGTTTTGGAATCCTGTTCTTACTATCCATAAAACCTGAGGATTTGGACAAGGTGATCTCTCAGGACCCTTCCAACTCTTTAATTGTAGCTGACTATGTCCATGAACTAAAGAGGATTGAAAATGTTAGCCTCAAAGTATTTTCTGTAATAGAATTAGGAGTATAAAGTTAAAGACATGGCAAGTTCCTTTGGTCAGCTTCTGGCCTGAAAACATCAATGGCCCCATCCTATGATTCATAAATTAATGAGGGATCTATAACTTTGCATCATTTCTATTTAAGGTTTCAAATTTGTGCTGCTCCAAATGTTCTTTTCATACCCATTAAAAATATCTCCTGATGCCTTGAAAAATGTGGTTTCGAACTGTGTGGGTCCCACTTACATGCAGATTATTTGTTTGGTAACTACAGTACAGTACTAAAAAAGTAACTTCTCTTCCTTACGATTTTCTTAATATTTTCTTCGCTATAACTTACTTTAAGAATACAGTATATAATACATAGAATGTATAAAATATGTGTTAATCAACTATTTATGATATTTAAGATTTCTCATCAACAGTAGGCTATTAGTAGTTAAGTTTTGGGGAAGTCAAAAGATACATAGTGAACCCTCTTACACTGCTGGTGGGAATGCAAGTTGGTACAGCCACTTTGGAAAACAGTGTGGACATTCCTCAAAAAATTAAAAACAGAGCTATTCTTTGACCCTGTAATTGTACTACTGGGTATTTACCCCAAAGATACAGATGTAGTGAAAAGAAGGGCCATATGTACCCCAATGTTCATAGCTGCAATGGCCACAATCACCAAACTGTGGAAAGAGCCAATGTGCCCTTCAACAGATGAATGGATAAAGAAGATGTGGTCCGTATATACAATGGAGTATTATGCCTCCATCAGAAAGGATGAATACCCAACTTTTGTAGCAACATAGATGGGACTGGAGAAGATTATGCTGAGTGAAATAAGTCAAGCAGAGAGAGTCAATTATCATATGGTTTCACTTACTTGTGGCCATAAGGAATAACACCGAGGACATTGGGAGATGGAGAGAAGTGAGATGGGGGAAATCAGAGGGGGAGACAAACCATGAGAGACTATGGACTCTGAGAAACAAACTGAGGGTTTTGGAGGTGAGGGGGGTGGGAGGTTGGGTGAGCCTGGTAGTGGGTATTAAAGAGGGCACGTATTGCATGGAGCACTGGGTGTGGTGCCTAAACAATGAATCTTGGAACACTGAAAAAATAAAGTTAAATTTAAAAAAAGATATATACAGATTTTGCAACTGCAAGGGGGGCATGGGTACGCCTAACCCCCACGTTGTGCAAAGGTCAACTGTACTGTAAAGTCATCTTGACTCTTGCTGAAATCACCAGATATTCTTCGCCTCAGTTATTTTAAATTTTTTAGCTTGATTCCTTAGGTTAGCATTTTTAAATTCTGTTCCACATGATGTCATTTAAAAAGTATTCCAAGAAAAATGAAGTTTTTGGAAACACTGGGTTAAAGAAAGAAAGGTGGGGCGCCTGGGTGGCTCAGTGCGTTAAGCATCTGCCTTCAGCTCAGGTCATGATCTCAGAGTTCCAGGACTGAGCCCCACATCAGGCTCCCTGCCCAGCAGGGAGTCTGCTTTTCCCTCTGCCTGCTGCTCGCCCTGCTCGTCCTCTCTCCCTCTCTCACACACACTCTCAAATAAATAAATAAAATCTTTAAAAAAAGAGAGAGAAAGGTAAAAGTAGTTTATTTTGTGTGGACGTCTAAGGGTCTTAACTTCACTATGGAACACTAAAGGGAAAGTATGGAACACTGTTTCCCAAATCTATTTGACCGCTGAGAAGCATAGGAAACGTACTTTGGCTATTTTGGGTTCTTCAGCATTAAGCCTCATGATTATTTTACAGTTTTCAGAAAGTCTGCCTAATTAAAAAAAAATCTCTTAATTTGTCCTTTTATCACATTTTCCAGCTAAGTAAGAGATTTGTGGTGCCTTGGCCCCCCTGTGCTTTATTCCATTCAGCTAAATAAAACAGAGAGAAATTAAGGCTATGGATAAAAGGACAGTGACCCTACTCCATAGGGGAAGCAAGCAGAAAGATAAGCCATGGTGACCCAGGCGGCTGAAGTGACCAAGTAGCCAGATATATGTAGGCCAAGAAACTCGCAGAATTGAGGCTAATGGGAAATGTCGGCAGTCAATGCAGACTTTTCTAGAAACAAAGTCCAGGCGAGATGAGTAGATGAGGCAGCACCGAGGCTTGATCAAATGGGACTGGAACTGCAAATAACAGAGCCTCTTGGAGCACTTGGGTCTCAGTATCTACCCTAGGGAGGAACTGAGTCTTAGCACTGCCTGGCATCGGAAACAAATGCCTCTTCATTTTCCATCTCTGACGTCTCAGCTCGTTTCTCACCAGTTAAATCAGGTAGGCTCTTTTTTTGGCTCTAACAGATGAGGGTTTTTAAGGCAAACTGCACGAGAGGACAACACTGTATCCTTTACATGGATTTTGGGCTCAGAGAGAGTCACTTGTGGGATGGATAAGGGCAGATTCCTGCAGTCCTTGAACTTCTCTGCATCTTTTCTCATCCTGGGAAGTCTACTTTTACCACGATCTTGACAAAAAGTCCCCATGAGAGCTTCTCCACGATAACCAGGTTCCAAGCCTTGTTCATTTTAAGCTTTAAACCAATTCTGGCAATAACATATGTTTCTGCATGATATCATGTTTGGCTTTGAGCTACAGAAAATCTCAAAAATAGTGGCTTAAACACAGAAAGGGATCATTTGTCTCATGTGCCCGATGGGGTGGAGATGAGTAGTCGCAGGGCTGCTAACGCCGACACTCTGCAAGGTCATCAAGGACTCACTCTCCCTCCTCTGCCTTCTTCAGTGGGTGGCCTTTGTATTCATGCTGGTGAGATGGCTGCTGCTCCCCCAGCCATCACATTCCTATCCCCTGCAAGAAGAAAGGGAAAGGTCCAGACACCTTTCCCACAAGGCTTTGTCTTGTACTGAGAAAGGGTGCTTTCCCCCAGATAAATCTGCCTATAGTATCTCATTGGCCGGAACTGGGTAACCTAGCCCTTCCCCAGATGCAAAGGTACTTGGGGAAGTGAAGAAATTTGCATATTAAACTGGGGACATGGATGATCTGGAGTTGTTTGAAGCAGGAGGGAAGGGAGAAAAGGAAGTGGCAAGTGATGAGTGGTTCCTGCCATACGCCTCTTGTAGAAAAGATGACAAAAAGATGACAGAGACGTGCATCTCCATTCTTCTTGTCCCATTTATTTCTTTAGCCTTTCCCCTTTTTTCTCCTGATCAATATCTTATTTGAAAATAAAGACTCTCTCGGCCTTACCTCAGATAGTTAGATAAAGCAACGTCCAAGCTACATCCGTAAGCTGATGGCTTTCTGCCACAAATAACTCAAAACCCACTTCCCCCCACCTTGGGGAAATCTAGCATCCCAAAGATAGAGCACTGAAGAGGAACAAAAATGTAAATCAGGTTTGAGGGCAGAAATTGAAAGTTTGTTTCGTGACAGGCGGTCAGCATTTTATTTGGGTCACAAAACATGCCACTTCCTGTCTTCTTGAAGCCCTCCCCTTCTTAAATCACTGCCCTATAACCCGGTGTGTGAAGAGGGACGCCATCAGGGCCGAGGATGCAACAGCTTCCCTGTCCTAAGTGCACGGCTTTTTGCTAATGGCTCCAGACACTGATTGCGGGGCCTGGTCCCATTCATCATCATCATAATCACCATCCCATATTTTTGAGTGTCCATGGGGGCATGACATTGTACTGTGCATAATGTTTACTGTCCTATTTCTGCTTCCAAATCGTTATCAAGATTTCGTTCACACTTATTTCATCTCTGATTACAAGCACTACTGTCCACTGCTGTCAGCTACCTAAAGCTTTTTATACTACGCATGTTCCCCGAAGGAATCCGGTGAGAAATTGACACTACCACTTTTTAGCTCTGTTTTTTCATCATTAATGGATTTCCTCAACATGCCCATTAGTAGGTACTATTTTCTTGATTATGGGACTCTGCAAGGACATCGCTGTGTCCAAGGTTTGCCAGAAACTTCAAGATTTGGAGGAAAAAGAGAAGGCTCCTATTTACCAGTTTCGGGGACAGCAGTCCGTGTTTGATACTGCATTCTTAAGTTATCCTGCCAAAGGGATAATTAGCGCACATACTTTGTAGAGGAAGCCAGGGATGCTGAAAAAATTTAGGTTAGTTGTCCAAAGTCCAAAAAGCTGGTAAAAGATGGAAAATGAACTTGCATGTGGGTCCTTCCTTAATTATCTTTCAACTACAGTAAGCGTATTGTCCTTTGAGAACCGTCATCATATTTCACTGAGAGGCCCTGAAACCCAGCCCTCATTGGTGAATTCAGTTTAACCTAAAGGACCCACACCTGCCAGAGACATGAGCGGGCACTGTGCGTGAGGAAAAGTAGATGCCTTCCTAAGGCAAGAGAAGGTACTTAAATGCATCAGGGTTCAGGATTAAGGTTTATTATTTTCTTCAAGGTATATTACATACCATGCTCTTTTAATGTAGGGGAACTAAAATTACATTGTATTCTTGTTTAATGTGGTTTATTTCTCCATACATATTTACGTCAGTATTTTGCTTCCTTACTCTAGAAGCGAGTTCTCCATCATCATGACAGATCTTCTAATGGTCTATTCTCGCTCAGAATGCTTTTTCTTGTAGCATTTTCTAGTGTGATGCTATATTTGACACGTGCTTTATTCCCGTTGTTCAAGGGCTTTTGAGATTTTCATGCTCCTTCACATCAGCCTCATTGTCCTCTGGCATTATTTTGGAGGGCCGCTACCTGCACATCTATTTCCCGAGTAGGTTTCAGATTCCTGCGTTTCCCCCTCGGCGTTTCACAATTGCAGATGGCTTTCTGTAGCGTGTTTATCTTCGCAGAGTCTATACTTACTCAAGCTTGATGCTCCAGCTCACTTGAGTGACGATTCAGTAAGAACCTTAATGTTAGCGGATTGTGACTGCTACGGAATCTTATTGTGCCTTCTGGTTCATAGGTGCCGTGATTTTCTTTATTCCTAATAATTCCGCCTGTAATGATTTTAAGCTTCATTATAACTTTGAAAAGGAATCCTGAAAATATTTTTTGCATGTTTTCTTCTTTACAGTATTTATTGCAAAGAGTTACTCAACCTTCGAACTGTTCTTTAGCAATGAAAAATGTTTGTTACAGACAAGCCCACAGATGTAGCACTCAACTCCAGTTTGCTATATGATGCTCTCTGGCCTTTAACCCACATTTCCCACCTGGTACCTTGAGATACACAACATGTTCGTAACTTTGCAAAGCATTTTCCATTAGCCTCCCACCGTCTTGATATTCAGGCACTGATGACAAGGACAATTATTTAATAATGTACTATTTTACTGCCTGTACTTCCCTATAATTACACGGTTAGTAGGGGAAAAAAAAGATCAGCTATGCAATATAACCTAACAGAGACTAAAATAAAATATAAAAGCAGATTTAAATGTACTTTTCAAAGAGAAAGACCAAGTGGAGAAGAAGAGGCTTGCATGAAAAAAAAGAAAAAAAGAAAACAAAACTAAAAGTAAAAGATCAACAGCTGTCTACAGTATACATGGAAACTAAACTTCACGTTCTTCTTATATTCAAAAATCATATAATCATACCATTTTTACCCACTTGAAAGAAAATCAGCATGCATTAGAATTAACCACAAGAAAGGACTGAGTAGATCCTGAAAAGGTAGTCGGAGATATTCAAACTGCCCATCTCAAAATGAAAGGAAAGGGAAGGACCCAGAAAGGCACCCCTGAGTTGGACACAGAAGAAGACAGAGCCGGAGGCCCAGGCTGAGTGAAGAAACCCGTTGATATCAAAAGAGGACAAGAAAGAAGGGGCTGAGGCTGAGTATAAATATATAAAACTGACCATGGGTATATAATATATTATGAAAAAAAGAAGAACTATTCCATTCACCGTTGATTCTGGTCACAGGAATGTAACTAATAAAGCATGTCATTGGAAATTACATTATATCACATACTCTTATTATCACTCAAAATATGTGTAATTCATATACTGATGGAGGGTTGCAGAGAAGATCGTTTGTGAATCAAAACAGGCAGGTAAAGACAGGGGTGCTTGGGTGGCTCACGGATAAGCATCAATTCTTGATTTCTGCTCAGATCATGATCTCAGGGTTGTGAGATCAAGCCCTACATCAGGCTCTGCACTGAGTGGAATCTGCTTGAGATTCTCTCCTTCTCCCTCTGCTGCTCCCCCTTCTCTCTCTCTTTCTCTCTAATAAATAAATACGTCTTAAAAAAAAAAAAACAGGCAGGTAAAGACAATCAATCCATTTCTTCACAATTTGGGGAATTCTTGCACTGGCATTAGGAAGGTTTACTTTTCTATTTAACATCAATTTCTTTTGTGATTTAAGCTTATTTATTTTTGTATTATTTTTTCATCAATATAAACATCTGTTTACTTCTTTTCATTCTACTCCATTTAAACACTCAATGACAATTAAATTTCCCTTTCCCTTCACATTTTGATTCTTCAATTCTCCTTTTAATATCTTCTAAAAAAAAAAAAGCCTCTCATCGACAAGGATTTTATATGTCAAATAGTGGCTGTGGGAAGGACCAGCCACATTCTGTGTAAGCAAAAGAGTCTCAAGGGAGGAGAGCCTCTATTCAGAAACAGATCCCTCACATAGGCTATCAGTTAGACATCCATTTGTGCATAAATACTTCCTTTTAAAAATAAAATAATTCTAAAAATATTTGATTATATTTGTACTTAGTATAAATTCCTTTAATCAGAACATTACTGGCCCTCCCGCTCCCACAGTTTTTTCCTGTTGTTCTCCCAGTCAGAACACGGGGTAACCTGAATGGACGGAGACCCTGTGAAGCTTGCCTGAGGGGATACGGTTCAGAAGTGATTCTGAGAGAAACAGCCTCACGATCCTCATTATCCAGGGAACCCCATCACTACCTTTGAACAGCTTGCCTTGGCCAAAGGTGTTGGAATGTATTTTGTTGGCCTTTCCATAGTCTTTGCCTTGTATCTTGCCTCCATCCAAGACCTCCCCTCCTCAAACCTTGGGAGCTGGTTGTTCACAGCCCAGTCACTCATGAAGAGTTGTTCCTTAGGTCTTGATGAAAATATGGTAGGATATTGATGGGTTCACTCACACAGCCTGAGAGCTTCCTCTAGATAGCATGGCAGTTAGAGGAAGCCAGGACCCTCACTCCCTGGGGATCCCAAATCCCTGTCATGCTGAATGGTGTAAACTTGAGGACAGCTGGGCACGCAAAAGTAAGTTGTGTCACGGAGTCAGGAAAAGAGAAAGGAAACCTGAGGGTCCAAGAAAGGCTCTAGTGGTGATGAGGACAATGGACAATGAGTGGGTACCTTGAAAACACTGGGACTCTCCCGAGGTGATGTGTGGCAGAGGATGTGAAGAGCTTGGTGAAACAGGTGAAAGGTTTTAGAAAGACAGAAAGTTCATAAAGAAGGTTTGTTTTTTGTTGTTTTTTTTTTTAATACCCTGCAATTTTAACCTAAAGCATTTGAAACGGGACTGGAAATTACTATCTTCAAGGTAAAATATTTAGCAGACAACCTCAGAGGAGAAATTATATGAAATAAACATTTATTGGCATTCAAATAGGAGTTGGCAATCTTTTTCTGGGAAGTCTTGGATAGTAAATATTTTATAATTTGCAGGCTCTGAAGCAAAACTGAGGACAGTAGTAGGTATTTACATAAGAGAAAAACAAACTTCCACAAATTTCATATTGATAAGATTCAAAATGTAATAATGATAATTCAGTTCACTTTTAAAAATACAGGTCTACTAATGAGAAGAATGGAATTACCTTTTGGGGGATAACACTTTGCTTAACAGAGGTTCACACTTAGTTTTTGCTATCATCAAAATCAATTGCAGATTCATCCTTAAATTTGGTCCATAATTAAACTTGAAGTATTTCATCTTTGATGATATCTTTTCACACAGGGAGGTACGGCCAGAAACCAGTGTTAGTTTAGGAGCATATGATTTTAACGGAGCATATTTATCAGCTGGGAGGCATATAAAAAATATAACATTCTATTTTCCCCTTGATATTTGATTTTCATATGTCATTATATGGCATATTAGTAACTTCCAAAGGAAGATTAGGCGGAAACCCTTCAATTGCACAGTTAACTGAATTTTGAAATATGAAGCCCCGCCCCCCACCGCCTTGCATTTTGATGAAGGTCTGAAAAGCACTGCTGGAAATATATGGTTTGAACTTGGAAAATATAGCTACTGCAAATTTGTGTAGGAATGGAGATCTTGTGTTGTTTTGTTTTGTTTTGTTTTTTAACGTTAAATAGTACATGGCACGATTAAGGGAGGTTTCCCACTACTCTGTTTCGGACAATATTAGTTGTCATAGAAATGACTTTACTGTAGTGAAAGTGTTGCATCTAGATCCACTTTTACCTTGTAATTTTGTGTTGAATTCATTAGGAAACGTTATTAAGTTGGCACTAAAAGCTAATTTCCAACTCGTGTCTGAGAGCAGTAGTTAAGGGTAGTCCTTGCAACCACTTGAAAAAATAAAAGCCACGCTCAGCTTGTGGGCTATAGAGAAACAGGCAGTGGATGGGATTAGGTCGGTGGGCCTTGGTTGCAACCTCTGAATTACAACGACAGAACCTCCGGAGTCCGACTCCCTAGATTTGAATTCTGGCCATACTCACTCAGGACCCCCGTGACTTTGGGCTAATTACATGAAGTCTCTGACGCTCTAGGAGAGGGTAAGAATTCTCCGCTTCATAGAGTTGAAAGGATGAAACGAAGGGAGGGCATGGAATAATGTATAAACAATTAGTAAGTAGTTTTCAAGAGTAAAATACAAACTTCCCATAATGGTATAAACAGATCAAAGACTCAACCATGTAAGAAGAGGGGGAGCAGAGCGGGCAGGGGGCAAGCTCGGGAGTTGGACTCGTGTCAGCCCACTGGGGAGGATATGTGCCGATCACCCACCACCCTTCATCTGCATTCTGGTTATGACTGAGGCATTTTGCTGTGTTAGAATGACTGCAAATATTTTATGACTATTGCCATCACGATAATCTCTTTTCAAGTTCTTTACAGCTCCTTACGAGATAGTATTCATACCACTTTATAGACAAAAAAGTCAAGGCTGCCAGCCTCGAGTTTACTCGGTTCGGCTTCTCCTACTTGGCCATGATCAACAAATCCAGCTTCGCCAGTTCTGTGCTGTGTCCTGACTCAACGTGTTCTACCTTTTTCCAGAGTAACCACAGGTAGAGAGCACAGCATGGGTTTTGCTTTTCCTTGGACCTCGGAACGGCCTTTAAAGGTTTTAAAAGTCTTTATATATGACCCAACTGTGTGCCTATCTTCTGATCCTAAAAAGTTGGAGGTGTGCCTTCTTTATTTCTGAATGTATAGAGATGACCACTGAGTGTATAGAGATGCTACATTCAAGTAGCAAACGACTGAATGAAGATTGTTATAAAAATGTGGTGTTTCATTATTATTCCTCATGAAGGACAGCACTCTTCAGTCATTTCTTTCATTGTGCTCACTATCTTCACATTCTTTTCTATATTATGATATTTATTTATAAACTAAAAGAAACCTTTTATAGAAAGAACACATAGATTGACATGTGTTCCTGTTCAGATCCCAAATTCACCAAAAATTTACACAAAAATTTCACTTCTCTGTTCATTTCCTGATCTAAAAGCTATCTTTAGGATCAAATTTAATTTTGAAACTCTATAACAGTTTTTTTAAAACAGGCAGTTTAACGTTGATAATGGGTTCTGTATTACACATTTATTTTTTTGAAAAATAATTTCTAGGATTTAAATGAGGACTTAACAATGCCTCGGCTCTACATTGTTTTAGGAGATGAATAGCATCCTTTTCTTTTTTGGTAGAAATACTTAAAGAAAACATATTTGGTATATGATGACTAACTTTTGTTAAGTTTCCTTGAACTTTTTTTTAATACACCATAACAGCAGTCTAACTTGATGCATAACTGAAATTCTGCATTGGTTTTTTTAAACCATATTCAAACATAACCAGCATCAATAATTTTATTCAATAAAACCAGCATCTTAACTGTGGCTTTACACTGATATCAGTAACCCAAACTGAAAAGGACTGATCAGGCCCGGCGGGAGGAACCAAGTTAATTTCTCTATCACCTCCTAGATATTTGCTTTATCTGAGAGACCTCGTGTATTTAAAAAAAAAAAAAAAAAACTCTCATTGGGTTCATATATGCATTTTTCTCTTCGTAAGCTCAATATTGAGTAATTTTTGATATTTATCACTGGAAACGGACTCAGTTATTGCTATACACCTGCAACTTCCATCTTTCTTCTGATGACAGTAACCAGCATGTACCAATTGCTTTAGTTTTCCAGCATTTCTGCTTTCCTAAGGCAGGACTATGGGTAGACCGTCTTCTTCCTGCGGTGTTCCCAGCCCCTAGCTTAGAGCCTGACACATAATGCCTGACTCAAATAAATGAGAGCATGGATGAAAGCATGATCACGTTTGATGCTCATGGCATTATCCCCATTAGACAGATGAGGAAAGAAAGGGTCAGACAGGTTAATTAAGGAATATTTTACAAGGTCACTGGAAAGATAAAGTGGTAGTGTTAAGACTAAAACCATATCTTCTGACTGAAGAGCCATTATCTTTTCAATTACTCCAGGCTGCCTCTATTCGCAAATCATTAAAGCCGTGCAGGTTTTTAGAGCTGACCTATCATGTCACGTTTCTTTCAGAAGATTGTGTTATGAATACTTCATACACTGTCTCTAGCAGTTTTATGATGTTTAGGATCGTAAAACAGCCATAAACTTCCTCAGCACAAAAACACCAGGAAGGCCAACTGAGAAACTTGCCACAAACTTTTAATGTTGTGTCTGTAGAGCATTAGGGTCCCCGTAAACATTCTGGGGCACTCCCCAGGGAGTTTGACAGGATACGATTTCCCACAACTGTTCAGAAGTTCCAAGAAGTTAGGAACATTTTTGTGCTGCTTAGGCAAGTATGTTATCCGCAGGCTCTAATTTCTAAGGTCCAAGGAAAAGAAATGGTCGTGGAAACTTTCTCTGGGGGCTTTGTCTGGTAGAAAGCATGCTCATTCATCCCAAACAAACCATTTCTAAGAAAGCAACAATTTTGTTGACTACATTTAAAGATAGAACGCGCAGTTCCCAAATGCAATTTCAGTTTTCCAAAGGACAGTTTTATTCTTTTCAGAAATGCCTTGGTGATTTTTTGTTGTTGTTGTTTTGTTCCGTTTTGCTTAGAAGCACCGCTTAGATGCTTCTCTTTAGTCAACATGAAAAAGAAAGAAAAGAACAAGCAACCCAATGATCCTCCGGTGGCCTCGAGGCAGTGGATAGAGGATGTCTCTCAAATACAAACAGGTACTCTAGGTGACACTGGTAAAGACTTTTCAAATCAGGCTAAAATGCTCTCCAAACGCAGCCCCAGTCAGATTGACTCAGATTAAATGTTTTCTTTTTTTCTTTCCTAAGAGATGTTTATTTTCTGTAGTATTTTTAAGAAATCCCTCTAGAAGTACTGAAATCTCAGTAACAAGATGTTAATATCTTACATTAAGAACTGGCTTATTTTTACTTACAGTGGCCAATCTTGGCTTCTATTACATTCAGCATAGGAAAATATTTCTTTTGACAATAGGTAATTATTAAAATTACCGATTCCACACTTCCTAAATCTGTGCTATTAGCCCTCAGTATGTGTGTGTGTGTGTGTGTGTGTGTGTGTGTTTATTTTTTTAGAGAGGAAATTAATAGGAATTTAGCACCAGGACCAGCAACTCAATCAGTATTTTTGGACACTTGTATACTGTTTTGGTTGTGGAGGAGAGGAAAAATAATTTTCCCTCTACCCTTTAGGGTTCTTAGCTGAGACTCCCCCATCATAAAAGACACATTAACAAAAGTAAAACAAATAGGCATCTGATTAACATGTATACCTCAAATACGCACGGGAGGTACCCAAGGAAAATGAGCAATCTTCTGAGGCGGCTTAGAATTTAGCCTTCGGTACCATTCTAAGAGAGAAAGGGAAGCAGAGGCAGGCCTCTTAAGGGGCAGGAAATAGTTTTTAGGAAAGATGAATGGGCCTTTGGAAGAACAGATGGGAGGTGTGATAGTTTGTGACAAAGTGTGTCTGGGTGTGGGGTCGACTTCTAGGCTCCTCTCCTATGACAAGAATCAGTCTTCCCTGGTTGATGATGCTCCCAGCAGAGGGATTTATGACACTTGGTTCTCTCTGGAGGATCTGTATTAAGGCAGATAAAGGAGTTCAGAGAAAGCCTCTCTCTGTTTTGTTGCTTCTCACTGCTTTCAGCTCAAAATAATCAATATGCCAACGCGGCATATTTTGGGGTAATATATTCTGCTACACTTTACCTGCTTTGCATCTTTCATATATTCCTTGTAGGTAGGACATAAATGCTTCAAATATGGGTAATTCCTTAGGAAGTATGATTTTCCCAGTTTAATAAATAAGTTCATAAATGGCTGTGATTATTTTTATCTATGTAAAATTTATATTCTAAAGGATATTCACTTTAGGAAAATGAAGATACATTGAAATTTGAGGTTTGTTTATCTGGGACATCTTACTAGATTAGGAACTTTATTAATGGCTACAGTCTATCATTCACAATCATATCCTCAAAACTTAGTTGATGACTGACCATATCAAACCCTCGGTAAATTTTGTTAACTAACTGAATGAAAGACAATTAAACTATGCACACCATGTGTCCATCCAGGGGTCAGCACACTACAGTCAAATCTGGCCCATGGCCTGTTCTTGTATGCCCTACAAGCTAAGAATGCTTTTTCACATTTTTAAAGGGCTTGTAAAAATTACAATGAAGCATATGTGACAGAGACTATATGACCCACAAAGCCTAAAATATTTACTATTTGCAGACTCATCTTTACTTTTAAATATACAGGTTTTTTGTTTTGTTTTGTTTTGTTTTTTGTTTTTTTTTTAACATATTCTTTGGTCAGAACTCAGACCAATCTGTAGAGTGAGGCTACCCAGGGAGGTAGACTCTGGAAACTGCCTATTCAAAGTCATTCTCCTTTACTCTTGTTAACAGAATTCCTATTCTGTTTGGCTTACATTGTATCTACCTCTAGGGATGAAATGTGGTAGGTCAAAGCCTGTCTCAGCCATTCCACTGCTCTTTACTAGTGACTTGTCTGGGTAGACATATGAATAACTCCTGGGAGATGAAACTGAAGGGCGAATGTCCAGAAAGCTATCCGGGGAGGATTTTACTCCTCTTTTAAAAGGAAACATATAGAAAGAAATATACAAGTGTGTTCCCACTTTGTTCCTTGGGAACTTGGTTATGTGCAGACATATTCTGGATCTTTGGCAGTCATCTTTTGACTACGAAGGGAAGACCAAACAACTGATAGCTGTGCTGATGTTATCACTGACGGGCTAAGTGATAACTGAGTGGTAACTGCTGCTGATATCACTGACGGCTGCATGATTGACCTCTGAACCACCTACCTTCAGTCTTCTCACGCGGTATAAGATCGTGGCTTTATGGTTTAGCCACTGTTAACTGTGCACTCTGCTACTTGCTGCCAAAATATCCTAACTGATCCCCTTCAGGTTTTAAATCTGTTCTGATAATGAGCTAGATTAAATTATTAAGTTTGTTTGGCATGAGGAGCTTTTTCAAATGACTTGGAGTCATGAATGAAATGACGATATTATCCAGACAAGGACTGATGTAACCTGGTATTGCATAATCTTGGAAGTAACCATTTAGTCCTAGATTTGTATGAGAAATGTAGCCATTTGGAGAGCAGAGTGGATTCAACAATGGGAAATAATTTAATTTTCCCATCCGATTAAGAAGTAGCTGTGTGTGTAAAGAAGTGTGTGGGTGTTTATGTGTTTATGTGCATGTTCTGTGTGAAGACAGAATGCATGTACCACACTCTATCAGCTATGGTTCAGGATACAATAGACTAGGGATTCAGAGGGGAAAAGCCATTGACCTCTCAATAAAGATGTTACAAACCATGAGCTGAAGTTCATGCTCTTGAATTTCATTAAGAACCCCCAAGTTCTTCCCTCAATGCTTGTTTCAGAATGGATAAAATGGATAAAGATGCAACATTACGATAATGACAACGTTAAAATAATAATCTTACCCTATTTCTTTGTTTTGACATGCTAACTTGGTAACTGCATTTCGAGGCCATGAAGGAAATCTCGCGGGGCTCACAAGCACAGAGTAATGCTTTTCAGACTTCTAGTGACTCTACATTAGCTCTGTTAACTACCGTAATCCTGCGACAAACTAACATTCATTTAGTTTCCTGAAACTTTTCAAGTAACTTTTGATCGAGATATTTTTCTCAGTTGTTGCATATTTTATTTATCTATTATATATGCCTATGTATCTATGAATAATACTTTGGATGGACATTCCATCTCTGGCTTGTATTACCTTCTAATACTGGTTAGATCACCTATAAAATTTCATGCTATTTCTGTCCATTATTGCAAAATTCTATTATTATTGTTTCTATTTCTGTCCATTATTGCAAAATTCTAACTACCTGGTAGGGGTCCATACTTTCTGAATTTGTAAAGACACAACCTTACTAAGTTGCTCCCCACTAAGTTGCTTTCATAAAACAAATTGAGAATGGAAAACTTACTTATCTAAAAGAAGAAAGGGGTACATTTCCTACAATAAAATTCTAATATAATAGTGCTTTACAGTATAAAGTGCCCTCATATTTCTTATGGTATCCTCATAAAAACTCCATGAAGTCACAGGTGTTGCTTTTTGTGCCCATTTGATGGTTAAAAAACAGAGGCTCATAAAGTTTAAGAGATTTGCTCACGTCACTGTCCTGCAAACAAATAGATTCTGACTCTAAACCCAGATTTCCTAATTCTACTCTCTCCCAGAAGGAGGCCATTGTAACCATTCTTTGGTTTTTGTTTGTTTAGTTCTGGCATCACCACCATTTTTTTTGAATTACTTTGGAAATAATTACATTTTGAGAATGAAATTTTGTCAGAGGTAGCCAATTAATTAGGCTGGCTGACATCTAACATTCTCAGTGAACTCAGCGAGCCTATTTAAAAATGTGTCCATCAATTTCTCTTTTAAAAACATAGAGGAAAAGTAGTTTCACCACATATTAGGAATACACAGAAATAGTTTGGAAATGTTTGAATACTGTGTATAAGGTTAGTGTAGTACATACAACTACAGATTCTACGGGTATAACGTGACAAATGTCAACATCAGTTGAAGACTGAACGTGAAGGTTCCCAGTGAATTTCCAATGCTATCTTCTCTGGCTTATATTCTCACCAGATGACAGAATTCTATGTACCTGACCACCAGGCTTTACTGGTGGGCCACATATGGGCACTGTTCATTCCATTTTAATCAACCTCAAGACGCCAGTTTGTGTGGCAGAGCTGGGCTCCCTAATTATTTTCACAAAACTACCGATGTGCCCAGAAACGAAGGAAGAGAGAAGATATGAGGTGTCAGAACCATGGCTGACTCTCCCACAAACAGGTATGGGTACTAGAAAATATAACAAATCACTGGTTTTCAATTTAAAAAAGAGAAGCTTGTCCATATGACTTAATTTTTGTTGAAGGTGTTAGAGTTAACTCTAGAAATGACTCAGGGGCTAATTCTTTTTGTACACTTGTCGATAAATCTATATATTTTAGAATGTGTTAAAAAAATATGTCCTAAGGTAATATTTTTCATCTTTACAATGTATGTGAAAAATTATTCTTTTTATCCTCTGAGGACAGCTAAGACTGGCAATTGAATTCACTGTTACTCACATGCTGGCCTTGGCAGAGAAAGGCCAGGATTATCTTAGAATCGTGGCTTCATTATTGAGATAAAATAGGAGATAAAATGAGGAGACTTTACTGCTCTTTATGTAATTAAATGCAATCATTATTATGAAAAATTTTCTGCACAGCTGTTAGGCTGGAACAAAATTTGCATTATCAGTAATCCCTTTATGTCTTTGACATGATTCATAACTTCTCACATATTCCCTGGCCTGAAAATGAAATAGAATTTGAAACCTTCCACGGGTAAATATTGCATATTTGTTGTGTTACTATTGATCCTGTAGCTTGTTTCTTAATTCAGTGAACATTCCAATGGTTAAAGTGCCAAATCGGGACAATTTATCCTCTCAGTGACTCTCAGACGAAGGGTTAAATGGCCAAGCAGGTCATAAAATAGGTGATATGGTTTAGTCTCAAACTTTAAGACACTAAGGTAAGGGTCTTCAAAGAGGCTGTTAATTAGGCCACTCTGATGTCATAAGGTGTATGTTAGAGTGGAGGTTATGTTATGCACAAAATAGGGACCTGGCTAGGTCCATGGTTAGGGACCTGGAGGTTGAGGTATTATCAGACCTACTTGACTGTATCTGACAAAACTTCTCCAATATATTTACCAGTATTGCAAATATATTTAATTTCCTTTGATTGTCTAAATCTCCAATGACTCTGAATGTAGGCAGGAAAGATAGAGGTACAGTGCACTGGGGACCTTAAAACCCCATATATCAGTCCAAACTCAGTAGTGAGTCCATCCAGGCTCAGACCTAAAAGGTCTGTGAATTTCCTTTTCCAGTCTCATGGGAAGAGGCCCTAACCCTTTTTGGAAAAGATTTAGCAATCACAGTCTCTTTTCTTCAGAGATTCGTACTCTTTATTTGAGGGACCCTTGGTCTTGAGAAATGATTTATGTCAAGGAATTACATGGAGTGGTCTTCCGCTGGCTCTATGATGTCACAGTCAGGCTTCTGCTGATAACACTAGAGTGTGTTTGTTTCAATCAAGTTAAACTCCCATAGTCTGCCTGACTTTAGTCCAAGAGATACCATGGTTAATTATGGTTAATTATGGTTAATTAACAACTACTACAGCTCCCTCTAGGGCAATTTATTCTGATGACCTTTCCATCCCGGCTGCCTGTTTTTGTAATCACGAGCACCTTGTTTCCTGCAGTTCGCTGCTTAGTCTTTCCCAGTGCGGGACCCAACCATCCACATGGAAATCGGGGAACCTATTTCTGCGGTAAGATTTTCCACCTTCCTGCCTGGCCTCCTACTAGAAACAGCCATCATTATAGCATCTTTCAAGGTGCGGTGAAAACCTTTTAATAAAAATACGTATTTAAAAATACTTCATTTGGAAATAATTTCCAATTTACAGCAAAGGTGCAAAAGCAAGCATATACAAAGATCAACAATACACCCTTCCCCGGGTTCCTTTGTCGTAAACAGTGTGTCCCATTTACTTTCTCATTTGGATTTGGGCGCAACATTGGGAGTACATTGCATATCCCTTGGTCCTTTACTGCTAAATGACTTATTTTCTAAGAAGAAAGATGTATTCTCATGTAACAGCTGTACGGTTCTTATCTTTAGTAAATTCAACATTAATTCAATACTTTTGTTTCATCTGTCATCCATATTCTAATCTTGTCACACCAACCCAGTAACGCCCTTTACGGAATTTGCTTGTCCTCCAGTATAAATACTCTAGGATTCAGTATGGCACTTAGTAGTTACGTCTTTTTAGGCTCATTGAATCTGGAACATTTCTAAAGCTTTTCTTTGTCTTTTGTTACATTAGTCTTCACGCAGAATACAATCCTAACCCCCTTTTCAAAAAACAGAATACAGTGTTCCTCTTTTTTAGTTTGTTTGATTCCTCATTTTTAGACTGAGGTTATATATTCCCAGCCAGAGTATGACACAGAGGATACTGTGATGATGTGCCTCTCGGGGTAACAAATGGATAGTAGGTACACAAGGTCTATCCACATCTTTAATACCCTGTCAAAGTATTATCATTTCTCCATTGAATAGTTAACTATTTTTTGCTTTGCATTTAAGAAATGATTAGAAGGATAATTGAAGATCAGACTAATATTTTGCTCCTTATCGGAATCTACCCCCTAGTTCTAGCATCCATTGATGATTATACTTGGTATAATGATGATTATATTGATATAGTTGGCTCGATCTATTATTGTATTTCTTTTTCCCTTGTTTAGCTCTTTTAGAACCCATTCTCATACAAATTCCTTAGCTTTTTGCTACTTACATATGAGCCAAATCCTGGATCTATTTTGGTATGTAATATAATGTCTTCCATGTTAGCCTCTGTATTTGTCTCCCTGGGACAAGCTGGGAGCCAACTCGTGTCATATGGATACTGTCTATGAGGCCCAGTACAGTCAGGGCTAGGGAAGGGTACTGCCATCCTTTGAGAGGGGAAGGTATCACAGGGTTCCCAAACAACTCTGGTTGGTATCATCAGAGGGAAGGAAGAACTGTTTCCACTGGTAAAGAGATAGTCTCTGGTCTTTGGGGATATAGAGTAGTTGGGTTCATCTGAATCCACCAAATTGTCTTCAGAATTCGTTCTCTTAATAAACACTCAAGCTTTGACATAAGAGACACGATGAAGATTTGCATTCAACTTATGTTTGATTTAGCAAATTAAAGGAACTGACTGCTTTCTGGCTTGACATGTCAGTGTTGCGGCTGCAAGAGATCACGCTAGATGTTCCTTAATTTTCTAACCATGTCTCCTGCTGAGAATTTAAAACCCAGAGGTCCCGTTTTTTCCCTCTCCTTGAAAACTCTCCAGTGGCACGAGAAATAGCTAGAGATCTGTATTCTTCCTTATCGCCACCATTGTCCATCACAGCAATCATCTGGTCTGTCCAGGCGCCCCCTTAGTAGGCACTTTATTTCAAGGGGCTAAATAAGTCACTGTGCATGGGCCGGTGGTTTCCAGTTTGGGGGGCGAGCTTTCGGGAACTCTCCCTCTTCACTCCCAGACAGGTCTGGCCACTTCTAGTATTAGAGACTATATCAGTCAGGACTCAATGTAAACGAAGGAGTTAGTCTTTTTTTTTTTTTTTTTTTTTTTTAAAGAGGAAGAGATGAAAGACAGAATCACAGGCTTACATTAAGGAAAACTGGAGGGATGGCTGCTAGTCCAGCCCCAGAAATGACGTCTATGAGGAGACCAGCTCCGCAGGGCGCCCTGCGCAGAGGCCACCGGAAGCGAGTGCAGCGCAGGATCCAGGACTTCCGACTGTACTAAGGGTCAATGCCACTGCTGCCTCGGATAGGACTCCCCATCAAAACAAATCCGATAAGAAAAAGGACAATTAACAAGGCAGAAAATCTCCAAATTTCCATGACCTCATTAGCCAGGAAAACATCAGAAGGAACAAGAAAATGTCCTTTGCCTCGTCTGCACTTCCCAAACCTCACTCCAGAGCATTTAATCTGAGGCACCTACTTTGCATCCAGAACCAGCGCTGCGATGGGTAAATGCTATTTTCAGCGTTTCCAATTCTCAATGAAAGGGTGAAATCTAGTTTGAACAAGACACCCACGAGATTTAGCGTGGCTCACCGGTGAGAACTGCCACACTTAGACTCAGGTGCAATCAACCCCATTTATCTATTTTTAATGAGAGCTGTAAGCAGTAAATACTTGACTCAGATCTCACACTGTGTACTTATAAATCATACTTCACAAAACTCATAAAATGGATGATTCTGGCTTCCTTGGACTGAAGTCTATGACACTTATTTTTCTCCTTTGTTTAATATTCTCAAATCATGAAAACAAATGTCATCTAGCTTATGACTGTAGTGATTTTGATATTTAGTCTTATATTTAATGCATTTTTCTTTCCTAATAAAGCTCTGATATATTAAAGTTAATTAAACAGTAATTGCATATGACTCATTAACATATCCACAGCTCGGGCACAGCAAGAACAAGCTGATTTTTTAACAAAATGGTATGGAACATCCAGGCCACCCCCACCCAGAGTAAAGGAGAGTCTTACCTTCTCACTGAGGTGACGGGGTTAAACTGAGTGTGTTAAGCATATGTCATACTCGTGGCTGCTAACTAATAGAATGGCGAGGTAAGTGTATTTGTTGATACAGGTGTGAGCATACCTTCTTATGTTGTTGCTGTGATCCGAAGTAGAAAATCATAGGGAAAAGAAATGAAAACTGTAACTGTAGGCTAATTGGCTTTGAAGCTTTGGGGATTCATTTTATTGTGGAAGAGTCCACTGAAAGGCAAATGCTCGCGCACAGCATGCAAAGTATCGACCGCACGGAAACCACCGGAGAAAGAAAGCTCAGCTGGCCCGCAACGCTGTCGGATTAAGAGGTGCATATACATAAGCCAACTTTCATTGTGTTTGTTTTATTTATACTTGTTTAGCTCTTCGAGGCAAGGACTTACTCATTACTGGAAATTCAATGAAAGGGGAAAAAAGACGATGAGAGAAAAGAACTTCTTAAAAAGTACCTTTCTTTTTATTTGAGATCTTCTTTGAAGGTTTCCATTTTGTGGTAAATTATTTTGTTGCATTTCACATTTTAATTTATGCTTGCAAAGTTTTGCTAGTTAATAGAGTAACCTTTGTAATTCTGGACTAAGCATATTTGTTCTCCAAACTTTGATATGAGAAGGATCTCCTCCATCAGGGAAGAGAGAAAATAAGGTGGCATAGTAGAGTCAAGTTTTCAATTATTAGCTGGACTTTTATTTAGGAGAAGCTGACGCTTAAGAACACCTTCCCAAGGCAAAACTCTCCAGCTGCTCTGAAGTCATCAGCTTCTGTTGGGGGATCAATATAACATCTTCCCTTCTCATCAAGTAAATCTAGAAGTTTCACTGCCTTCTTCACATTTCTCTGAATGATGTAGACTAATCTTTGGTGGAAGGGATAACCTTAAGAGATAGATGGCACAAAATTTTAAATGTCATTTCACGTGGTATTTTTCTAATGGACTGAAAATACCTATTTCTGATGACATCACCGCAATCAGAATATGACCCGACTACACACCGATTCAGAATACGACACATACACAAATATCACTGAAGCAAAGCAGAAGAGATATCTGATTTTTGCTATACTAGAATGCAGGTCTACAGAGCACATAACTATAACCTGTGCTTCTAATAGGAATGAAGCTACAGGATCAAGAGAACCAAATGTGATATCTGAATCTTGAAATTAGCATTGAAAACAAATGCTTCAGTTAAGGTAGTGCAGAGATTCTGCCGGGTTGCATATTTGAAAGGACAAGTATCCAGAGGATACACTCATGCAAGGCTTTAACAAACATAAAGGATGTGGAAGAGCAGGAGAAAGAAATCACAGGCAATCATGAGTCATGATGAAGCCCACACATCTCTAGGCACAGTCCTTCAAGGTCTTTCCTCAGCCACAGAAGGTGTACTTCATCTCTGGATACAAAGCACCTTGACACATGTGAGGTATTTTGGTGTCTGGAGAGTCCAAGCTCAGGTGTACCAAAGGACTTTCACAGGCCCGCATCATACAGGCAAAGTAGGTTGGATAGCGGGTAAGCCAGGTGCAATTATCAATCTGTGCCCGCTTTGCAAACTGTACGAACACACATTACCAAGCCCCCACCTCTACTATTTTTGAATTTTTACATCTGTTGCCCTGATTTGCAATATATCTGTGTTTCTGGATTCCTGATTCCTCATCTGACTTTCATTCTCAAAATCGTTTACTCCCCTGACCCTTTTCTCCTCCTGGCTATTGGCCTAGTGCAGCGATTTGGAAGAGAAAGTAAGAAGATTAAAGACATTAAACTATCTACGTCTTTTCTGTCTGGAAGACTGTCTTTTATATTACAGTGTTTGGTGATACATTTGAAGGTTTAAATTGAGAGGATGGGACTTTTGGGGTAAAGAATTTAAATGACTTATTTGAGATGGAGGCAATAGAATAAATTGCTGTATGTGGTATTTATACGTAGGGCATTCATTGTAAATTTATCAATCATACATGGAGAATAGCTTTGGGCTACATGGCATTCGTGGTGACAATATTCTATCTGCATTTCTTATTTTTATATTTACATTATTTGAGAAAACCTAAGAGATGTTATTGGTAATATCAGAGCTCTTAACTTAAAATAGAGCTATTCTGTCCACCATGTGCCACATAGAACACGTGCAATTACATTTCATTGTAATGTCACTAAGGTCACCTGGGTTGGAACAAGACTTTCTCACGACTGTGATGGCCCTCAACACTCCCCTATGGATGGATGGCTGATTCTCATTTACTTGCCTGTCTTACAAAAGCTAATTTGACGGTGCCTGTTGACCAATGGTGTTCCTCAAAGTTGCCAGAAAGAACATAGTTGGCATTTTCAGTTTGCCTGATGTCCTGATAAAGTCCAGTATCTCCCAAGTGTTTTCTATAGAGATCAATTCTGGGAATAAAGACTTTCTTGGTTCATCAGGAGGCATAAGACAAGAAGAACAATAACAAAATTAACATTGAGTACTCACCATGTGTCAAAGGCGTCAACTATATAACTTACTTATTTCAACCCTTAACAGTTTTATGAGATAAAAACTGTTGTTATCACCATTTTACATATGTGGAAACTAAAGCATAGAAAGGTTTAGTAATTTTCCCAATTGCACACAGTAGGAAAAGTGTGAACTGATATTTAGGCAGATATATTGGTGAGATCCCAGAGTTCACACAAGATGAAACAAAGCAAGAAAAGCCACAGTAACAATGGTTTTTAAAGTTCTTAAACCATGGTTCCCTATATACATTTGTTCATGGAATGTGCCTTATGAATAACACTCATAACATGGATGTTAACATAACACCATTACTATGGTGTACACTTTGGGAAATGATTCATTTGATTTAGTGAGGCTCTCTACGTGGTACTTGCAGATCCCAGCGATGCTCTCAAGTTGCAGACTTGCTCAGGGGACCGCGAATGAACAGGTTTGAAGGTTTCCAGGGTAAGGGAGAGGGATCAAGATATCTCATCACATTTACTTTAGAAATCCACCAAGAGTTCAAGATAAGCCCCCAAATTCCCATTCTGACTAACAACATGTTCCATAAAGGCAGGAAGGTTTGTTTATGCTGTTCTCTTCTTTATCCCTGAGAGTGAGCATAATGCCTAGACCATAGCGGGTACCCAAAAGAAGATGAATAAATGAATTAAATAGCTACCACAGATCATAACTTCACTGTGTACCAGATTTTTTTCTAAACTCTGGAGTACAGAAGAGACCAGCAAAGTAGAATGGAAAGTGATTTCAAATGTCTATCACAGGAATCCCCTGTCCCTCTTATCTCTCGTCCTCACTGTTATTCAACAACGCTCAAATTAAGATCCATGCTCCACACAGCTAGAACAGGTCTTTCATTTGGCATACAGTTTTCTACAAGGACAAGGAGAAGATTTTCATTCACTAATTTAGATAGTGAACATTTTTTAAAAAGAGTTATTTATTTGAGAAAGACAGAGAGAGCCTGCAAGTGGGGTGGGGGAGAGGGGCAGAGGGAGAGAGAGAATCTCAAGCAGACTCCCAACTGTGGGGGGAGCCCAATGCGGGGCTCCATCTTACAACCGTGAGATCATGACCTAAGCCCAAACCAAGAGTTGGACGCTTAACCGAATGAGCCGCCCAGACACCCCAATAGTGAATATTTTTTGAGGGCTTATTATTTGGTAGCTATTGGATACACAATAACAAAGAAAAACCATGTAATACTTACATAGTAATTACTGTGCACTTTTTGTACTTGATATATACACATATATATCATACACACACATACACACACACACACACACACACACACACACATATATATACTCACTGAATCTTCTATACATTTACATATGAGAAAATGAAGTCTGCAAAGCCAAAGCTGTACCTGGCACAGCTTGGATCGAGAACCTACAAAGCCGTTCTTTAGAAGCCATGTTATTAACCAGTAAGCTATGGTCCTTACTCCAACTTTAGTTGAAATGAAAGACACATAATCAATCACACAATGCTTATCAAAACTTACAAATATGAATTGGACAGCTACGTGTAGAAGAATGAAACTTGACTATTCTCTTACACCATACACAAAGATAAACTCAAAATGGATAAAAGACCTCAATGTGAGCCAGGAATCTATCAAAATCCTAGAGAAGAACATAGGCAGTAACCTCTTCGACATCGGCACAGCAACGTCTTTCAAGACATGTCTCCAAAGGCAAAGGAAACAAAAGTGAAAATGAACTTCTGGGACTTCATCAAGATCAAAGCTTCTGCACAGCAAAGGAAACAGTCAACAAAACAAAGAAGTGACCCACAGAGTGGGAGAAGGTATTCGCAAATGACTCTACAGACAAAGGGCTGATGTCCAAGATCTATAAAGAACTCCTCAAACTCAACACACATGAAACAGATAATCATGTCAAAAAATAGGCAGGAGACATGAACAGACACTTGTCCAAAGAAGACATACAAATGGCTAACAGACACATGAAAAAATGTTCATCATCACTAGCCATCAGGGAGATTCAAATCAAAACCACATTGAGATACCATCTTACACCAGTTAGAATGGCCAAAATTAACAAGATAGTTAACAACGTGTGTTGGAGAGGATGTGGAGAAAGGGGAACCTTGACACTGTTCGTGGGAATGCAAGTTGGTGCAGCCACTTTGGAAAACAGTGTGGAGGTTCCTTAAGAAATTAAAAAAAAGAGCTACCCTATGACCCTGCAATTGCACTACTGGGTATTTACCCCAAAGATACTGATGCAGTGAAAGGAAGGGCCATCTGTACCCCGATGTTCATAGCTGCAATGGCCACAGTTGCCAAACTGTGGAAAGAACCAAGATGCCCTTCAACAGACAAATGGATAAGGAAGATGTGGTCCATATGCACTATGGAGTATTATGCCTCCATCAGAAAGGATGAATACCCAACTTTTGTAGCAACATGGACGGGACTGGGGAAGATTATGCTGAGTGAAATAAGTCAAGCAGAAAGAGTCAATTATCATATGGTTTCACTTACTTGAGGAGCATAAGGAATAATACAGAGGACACTGGGAGATGGGGAGGAGAAGTGAGATGGGGGAAATCAGAGGGGGAGACAAACCATGAGAGACTATGGACTCTGAGAAACAAACAGGGTTTTGGAGGGGAGGGAGGTGGGGGGTTGGGTGAGCCTGGTGGTGGGTATTATGGAGGGCACGGATTGCATGGAGCACGGGGTGTGGTGCCTAAACAATGAATTCTGGAACACTGAAAAGAAAGAAAAGAAAAGAAAATGAAAAAAAAAAAAAAAACCTTACAAATATGACACGTGCTGTGGAGGAACAGTAGAGGGCACGTATGAAAGAGGGAACTGGAAGAAGTGCCAGGGCAGGGCTCTGAGAAAATGACATCTAGGCTGGTGTCTGAAAGCAGCGGAGCAGTCAGCCAGGCTAAGAGCGAGGAAGGCTAAGGGGAGCCGTGTGCGAGGGCCAGTGCGGGGCAGGCACAGTGTCTGCTATTTACCCAAGTGAGAGAAAGGCATTGTGCTGTGTCTCAGGAGCTGGGAGCAGGACAGGGAAAAGGAAAGTAGAATATTCCACTGGGAGGTTGGACAGGGAGGGGCCACATCTTGCTGGGTCTCTCAGACTGTGCAAACATTTGCATGCCATCTTCATTACACTAGGAAGCCAAAGGAAGTTTCTAGCAGGGATGTGACACGATCCTATCTATGTTTTATAAATATCACTCATTCTGCTTTTTATACTTTCACAGCAATAAATAGCCATGATGATTAGTAGCACATTTTTTGACAGGATTATTTATCCCTTTTAACAGATGTTTTCTTCGTTATTTGAGCTGGCTCACTTGTATCGCAGACACCGTGTGGAAAATGCTTCTGAATGCAGGACACCTATTTACAACCATTTTTGAGATAAGGTATATTTTAACATAAATACAATATGTACAAAAAGCAAATTTACGAGATCTTTGCGTGTTATTACGAAATAAAGGAGAAGATATGTGGCAGAGACACTGTTAAGTGCTTCACTGTATTGTTGACAAAAGTTACCACAGGTAACTTTTCCAAAGCCATCCAGTGCTCATTGGAGGTTATGTGTGAATTAAGTAACATTAGTATACTTAGATATTTAGATGATATTTGTTATAAGGAGTCCTGATTGCAATGACAGACAAAATGTAACTATTATAATTATTAATACATACATTATTACATTAATACATTAACAGACGGATTGAGGCTTACTATTTCACCCATATTTTATATACAATGAATTAAAAGGCAAAAATGCCAGCATTTTAGTGGAACTCATTAAAAAGTACTTACACTGACCTGTATAGTGAACTGCTGAAACTAACAGGTTTGCCCGGATAATGCGTATTCTTGGCAAAACCACCACCTAGGAAAAGAACACGGCTACCTTTAGGTTGCTCAGTGTTTGTAGCTCATTCATATAAACAGGTTGTCTTTTCGAATCAGGAGTAAACACCATGGCCTGTAACACTGGTTAAAAGCCGGCGCTGTTGGTCTAACAAAGAATATTTCTCTTCCTGGGCTGTGGGGAGACTGGCGGGAGGGAGCTCAGGGCTTAGCATCCAGCGCAGGCTCACGGTCCGCCAGCGCCCCCTGGAGGGCTATGGGAAAATAGCAGCCTGTCCGGCAGCAGGAGGGAGACCTGGAAAGGGAGATCTGACAGGCATTACTGAGAAGGAGCCGCTAAAGCAGGGAATTACTGCAGAGAGCAGGGGGGTGACAGGTTAGACAGCAAGAGAAATGGCACAATGCAGAGTCACTTAATGATTCCAGCAGCTTTCAAACGCTGAGAATGTTACAGTTGGTAACGGAGGGTGGCACCTGGGAATTATCTCTTGAAAAGTCAGGGAAATCCTTCAAAGATTTGAATGTTCTTCCCTATCAGGACATTTGAAAATATTTAGATTGTGGTTAAAAAAAAAAAAGGCATAAGTGCACTTATGCCTTTTTTTTTTTTAAAGGCTGTATTATTGAATTGCCACCTGCCAGATTTGAGAATGCAAATGAAAAGAACCCTACAGATACAGTCTAGAATATGTGCTAGTGATTCTATCGAAAAGCAGTCTTGCTGGTTAATTTACCATTGGTAAATTTTTGATACAGCCAAATGATCACTGGGCTCCAACCAAATTATACAGGGGACTGTTCATTCACTTTTTAAAAAGATTTTATTTATTTATTTGACAGAAAGAGACACAGCAAGAGGGAACACAAGCAGGGGGTACGGGAGAAGGAGAAGCAGGCTTCCAGCCAGGCAGGAGCCCAACGCAGGGCTCGATCCCAGGACCCTGGGATCATGACCTGAGCCCAAGGCAGATGCTTAACAACTGAGCCACCAGGTGCCCCAGTTCATTCATATTTTAAGGTAACCTAAAAATACAGAATAGTTCAAAGATAAATGGGAACTATTATTAGCCAGCTACCTGTTGTTTTGTTTTGTTTTGTTTTTCATTATGCATAGATGCAATACTTCTTTTAAATGGAGTTGGATAGTTGATATTCCTCAAGTACCAGAAATTCTGCAAAGGTAAATTAAGGGTGGTGGGAACAAGTGCATAACAGGCATTAAATGTAATTAATATTTTCAGGCCATGGCGAGGGGGTCTAAAGAGGGGTACTGAACTCTTCCTTGTCTGTGGATTTCTGTGGGTTCTCGGTTCCCTGCAATTCACTGTGTCCCGGCATCTTGCTTAGTGTACCTTGACAGCAATGACGCATGTCTTCTGGTGTCAGCTTAAAACCTTATGTTGAGAGTGTGAGTTAATGCTAGTTTTAATAAGCAGTTCATGTAAAAGCTGTGAAAATAAAATAATTCCAGAGCAAGTTTGTCTTTTTCACTTACCAGCCACAGCAGAAACCAAACTCACAGCTTTGCAAATACTTTCACTTAGTCTCTGTGTAACTGCACATAATGGCATAACTAATAGCTCTAAAGACCAATATTTTAATGAAGCACATATCTCTACACTGGGCACAAGGCACTCTGTTAATAAAACAGACATGGACTTTCCCCTTCATGGAGCCTAGAGAGTAATTTATTAATCTACTACTTTATTATTAGTATTAGCTTTTTTATTTTTAAAATTTATTTTATTTATTTAAAGTATTTTAATAATACTTTATTATTAGCATTGATCTACTACTTTATTATTAATTACTACTACTAATTAAACCACTACAGCAGTCATCATTGATTTGGTTAGTTTGTCACTTCTGTTTGAATAAAAAAGAGTTTTAGAATGTTTAAAAAATATTAGTTTGGGGTAGAAAGTTAGACACCTAAGGTTTATTTCAGGCAATGAGAGAAAAGGGAGCCGATGGTAATAAGTGAGATGGAACCATAAAGGGGAAGTGTGGAGGGGGTGTGACCGTTGTGCCCCAGGCACTGTGTTTAATGCTGGTGTGGATTATCCAGCTGGATCCTCACACAGGCTGATGAAGTCGAAATTTTTCACGTGAGGATACTCAGGAGGTTTAAAGTTGAGGGGCAATTAAATGGATCGCCCAAGGTCATACAACTAGTAAGTTCAGATTTTGGTATTTCTCACCCAACTACAGAAGAACTAGAAAATGGAAGATATTTTAAAAGGAGGAGTTAAAATAATTAGGTCTTTGATACACACAACTAGATACTATTAAAACCACAGAGATGCCAGTGACAGCATCATAATGGGATTCAAGAATTGTGACAACCCCCCCCCCCCACTACTCCCTGTATGCTTTGGGTTTTTTTTGCTATTAGGAACCACCACCTTCTCCTGCTAATGCTCATTCCAGAAAGAAGTCTCCAGAATATTATAATGAGTAGGCGTGCACCTGAAAGTTTGTACTGTCTGTCAGGAGCAGTCTCCCAGTTTAAAAAAAAAAAAAAAAAAGCCTCTTAAAACTGTTCGTTCACAAATCATTCAGTCAAGAGCAACACATCAGAAATTCTTAGAGGGCGGCAAATGGGAGGTCAGAGATGACAGTCCCCGTCAGTCCTCCTCCCTTCTGTTTCCCGCAGTTTCCTTTGCCTGCAGTCAACCATGGTCCAGAAGCAGGCCATCCTCCTGACTTAGCGTCAAGAAGGTCAAAAAGAAACCTAATGTCTAGTCACAACGCCTATATTATTCACCTTCACTGCCTCTCATCACCTGGCATTTTATCATCTCGCGTCATCACAAGCTGAAGGGTGAGTACAATATATTTTGAGAGAGAGAGAGAGATCACATTGACATAGATTTTATTATAGTATACTGTCATCATTCTATTATATTATTATTGTTGTTAATCTCTTACTGTGCTTATGTATAAGCAATTTTATCACAGGTATGCATGGACAGGAAAAAACATGGGTATATACAGGTTTGGGTCCTGTCTGCCATTTCAGGCTTCCCCTGGGGGTCTTGGAACAGATTCTTGGTGGATAAAGGACCCCCAGATGCAGCCAGTGGGCACTCAGCTAAAAGAAGCTTATAAAAGGAAAACAAACAAAACAAAACAAAAAGGCTTTGCCTCCTTTCCTTCATAATAAAATACTGACACAATCTTAATTATAGGTTATAAACAATGCTGTTGGATCACCGCTTCACCATATGGGACTGAGGACCATAAATATGTTATGTGTTGGTTCTTGGGAAAAAAATAGAATATACTCTTTGTAAAAATCATATTTTTATGAGCCTGCTGAAGAGTTGCTGAATGTTGAATCAAATCACGAATTCTCAAGACCATCATAATCAGAGTAGGCAAAGTATATATTTGCTCAGGGAAACATCTGTTAAGGAATTTCTCCTGAGTCCCATCAGTAGTTGGCAAGCTTTACTGCTTTAACTATGTTTTCATTATCGGCCGCCTGCAGAATGGTTTACACTGGCTGTCCTTCTATCATTAATTCACTAATAAAGAAAGAACCTTGTTAATGGCCTGCCATGGTTGGTAATGTTCACAACAAAACTTAAATCTAAAAAAATCACTCACTGATTTGTATTTTATTCAACTGTAGTTTTGAATTTTATGTACAGTCAAGGAGCTTTAAAAACGATGTAAATAGTAAGTTATAAAATGAGTGCGAATCAACCATGGTGTTCACATTGACAACTCGGCCACTTTGAAGTATTACAGAAACTGTGTCTTTATAACGCTGTATTCACAAGAATCATGCCATCATTTCTAATACTTCTCAGTGAAATTACTGAAATTGGCTAAATTGTACACGTAGACAAATCTTTTTTAGTCCAAATAGAGGCATGTTCGGGCAAAATATATTTCCATCAAACAAACTAATAAAATATTAGTTTTAGGAAATAAAGAATTTTCTGGAGGGGGAAAAACAGAGGAAACCCAGAAAATGACATTATTTGACACATTTGTCTCATAGATGTGTATTATAGGTGACCTAAATTAAATATATCATGGGTTTTGGGGGACATGTTTGATATTAAATACATACATGACCAGGATCATGTTATTTTCTTCCTAGATTTCCATTTGGGATTTTCCATGTGTCATATGGTCAGTAAAATATCGTCTCAATATACCCACATATTTTTTACATAATATTTTATAGTAGATTTACAGGTGAATGAATTTTTGAAATTGCGGTAAGAAAACGAGACCTACCCTCTTAACAAATTCTGAAGTACCCAACACAAATGAAACATTACAGTAGTTGAACAGCTTCACGTTTTCCTTAACTGGCAGCCAGTCTTCTCCCCACTGCTTCTATGAACCTGAGTATTCTAGCATCTCATAGAAGTTGAATTGTGCCCTATCTGTCCTGCCGTGACTGGCCTATCTCATTTAGCTTCAGGTCATCTAGTTTCATCCAAGTTGTTGCACACTGCAGGATTTCCTTCTTTCAGACTAACTGATACTCCATTGCATGTATATGCCCCGTTTTACTTACCAGCCATCTGTCAATGGCCATTGAGGTTGTTTCCCTACCTTGGTTATTGCAAATAATGCTGCCATGAACATGGCAGTGCAGGTACCTCTCTGAGAACCTGATTTCAATTGGACGATGTGGAGAAATTGGAACCCTTGCAACACTATTGGCGAGGAATGTAAAATAGCGCAGCCGCTTTGGAACACAGTATGGAGGTTCCTCAAGACATTAAAAACAGAACTACCGCGTGATCCAGCAATCCTGCCTCTGGGTGTCGGTGCAAGGGAATTATTATTTTTTTTTTTTCAAGGGAATTATTTTTGCAGCGGCATTTGCTAATACCAAATCATAAGAGTATGTAACTGGAATACAGAATAAGACGGCAGCTCTCTCTAACCTGTTCTCTGGTCAAAATATTGATATAACCCAGTCAAAGATAAGTGTGAGCAAGAACGAAAGCCGTACGTCTGTTGTGTGCGATTATCTGCCTGAGCTGTTGATGCTATTTATTAAGTTCCAGTAATTGTTCAGGTCATCAATCTCTGGCAAGAACCTTTTGGAGTGCTTGATGGCAGTGCACGCTTCAAGCTGTGCTACATTAAAAAATGATGAATCTCTGTCCAGGTAAAGCTCTGCCCTTTGGCTATCATCATGTATCACCATTTTGTTTACAAATAGGTATTCGTGATGCTAAGTAGCAAAAGGGTACATGAGATGTTACAAATAGAGGAGAGGTTGGCACAAGCTCATATTGGACCTTATGCCATTGAAAGTGCAATTGGAAGTCTGGAGAAAACGATCATAGTTACCTGCAAAACAAACGACTCTGGTAAATGAAAATCTTCATGATCAGCCATTTCAATGACTCAGGATTATTTATCTAAAACATCATGCTCTTCGCAGAATAAAACAATTTTACCTTCTAACTTCTACTCTTAAAAAATAAAGTCTATATGTCTTAAGTGCATATGACTCCATCATCATACATAATTTTGGCAGTTTGCAAATTTCAGAGGAATCGCTTTCTCATCTTTGCTGTTAGCCACACTGTGGTCTTGTTATTTTAATTTGGAGCAAGAGGCCTTTATTTTTTTTTTTTATTTTTTTTAAAGATTTTATTTATTTATTTGACAGAGAGAGATCACAAGTAGACAGAGAGGCAGGCGGGGGGGGGGGTGCGGGGAAGCAGGCTCCCTGCTGAGCAGAGAGCCCGATGCGGGACTCGATCCCAGGACCCCGAGATCATGACCTGAGCCAAAGGCAGCGGCTTAACCCACTGAGCCACCCAGGTGCCCCAAGAGGCCTTTATTTTTTATAGGATTTTTTTTTCCCCTTAACATACAACAGAAATGACTTTACCTCCTCTTTGCTGATCAGATCATAACGCAGCGAGCTGTATGTCACTCCCGTGTGTCCTTCTTTATTAATCGAAGGTGGCATTTTATAGCTATATAGAAGGAAAACTGTGCAGTGCTTGCTACAGTTCCTTTTATCTTATTTTACTTTTTTATCTTACATATTTTGTCTTGCATCTGTGTTTTCTATGACAGCTACATTAGTTCTGGATCAATTATTTTTTTTTGTTCAAGGAACATGGTACAACCTCCATTTCTATCAGCAAATTTTTTGAGATATATAGAAAAGTATGGAAACAATAAAATCATCCCATAAGAAAATATTGCTGAGCTCTATCAAATCTTTAACAATTTGATAGATTTACATTTTTCAAAAAAAAAAAAAGATTAGGGAAAGAACTGGTGTGTTTTGGCTACTCTTTCGAGATGGCTTCCCTTCCCGCCATTCATATCCCCCCAAGTAGATATTTGTAAATTTCATGTACACACTTAAACTATCACTGCACAAGGATTTATGCATGAGCACTATGGAATGTTTTGTGTATCTCCAGTTATTTATACAAATAGTCTGAGACTATGAATATCACTATTTAGCTTGCCTTTATTTTTCACTATTCTATTTTTGACTTTTCACCATGTTAACACATGTATTCCTAGTTCATTCATTTTAAGGACAGTATATTATGCTTTTGAGGGAGATATCACATTTTATTTGATGAGCATTTAGGCCCGTGTCTGATTTTTTATGAACATGAATGTCCCACCATATGTCTGCTTGCCACACGTGCTAAGGTTTCTCTAGAAGAATATATACCTAAACATTGAATTGTTGTGCAGATCTACAACTTGACTAGGATACTTCCCTGCTGCCCTCCTGGTTATCTGTATAACTACGCTTTGGGCGGTGTATGAAAGTTCCCCACTTTCTCACTACCTTATTAATGGTTGATAACAAATATTTGACTTGTCAGTCTGATGGGTATGAAGTAATATTTTACTATCGTTTTTTATTCCCCTTAGAAATGAGTTAGAATATCTTTTCATACATTTTTTGGACATTAGTTTGTCACTGGATTATATATTTGTATCCTTTTCTCACTTTTTTGGCTGTTTGACTATTTTCTTATTAATTAGTAGGAGCCCTTTACATATTCTCACAACTAATCACTGTCAGTTACATGGCTTGCAAATAGTCTATCCCAATTGGTAACTGTTTTTTTTTCATTCCTGTATGGTCTCAATAGTTGAAGGGTTAAAAATTTAATGTACTCAAATTCATTGATCTTCCCTTTTATGTTTTGAACTTCTGAATCACGCGGGTTTTTGGTTTTTTTTTTTATTTTATATTTTCAGAGAAAGAGAGGTGGGGGAGAGAGGCAGAGGGAGAGAGAATCTTAAGCATGTTCCACACCCAGTGCAGAGCCCGTCTTGGGGCTCAATTTCACAACCCTGAGATCATGACCTCAGCCAAAATGAATAGTCAGATGCTTAACCAACTGAGCCACCCAAGTGCCCCAAGCTTTTGAATCCTGTTTAAGAACTCTTTTCCTACCCTTGTTGCCATAAAGGTATTCTACTATGCCTTCTCTGAAAAGCTTTATGGAGTTGGTCTTTGATTCATTTAGAATGAAACATTAGGTATATCTCTTATTTTAAATATGTATGACAAAATCTGTTCTCACAGTAAAATTTATCAATGAACACCCTCTTCACTTATTTTTAATACCCCTTCAGTCATGTTATCAAGTTTCTAAACATACACGGGTCTGTTTTGTCTTCTCAATTGTTCTTTTTTATTTTTATTTTTATTTTTTTTAGAGATTTTATTCATTTATTTGACAGAGATAACAAGTAGTCAGTGAGGCAGGCAGAGAGAGAGGGGGAAGCAGGCTCCCCGCTGAGCAGAGAGCCCGATGTGGGGCTCGGTCCCACGACCCTGAGATCATGACCCGAAGCAAAGACAGAAGCTTTTACCAACTGAGCCACCCAGGTGCCCCAATTGTTCTTTTTTAAGTTTAATTTTGTTTCATTGCTCTTCCATGTGAATTTCAGGATAAGATTGTCAAGTTTTAAGAAAAAAATTGGAATTTCACTTGAATTGAGTTGAAATTAGTAATTATTTTGAAAGAATTTTATTTTTATAATATTGTAACTTTCAACCATGAGCATGATTTAGTTCCATTTACACAAGTCCTTATTTATATTATTCAACATGGTATTACAATTTCTGCTAGATTTATTCCTAGCTGTTGGAGTTGTACGGAGATTTTGTTTGGTTTCGATATTTGGACCAAACCAGACATTTAGTGTGGCTTCAACCTTGGTCTTTAGAACATTAAGTAGCTGCAGGCCAACTTCAGTGTAATTTTCGCATCCCTGAACTTGAGTACGATCAGTAATTTTGTGATCTCAGGGTTTCTTTCATATTTAAACAAAGTTTCAACATCAGTAATACAAATAAGACATGTTATTTGGATTTATTGTGAATATCTGAATGTTCATTTACAAATATGTATAAATATTCTAGATGCTATTCAGAGCGAAAATTCTCCTTATGTTGTTTTTGTGGTGAAAATCTGTTATTTTGAAATGAAAATGTTTATTATTGCAAAAGTAGAATGCTGCAGCAACTAATAATGACTAAAATGTTAATATCATGAAAAGACTGTTATAAACTTTCGAATAGTTAAATATGCAAAACAGTAAATTTGAGAATTAAACTAGAATCTGAGAATGAAATTTGAATATTAACAGTATGTTAGCTACGTAAGAAATAGTATTTAATGCTTTTTGAACTGACAGTGGTTTATACAATTTAAATAACATAACGCAGAATGTTAGAAATTACATGATAATTCTAATCTTTGTGCAATTGTTTGGTGTACAATATCCAAAAATTGAAATGAAGGAAACAAAGAACTCTAAATTTTAGATATTTAACTCCCTTTAAAGAGTTTTTCTCCTGAAGCAACTATGATCAGAATGAATGCCCAAACATTCCAGCAGATGAAATTATCAAGAAATAATACTTCCTGCACTATGAAACTTAAAAAATAATTTTGACAACACACCTTTTAAATAATAAAACTGTAGTAAAATTTATATTTTTCATCAAGTTTCAGATTTATTCTTGTATTCTAGGAGTTCATCTGTGGTGGTCATATTTGGCTTTGTCTCCACTGTGGTTATATATTGATTTTAACATTAGGGCACTTGCTCTTTGACCAAAATATGCATTCGATGCAACTTTCCAAGATACCAGAAATAGCATCTAATAGCATCTAATAGATGTAGTGGCTGTCATGGCTCATGTAATCTTACTTCTTTTTATTTCTAATTGCTTGTTATTAGGATATTATTGAGTCATATGCTGATTTTTTTATCTAGGAAATTTGATGAGCTCATTAATTCAAGTAGTATGAAGATTCTTGATTTTTCAGTGTGAAAAAAAATATTGTCTGCAATTAAAGGCAGATTTGTCTCTTTCTTTTTAAGTTTCATATGCATGGTTTATTTTCCATATCCAGTTGGAGAAATGGCAGTAGAGGACATCTTTGCCTTGTTCCTATCCCAATGGGAATCTAATTTTTTTTTTGCCCGTACCTATGGTGATTTTTGAGATAATGACTTCTATCGGCTTAGGTAGAGTACTCTTTGATTCCGAGTTTGCTCAATTTTTCTTTGCTTTTGTCATGAATGTGCATTGATTTTAGCGCATGCTATTTTATTATCTACTGAAGTAAAAAGATCTCTCCTTTAATCAATTAATATAGTTTATTCAATTAACCCATTTTTTATGTTGAAACATCCTTAAAATTTTGGGAAGTTGACTATTAGTTGTCACATATTTAAAAATATATACATACTGGGTACCTGGGTGGCTGGTGGAGCATGTGACTTTTGACCTTAGGGTCATCAGTGAGTTTGAGCCCACACTAGGTGCAGGGATTACTTAAATAGATATTAAAATATACGTGTGTGTGTGTGTGTGTGTGTGTGTGTGTGTATACATATATATAAAAAACACTGAATTCAACTTAATAATATTTTATTTAGAATTTCTCTATATTCACAATGGAGCTTTATCTAAAATGATCCCTGTTTTCGTATTGTCTTTGTCTACTTTGAATTTCAAGTGAGTAAAAATTATTTGTTTTTTGAGGACTTGAGAACAGCTTCCTATAAAACTATTTTTTTTTTTTTGGTTATGGTTTTTATGGGGGATAAAGCAGACAGCAGAGTAAGCAAGTGATTGAAGTTAACACCCACAGTAATAAGACATACGGGCATTATGTTCTCCCTGACGGGATGTACTGAAAGGGGCACAACGTAACTGGTATTCTTGCCAAAAATACATAAACTCCATCTGATTATGAGAAAATATCAGACGATACTGAGAGATATGCTATAAAATAACTAACTGGCACTTCCCCATAGTGTGGTGTTCATAAAAGACAAGGAAAGGCTGAGAAACCATCACAGACTGAAGGGTGTGGAGCAACGACGACTAAGTGTGGTCTCCTGAACTGGACACTACACAGAATATGGACATTGGTGGGAAAACTGGTCAAATGAAAGAAGACATATTTAATGTTTCTTGTATGCAGGACGTCTACATATGTACAGAACAGACTTATTTTTGAACATAAACCTTTTCTTGGTTTAATCAGTTTTTGTTACAGGTGTATGAAAATTATCCACTCTTACTGTGAGATTAACAGTTCTGTTAATAAATCTTTGTTTTTCTTTATGGATTTTGAGGCTGTGTGCTTAGGGGCATGCAAGCCCATATTTTTTCTGTTTCATGTTTCATGGAGGAATCTGTGTTTCTTTGATCCCCATTAAAGCCTTTTGCCTTTAATATTATTTTGTCTAATTTTCATATTACTAGAATATCTTTCTTTTAATCATTATTTGCAAAGTATAGTTTTCCCATTTGTTCATTTCCACCTTTTCTGTATGTTTTTGTTCTATGCATATTTCTTGCAAGGAGCTTATAGTTAGATTAGAAAATACAGTCACAGTTTTTATCTTTTCAGACAAAAGTTTAATCCATTAATATTTATTCTAATTACTGATATATCTTAGGCTTTATAAAAAACATTTTATTTTGTGTTGATTATCCATGTCAATGTTAAGTGTCTCTTCTCCCTTTCTTCTGAGTGAATGGACTTGTTGGGTGGCACAAGGCTGACTGGAATAAATATTATGTGTCTTAGTCATTCTGGAGTTAAGTGTGAGTATGTGACTAAATTTTGGCCAATGGGATATAATGTATATCCAGTCTCTCAGAGTCTTCCTTAGAATACAGTTGGGGATGCCCTTTCCTCTTCTTTGTCCCTTCCATCATCCTTGTGCCCGGTATACGGATGCCTCCTTGGACCATGAGGATGAAGACCATACCCTAGGGATGGCTGAATGGTGAGTTGGATAGTCTCTCAGGATAGCACTGAATCGCGTGACCATACCAGTTCTGGACTTTTTCTGACATTTATGTGATTAACATGAACACAAAATGAACACCTTCCTTATGTAAATCAATATATGTAGTGTGTGTATGTGTGCGTGCATGTTTCCTGTAGCTGAATCCAATTTTAACATATACACCATTTCTCCCATAATTTTTCTCCTTCTGTGACTTTTATTTGGGGTGATAATTTTCCACACTGCCTTCTCTTTTCTCTGCATGCATGGAGAAGAATACAGATCTTATTCTTATTTCTTCGGCAAACATATTTCATTATATATTTTAAAATAAAGTCATAAGTAATTTCTATCGTAAGCAAGATGCAGTCCATGTTACAGTCAAATAGGCATTGAATTTATCCGTCCCCATTTTTATTATTATCCAGACTCATTGGTGACCAACAGAAATTTCTGTTAGGATAGAAATGTTCCATATATGGACTGTTTAATGCAGTAGCCACATATGGCTACTGGGCACTTGAAATGTGTTTAGAGAGACTAAGGAGATGAATTTTAAATTTTATCTAATTTAAATCTATTTAAAATTAAATTTTAATAGCCACCTTTAGCTAGTAGTTAAAATATAGGACTATGAATGTAGAGTTTTAATTTTCATTTTAAATCTTTCATTTAAACAAAACATGAATCAGGACATATCTAAGCTGTACTTCCTGTCTATTTCTTCACCTGTGACACTTTCAGGGTCTTCCTTAAACCCCACTATCACTCATTAATTACCCTCCTTTCCTCATGGAGTCAAAAAATGTTCTATCTTGAGTCATATAACCTAAGCCCTTTATTTGACAAGTGGGAAAAAAACAAAAGAAAAATTAAATTTAGTTCATTTTATGTGATATTTCATATTCTGCTCTGGTTACTGGCTTGCAAAATGTTAATTTCAACATACTCGTCTAATATGACCACATTAAATATTGCTTGTAATAACTGTTGATTAAGGATTGGAAATACTCTTATTTGTATTGAGAATTTTTTATAGTATGTTATGCTATAAATCGAACAGGAAATGCTGAAATGTACCATATATTAACGGTGCTAGTATGTCAATCTTCATTTGAGAATCTTAAAATGGTAAAGTGAATGAACATCATTCTCAGCATAAGTTTAAATTGCTTTTATAAATACAAGATGTTAGTAGATATCCTATAACTGCAGTTGCATTGTTTTGAGTTTGATACGATAATCTGGCATAAAATACTGTAACATCCCATTTACGAGGGAAAAAAAAACAGGCAAAATATATTCCAACTCTAAAGATTTAGTTTATATTGTTCATTACTAGTCTAACTAAAATAACAAATAGTATGACATAGACTTTAGGAAGACTAAAAGCAGTAAAATGACTGCAAAATTACCAATTTTTTGTGGTAGAGGACATAAAGGTTTATTATGCCTAAGCATCCTGAAATGCTGACAAAGTAGCTTCTTTTTGGCAAGGGAAAGTGCTGCCTGGTAATTTTACATTTTTAAAAAAGTAAGAAGTAAGGCCTTTAAAAATTTAAATCTCATTAGACTAGAATAGACATTTAGAGCTCTCAGAGACCTTAGAAATGATCAAATCCAATCCCTTCACAAGTAATGACATTGAATTTTACGGAAGTTAACTACCTTCCCTTAGAAAACACAGCAAATTAGCTAGAATCAGAAGTCCAACCTTGGCCTGCTGTGCCAGTCAGGGATGCTTTCCTCTGACCGGCCTGTGTCTCTGGACATCATGTTCACTGAGAATGTATTTTAAAGACTATGAGATGGTACTTTAACTACAAGATTTATTCTATAGGAAAGCTCACAGATCTTTTGCTTCATTTGCAGGACAGAATGGAGGGGACAGCCTCTCTGCATCATCATTCCTGTGGGCTGACTGAACTTCTTGCTGCCACTCATCGAAGATTAAAGGAGCGTTACCATGAACGCAATTCCTCTGCCTCAATGTGTCCTCCACTTTCTATGTTAATGTCAATAACCCATATCTTCCCATCATTTGACGGCCATCACCAGCCGGCAGAGAATTTTTCTTTGTGAGAGGGCTTATTTGTTCAGTGAGCATTTACTACTGACCAGAAACCAAGTAAAATAAAATGGAGAGACCTGTGACCTTCCTGTGGTAAAAGTCATCCTGATATATTCCTCATGTGTGCAGCAAACAAGACGTCAAGGTACACGGAGTCACCCACCGAATTAGTAGAGTCAAAAGACACGAAGATCTTACGTGAGAAAAGTATTGATTGGCGGGGCAAATGAAGGCCGTTGGTAACCTCCATGATTAAAGACTGAGGTAACACAAGGGATGGCTTCCTTTCCTTTCTTTCCTTTTCATACTTTCTTTCTTTTTAAAAAGATTTATTTATTTATTTGAGAGAGAGAGAGAGAGAGAGAGAGGGAGAGCGCGAGCACATGCATGGGAGGAACAGAGGGAGAGGGAATCTGAAGCAGGCTCCGCACTGAGTTCAGAGCCCAACATGGGGCTCAGTCTCAGGAGCCTGAGATCAGGACCTGAGCTGAAACCAAGAGTGGGAAGATCCACCGACTGCACCACCCGGGCACCTCTACACGACAGATGGCTTCTGAGGAAATTACAAAGGTGGCATCAAGTGTTCAGCTGAGTTGAAACTGAAGCTAAGAGGGGCCTGTTGGTTTGTACAAATCAAGTGGCCTGAGGATTAGAGGTGTCCCTGCAGATGAGGGAGAGCTGAAATGGCAGTGAGCCATGAGGGATCTGAAAATAGCGTTTGGTCAGAGGGAGCCATTTGGACGTTAGATGCCAGGATGCTCCATTGGTTTTCTCCAGAGAAACAGAACCAACAGGGTATGTATCTGTAGACAGACAGATGATAAAGAGATTGATAAACACTACAAATTGAATTGCATCCCTCCCATATTCATATGATGAAGCCCTAACCCCCAATACGATAATATTTAGAGATGGGGATTTGGGAAGGTTACTGGGTTTCGGTGAGGTCATGAGGGTAGGGTCCTCAAGATGGGATTAGTGCCCTTAAAAGAGGAGAGGCCTGAGAGTTTGCTTTCTCTTCCTCTCTCCACGTGAGGGCACTGAGCGTAGGTACCATCTATCTACAAGCCAGAAAGTCTTCCCCAGGAGAACCTTTCTAGAACCTTGATCTTGGACTTCCCAGAACCCAGAACTGTGAGAAGTAAATTTTCTGTTGTTTAAGCCACCCAGTTAAGACATTTTGTTATGATAGTGAGAGCATATTGAGTGAGTAAGAGAGAGAGAGAGAGAGAGAGAGTGATTGGTTGATGGACTGATTTAGGAATTGGCTTATGTGATACTGTGAGATCGTGCAAGTCTGAATTATGTCGAGCAGACCAAATAGCCTGGTAACTAAGGCAAGGGTTGATGTCCCAGGCTTGAGTTTGAAAGCCACAGAGTTAGGAGGTAGGCTAGAAATTTAAACAGGTCTGGATGCTGCAGTCTTGAGGCAGAATCCAGAGATGGATTGTAGAAATGAAAATGAAAATCCACCTTTGGAGTTGACAGTGAGTGCACAGAGAGCTTACTCCTGGGTAATTCATTCAGAGAAGTCACCCATTTGGAGGTGATACTTGGTGTGTGATGTAATTAATGGATTTCCTGATTCTCAGAATATCTTCAGTATCCTCTTGCATTTTCTATCTTCGATGGTCCAAAACATAGCAGGAACAAAGCATACCCGATGTGTGTTTTCGGTTTAGTAACTTCGCTATGTTGTCTCATTTGCAATCACAATATTTAATACTGTCATATAACTTTTTCATCGTGGCCTACCGGTGGATGTTTTCTTAAAAGTTCATTTACTACTGCCAATACTATTATCATTTCAAATGTACTGAGTGTTTAGGAAATATCATGGTATGACATGTAACTGGCCTCACATCTCAAGTTACCTACCTTTGATTTTAAAGAGAATTTGGCTCTGTTATCTATATTATGAGACCTAAGAAACAAAAGCAATGCGCAGATGATTATGCAGAGGGAGCCCTCGCAAATCCATAGATCCGGCATCACTCTCAATGTGAATGGCCTAAATGCGCCCATAAAACGACACAGGGTTGCAGATTGGGTAAAACGACAGGATCCATCCATATGTTGTCTACAAGAGACCCATTTTGAACCTAAAGATACACCCAGACTGAAAGTGAAGGGATGGAGAAGCATCTTTCATGCCAATGGGCCTCAAAAGAAGGCCGGGGTAGCGATTCTCATATCAGATAAATTAGATTTTAATCTAAAGACGGTAGTCAGAGATACAGAAGGGCACTACATAATTCTTAAAGGGACTATCCACCAAGATGATCTAACAGTTGTAAATATCTACGCCCCCAATATGGGAGCAGCCAATTACATAAGAAAACTGTTAATCAAGATAAAGAGTCATATTGATATGAATACATTAAGAGTAGGAGATCTTAACACGCCTCTCTCAGAAATAGACAGATCATCAAAGCAGAAAATCAATAAAGAATCAAGAGCGTTGAATGACACATTGGACCAGATGGGCCTCATAGATATATACAGAACATTCCACCCTAAGACAACAGCATACTCATTCTTCTCAAGTGCACATGGAACCTTCTCCAGAATAGACCACATACTGGGTCACAAATCAGGACTCAACCGATACCAAAAGACTGAGATTATTCCCTGCATATTCTCAGACCACAATGCTTTGAAACTGGAGCTCAATCACAAGGAAAAGTTCAGAAGGAACTCAAACACCTGGAAGCTAAAGACCACCTTGCTTAAGAATGCTTGGATCAACCAGGAGATCAAAGAAGAACTTAAACAATTCATGGAAACCAATGAGAATGAAGACACTTCACTCCAAAACCTATGGGATACAGCAAAGGCGGTCCTAAGGGGGAAATACATAGCCATCGAAGCCTCCCTCAAAAAAACTGAAAAATCCAGAATACACCAGCTGTCTCTACACCATAGATCTGGCATATGTCTTTATCCACAGCTTCAACATAACTAAGCTTGGTGGAAGCCATTTGTACCATGATCTACACTTAAACACGGAAAGACTCTTGGCTCTGATTCCAAGTTGACGATAGCCTGACTTGAGAAAAATATAAAAGTTAATCCAAGAGAAATATTGACATAAAATTAAATGTGCCAATCTTATCCACAACAAAAATATAAAATGAAATCGTCTTCAGAGTGACTGAAGAAACACAGTGTTTTTTTTTTTTTTTTTTAAGATTTTATTTATTTATCTGACAGACGGAGATCACAAGTAGGCAGAGAAGCAGGCAGAGAGGAGGAAGCAGGCTCCCCGCTGAGCAGAGAGCCCAATGTGGGGCTCGATCCCAGAACCCTGGGATCATGACCTGAGCCGAACGCAGAGGCTTTGACCCACTGAGCCACCCAGGCACCCCCACAGTGTTACTCTTAAATGTTGCCTCTTTTATACTGTATGTATGTTGTAATAAAAATATAGCAAGCCAACCGATAAACGGTATCTTCCCACGGGCTCTACCCTTGAAACAATCCAGCCCTGCTTCATAAAGCAGGTGTATCTTCACATATTATCTTACAAATACTGCCTTAAAAGTCCATGAAACCAGAGGATTTTTAAGAATATGCCTACTGGATACTACACCAGACTAACATCTGTACTCAAAGGGAAATAGGGTTAGTATATTTCATGAAATTCCAGCCTGTAAAGGGACAAAACCACCACTCAAAGCTTGGTTGATGGGAGATGGACTTCTAGGGCATTAGCAAGGAATTCCATACACCACATCTTCTCCCTCTCAGCCTGTTTAACCTCCACTTTCTGGGGCTCCAATGCAGCAAGTGAAAAAAACGCAGACAGAGCCCAGCAGAAGCACATCTGGAACATTCCCGTCCTTCCCCCTGTACTACAGCTCCTGGGATCACAAGAAGTATATGACTGAAGCCTATACGTAGCATTTTAAAGAAATCACACTCCTCTCCATCTTGACCCACTCTTATAGTGCTATAATGAATTCGTCTTCTGATACTTCAAATGTATTTAGAAAGTTTTATATGCTGTATTTATTGCAAATATTCCAGTGCACTGAAAAAGTATTTCCAAGTAGCTTTAATGCCTTCCTGCAGAATTCTCTTATATCCATCAATTAAGTGACTAAATTAGCAGATAAATACATTACTTACATGACTGCCTCCGTGCCCACAGTCACCAGAGGCAAACGGGCATGCATGACTAATTGACGCACTGAAGTATCTTACTGGCCAATAATAGAGATCACAGATGATGTGACTCTAAATTCAAATTCCTCTCCATCGCTTTCCAATAGCATATTTTTCCTTTTATATTTAGAAAATATAGTTGTGATAGATCAACAGTCATCGATGAGGATGAGTCAAAAAACATTAGAAAGCTGGCTTCCTTCTCTTTTCATGGGCAACTTAGCATTTCGAAAGCACTTGCTTCCTTTACTTCTGTGTCCCTTGTCAACATTTGGAGACAGGCGGTGTGCACTGTCATTTCTCTTACTTAATAAGTGTACTTCTGAGTATTTCAGCATTTTCTCATCAAGCAAGTGTAAATGTTAACAGCAGCTTGGCTGCTGCAAATCACTGCTGAGTAGCGATGGGTTGCAGGATTTATCTGGATGAAAATATCAAAGAGTGTGTAAATGCTATTGATATTTCCCCTAATGTTTTCCTTAAGAAAATATTAAAAGTTAGAGGCACAAGTTCTACCATTTGATTTCCTTATGTTTCAAAGTTATTCACTGAGCCATAATCGTCACATTTATTTGCCTCCCCTCTTAGAGCATGTCTTTCTTCTTTATTAACAAAACGTGCCAACTGCTTGCTCTGAGTTTAAAAATTAATTTCTAATTTCCTGTCATTGAGATGAGGGTTCTTTAAAAGGTTTTGTAATATTTATTCAAATTATAAATAGATTGAGATAGATTGACTCTGAATTGACCAAATCAATTTCTGTCTTCTAAAATAGACTCATGCCATGATAATAATTATCCTTCATTTCTTTTTCATTGTGTTCTTATTTTTGTGCACATGGCCATCAAAGATCGCTTACCATGTAGTAGTAGAAATGCTGATCCATCTTGGATAACAATAACAGTGCATGAGGAGTTATCCACTGAAGCGACTTTGAAAGAGAGCCGTAATTTAGTTTAGGTCATGAAGGAAGAAATTGCCAAGTTCCAGAATACCGCCTGAGGTAACTTCACAGAAGTGGTCCTTACCAAAATCATTCAGCATGGCTGACAGGCATTATTCGATATAGTTCATGTATCAATCAGAACTATTAAAAATGTAAGTGACAAAATTCAACTCAAATCACCTTAATCATAAAATGGAAAAGGGATGTTTCACATGCCAAGAAAGACCAGAGGAAGAGAGGCATCAGGCATGACTGGATCCGGATCAGGTGAGGTGGAAAGACTATCTGTTGTCATTTCTTAGCCCTGTTTTGTCCCTGTTGGCTTGCTTATCAGACACTGCATCGTGGCCCCTGAGAGCATCCGGCTCCCATCACTCTCTCACTGCTAGTGGCTGCATAGAAAACAGCACATTTCTTTCCTACCCACTCAAAACTCCTTAGCTTGGCTTACATTGGCATGAGTTGGGCAAGAAACTCAATCCTGCGTTCATCTCCGTGGATGGGGCCATGGTAAACGCAAACCTAGGTCAGACACCCTTATCTGATACTAGGGATTGGATAAGACTTGCCTAAACCACATGCACCGAGTGGGGGTGAAAGAGGGAGGGGTGTAAAATCTAAAATAGCACGTGATATGATGAGCTCCCTGACATCTGAAACCAGGTGGGCCTGGAATATGAGACCCCTCAAGACCCCTTCCCCGGGCTGCTGTGTAGGGAAGGCCCCCAGCCAAACAACACTTCTTTTCAAGGGGACCGAGTACAGTTCTTGCTTATCCCCGAAGGGTGGATTTTAGATCCCTACCAGCCTGAGGAATTATTCAAATGAACTAATCACATCCCCCTGCAAGAAATGAAAGGGCACACTACTCCCTTGAGACTACAAAGCCCGCCTCCTCCTGTCTCTGGGCACTCGGTTCTTCTGTGCAACCTCCACGTGGCCCTATGTGGCCAACCATCTCCTCCTCCAGATGGCTATGACGATATGTAGCTAAGAAATGCCAAGCTCCTCTGTCCAGTGTTGTGTGTCATGTCTTCAGCCATACCCATAACCCAAGGGTGGGAATCCTCCCTCACTGATGGGGTGAATAAGGTGATTAGAGCAGAAGTGTACCTCTACAAATAGGGGTTCAGTCCTCATAAGGATGAATGAATGCTGGGTATGTCCATAAATCATCAAAGTTCATTTCAGTTTAAATCCATAATTCAATTCAATGAATATCCTCAGCTTCTAGGGCTCTTGGTAGGAAGAGAGAACAAAACTAACAGATTTTCCTAGAGAATGTGGGTATACTTGGGAGTAACATCATTTCAACTTAGACCCCTTACCTGCACCAAGAGGTCAGGATTATAGGATGAACAGAACCAGGACTGATTTTCCTAGCTGAGGAAGCATTGCATGCTACATCTTAACTTTTTTTGGAATTGTACTATACTCATTAACATTTTTAAGGCTCTGATAAGTCCTGTAGTAAAAATATCTAATTGGTATTTTATATCAAGAATTTCTCAGGCATATTTGGTACAGAATGCATTTAAGACTTTTAGGGAATGCTGAAATATTCTTCATCTATGAAATGTTACAATTTTCAGACTTTCTTTAGAATACCATGGGCATAACTTAGATCTTAATAATACTACTGAATATAGTTGTTATAAATGGGTATTATAAAACATCTGAGATCTATTAAGTGGTCCTATCCTTAAGAGAAGGAAGATTGCATGTATCTATCTTGAATTAAATCAACTATTTGGGTTTCAATTTTTTCATTTATTTCTCTAGATTAAATTCTTTAAAGGGCATTTCTTCCTTAACATAATTTTGGAATGTAAATCTAGTTCTTGTCAAACCAGAAAAATTATCAAGATAGTTATCTTTTTATCATAAACTCTTGGGGGAAAATAAGATTAACCTCAGACTTTCTGACCTAAAGTATCAACATATTTTTAAAAGATGCATATTTTCAATGTTAATCCCTTTTTTGAGAAAACTATTAAAAAAACCCCACTTTGAATATTTGTCTTCTGTGGTCTTTACCACATATTCTCTTGGAAGAGCATATTAAAAAATAACACTTGAAGGAAGCTATGATAAATGGTTCAAATGAATTTTCTGCACATTTCTTGTTATGCAACAAAGAATCAATTGTGCCAGGAAAAACAACAACAACCTACAACCCATGATTAAGTAGTGCAGATTGGTTGTGATTTTAAGTATATTTCAATTTTTTTTTTGGAGTATGCCAACTGACGGCTATATCAATGTTCATTGTTTTGTTATCTTTAATATGCACTATCTAATTAGCAGAATTTGGGGGTAATCTTTTCCTGGAAGAATATGAATCGTTGGCAGTGAGGGGGGTGGTTTTATTTGACAATAAAAGCAATCATGATGATTTAGATATAATGGGGCAATACTTAACCAATGTAATTATTGTTTTTGAAACAGTTACGTTGAAATGAGTAAAGGAGGGGAAGGGGTCTATTTTTTAAGTCTTGTAAAAGACATAAGCACAAATATTTTGACTACTTAAAAGTAAAATATCTTGGACTGAAAGGAGATTAATTGTATTCATCAGCACAGAACTCTAAAATGGGGGACAATATGTGGGGATTTGGGTGATGTTTCATCTTTGAGACTGAAATAGTCCAAATTACTAAAATCTCTTAAGATTTTACTAGGTTCAGAAGTTTATTTTTGACATCTCTATCATTAACTTTTTTGCTTTAATAAAACAGGTTTGAATCCTCTCCACTTGTGCATTGCTAATACAGATGTAAGGAAGCTGTAGTCAGAAATCAGGTGGTGTGTTTAAAAACTCCCATGATCTTACTTCTCTTCAGAGAGTTATTTTTTGAATTTATATACATGATACAAAATCAAATCTCCTGAAATACAGGCAGATAACTATGTCTGTATCGATAATTTTGGACCCACTGGGAAAAGGGTGTGTATGTATGTCAAGTCCTTCATCCTTGACAAGGAAAACATGGGTGTAAAGGGTTAAGTGGACGTCCTTCTCCTTAATACCCCATTGCTGTGAGTATGTGATCATCTGTGTATGGTTCATTATTATCTGTGTCTTCCTTTAGACTTTTTTTTACTTAAAGGTTGTATTTATTTATTTGAGAGAGAGAGAGACAGACAGAGAGCGTGCATGTACAGGGGGCGCTGCAGTGGGGGAGGGAGAAGCCGACTGAGCAGGGAGCCCGATGTGGGGTTTGATTCCAGGATTCTAGGATCATGACCTGAGCTGAAGGCAGATGCTTCACCCGCCAACCCGCTGAGCCACCCAGGCACACCCACCCCATTTAGACTCCTAAGCGAGGCAAAAGCAACAGCGTTGGAGCTCTGGACAACAGGTATACACAAACACATATCACTCACACACATGGTTCTTATTGCTGCTGTAACAAATGACCTCTGATTTACCTGCGTAAAACAACGCACACTTATATTCCTATAAGTCAGATGTCTCCCTGGGCTAAAATTAAAGTGTTAGCAAGGCTGTGTTCTTTCTGGACGTTTGCAGGGAGAATTCATTTCCTTCCCTCTTCAAGCACATAGAAGTCACTTGCTTTTCTGGGAGCCAGGCCCCCTCCTCCATATTCAAAGCCAGGAGCACTGAGCCTTCCTATCTCTCTCTGACTCTGACACTCTTGCCTCCCCTTCATAAGAATCCTCGTGATTACACTAGGCCTGCCCAGATAATCCAGGATAATCTCCCCATCTCAAGATCTTTACCTTAATCACATTTGCAAAGTCCCTTTTGCTCATCCAGCAACGGAGTCACAGGAGATACGGCAGGGACGTCCTTGGGGGCCCATGATTCTATGTCACTCCCACACAAGTATATGTGTCTCGTGGCTAAAATTCTCAGTGTACAAATTTGGGACTAAAAGAGATATATTGTTACTGATTTTTTTAATAACTCAGTTTAATTTATCTTTTGATCACTGATTTTATAAGGATCTCCAGAACAATTTCTGTCAAGTCAGGGTTGTGCCCATAAAATGTCAAAGCCCAGGGTGGAAATGGGGGGGGCACCCAAGACGGCCCTCACTCTCCAGTCCACACAGGTTTGCCGTTGAGATGCCTCTCATCCCTACTCATTCCTACGCTCCGTAGAAACAATGGTCATCTAATTCCTATGTCCCATGTAACCGTCCATCCAGTCACTCGATAAATATTCATGGAGTGTGTATGTGTGGGGGGCCCGGTACCCCTGAAACACACACCATGAATAAGGGATCATCCCTCATTTCGGAGAAACTACTGTGTGAAATGTACCACATTCCTAGTGAGTACAGTGACAGAAATGCACACTAGGTACTATGTGAGTGCAGAGAATGGGGCTCTAATCTACCTTGGGAGCGGTGTACGGTTTGGTCAGCAAAGGCTCCAAGAGTTGCTGACGGGTGAGCTGGGGACTTCAACACGAGAGCACGTTCTCTAGGAGGAGGTAGGTACTGCTAGAGCCAACCTCAAGGTTCCCTGAGGACTAGAGATGTGTTTTCCATTCAACTCGACAAATAATTACTGAACTGTGTTGCATGCTAAGGAGAAGTACGAGGACCTAAGAGAATGCTGAACACCGACACTTCCCCTTGTTCAGGGCATTAGGGAGAGCTTCTCTGAGGAAGTCACAGACATTAAACAAGTAATTACAAGAGAGATGTGTGCTAGGAGCGATGCTACGGTCATGCAGGGGAAATAATCTCACCTAGTTACGAGGGTCAGGGACTGCCACACTAAGAATCGATGTTGAAGTCGAGCCCTGAGGGATAAGGAGCATTTAACAAACGGAGAGGAGGAAGGGGCCAGTGGGGCAAATAGAATATTGTGCAGGGTGGGCGTGTAGGGAGGGAGAAGGGGACAGACGGCACGCAGTGTCTCAAGAGCCAGGCAAGGAGTTTTCCCTTCACCCTAGATTTGTTCAGAAACGTTTGCTAAATTCTAGATTTTGGAAATAACATGATTAGATTTGCAGTTTTAAAAGATCCTTCTGGCCAGAGAACGTGGGAACTAGGTGAGAGGTGAGTGATGCAAGAAGAGTGAAGAAGCAGTTACAGTAACGAGATTCTGACTTGGGCTTGGTTGATGTTTGGGAGGCAGAGTAGCAAGACAAAGACAGGGGCCAGCGTATGTGTCCTTAAGCAAGGGTCTCAGCCGAGCATACGCTGATATTGAGGCATTTGCATTTTATTTGTCATGTAGTGCCTGTTTGGAAGACGATATTGAGAGAAACAAGATTCTAGACAGAACGAGGAGTGACAAGACCGTTACAGTAGTCCAGTTACGTGATGATGGCGCCTGAGCAAATACAGCATTCAGAGATCCAGGAAAAATAAAATCACAAGTGAGAAATAGTTGGAAGGTGAAATTAGAATCAATGATTGAGGATGTAGAGAGAGAAAGCAACAAGAGTCCAATCTGATTCCCCCGTTTCTAATATCAAGGACTGAGAATGACAGATGGGAAGCCAGGCACAGTCCCAGCCCTCCAGGACTCCGTATCAATGACTGATCAGTAATGACCTCCTGGGTTGTCCTGCCAACTCAAATCCAAGTATCATCCTGCTCTACATTTTACCTGATTTTTCCACATCATGGACCCAAGGTTTTTTTTTTTTTATTTCAAGCATTGATGATAATTGACTCACTGTCTGCCCCGCCCCCCACCCCGATGCTCTAATATAAAGGGAGGTGTGGGGAAATCTCAGAAAGACAATTTATTGGGAGAACATTTGCTATTAGTCTATGCATTGGTTTTTGATAGTCAGTTTACTGCCACGTCTCAGGGCTGTGGAAGAACAGCTACTGCAGAGTTGTGTGTTTTTACATGTTTTTATATCGAGACTGCTCAAGTTCCAATGAAAACTGAACAAAACCCGCTTCCCACAGCGCCCTTGTTCTCACCACTCAGGCTCAATGATATTCTGGGTAAAAAGGAAGAAATACATGAAACACGCTCTCTAGAGACCAACAACAAATAATTACAAAATAACTTCCAAAGCCCAGACTCCCTGTCATGCAACACAACTCGTGTCCTTTGGGGTTCCCAGCCCTTGGCGGGTTATCGCTGAATGCGCTTGGTCACACATCTTGGGACACATCAAACTCTGAGGTCGTAATCTTTGACTTTATTTTATAGAAGACATAACTTTAATTTCATAGTCATATAATAGGCACTGTCAGGATCCACACGGAGAAGGACCTGGGGATGGAAGCCTCAGGGAGGAAAACGAAACGGCCCATGTAGGAACGTGCTGGGCTCTTGCTTCTCCACCTCGGCTTCTCCAAACCGTGCACCTCGATGGTGGTGCCGGCTCACTCCCATCGGCCCTTAACAGCCTGACATGCTGTTCCTCCCACAGATGGTACTGCCTTCAATTTCATATTTGACTACTTTGTAGAATGAATTAGATTTTTTTTTTTTGGATCAGATTTCTTTTTAAAGAATTAAAAACATGCAACTGTTTCTCATATACGGCTAGGAGACGATTTATGACCCAAACATATTTTTACATAGACTTCTTCTTTTTTTTTTTTTTTTTTAAGATAGTATTTATTTATTTGACACAGAGAGGCACAGCAAGAGGGGAACACAAGCAGGGGAGTGGGAGAGGGAGAAGCAGGCTTCCCGCCAAGCAGGGAGCCCGATGCGGGGTTTGATCCCAGGACGCTGGGATCTTGTGGCCAGCCAAGTTAGTCGCTCTCCGTGACCTACGCAATCTGCAAGACCAATTACACTAGGCTCTGAGTTTGGTTAAACAACAGCAACAGGGCCCCATCGCTCAGGAAAAGTATGAATGAAGCCGACTTGCTCTCTTTAACCCAAGATTGAAAAGCGATATTTAAGAAATGATTAGGAACCACTAATCAGGAACCTAATCAGGAACCACTCGTTCAAGTAAACAGCTGGGAATATCTTGTTTCTTCAGAGCTTACAAAGACAATGAAAGCATCTCACTCTTCTGGATCAGGCAGATGTGAAAAGAAAAAAAAAAAAAAGTCTGGTTTACAATCCTGTAATGAATATATATAAATATCGATCGGAGCCACACCCTAAAGTCCCTCCTTTTCAGACCAAAACTTTCAGGCCATTGTGGTTAGAGTCTGTCATATGTAAGGAGAAAATCAGGTCCTCTGAATTGATAAACACAGGTCCAAACACAGGTTTGTGTTTTCCTAGACAATTTAGAGAGAGGATTATAGAAAAAAATGGACAAGGATAGGAAGGAAGGGCAAAGACTTTCATATGTAGACTAGTTTGATGAAATGCGGTGAGACAATTTTAGAAGGCATATCTAATGAATAACGCTTTGCAGTCCAATCATAAATAAAATACTTTCTCCACCTCTTTTTTTCTTGTTAGTCTCAGGACAAAGTCATTAATCATGAGTTTAGTGTTCAAAAAATACCCTAAGGAAAAGATCTTTTTATTCGCACAGAATGGTACAAAACTGGGCTGCCAGAGACAAATAAAACAGTCAATATGACCTGGAGGTACCAGATTCCAGCTTGACATTCAAACTTATTTTTCTTTCAGCAATTACTGATGTGGGCAAACTGATTAACACCATTCTTGAGTTATTTGTAGAATTCTTTTTTAACCGCTTGAGATAAAAGAGAAACAAAGCTGTACTTCAAAACTTATAAAACATTCTGAGAGAGTACATTCCCATAAACCCTAAAATGTCAGTATCTGTTTTTTGTAAATATAAAATTTAAATTTAGAATCTTTTTTTTTTCCAGAACTGAACTCTGTATCAGAATTGATCTACTCGCAAACACTCGTTTTGCAGATAACAAGCCAGAGGCCAAAGATGTTAAGTGACTTGCCCAGAGGCACTGAGCTAATTAGCACTGAGTCAAAGATTCTGGAAGATTCCGGAGTCACAGGGGTGGAGGGGGGGTTTGCCGGGTACCTTTACAACTGATCAAATAAAAGCTGAAGAAAATATGTTTGTCAAATTAACTCAGACTCTCAGTTCTTCATCTATCACACATAGACTTTCTTAAGAGTCTGCGGAAATACACTATCCTGGTCATTAAATTAAAATTATACCACATTGGTCGTAAAATAAAATTAATTTAAAATTCAAATTTCCTATTTAAAAGTCACTTTTGATTAGATCACCAAACTGAAGTGAACTTGCAACGTTTTTTTGAGGTTCACAGAAGTTCATTATGTTGACCAGAAATCATGTGACTGTTATTTCAATCTTTGGCAGAAACTGCTAGAAAAAAAGTCCCTCAACAGTCAGAAATGACCCTTTTCACTCCCTCCATCAGAGACTCAAATGGTGGGAATATTAGGGAATTAACATTTGGCTTAGTTTTCTTATGACTTCTCCAGGCTGGCTGTCACCAGTAGGTACCGCATAACTTAGAAGCTAGCCCTTTCAAGATTTTCTAGTTCAGTGGGTTAGGAATGTTCAGATCACTTTTGGCTAAGAAATGTTAATTTCTTCCTCCCCACCCCAACATGTTGTGGACTGGAAACCCCCTCTTACTTTTCATTTTATGAATTTGAAACATATGTCAGAATTTCAGATTTAAAAAGATACTACTATCTAACATGGTTAGGCATAGTCAGCAAAGCTGACCTCTAAGAAAGCCAAGGTTGCCAGTGGTAGTAGAACAAGATACAGCTATTCCAGAGGAAACTTTGTTCTCTTCTTTTTTATTTTTATAAGCTGTTTTTTTGTAGTGGTGAGAACCAGGTATTTGCCTTAAACTCCTCGTTAATGAATGATGTGTTTGGGTTGAAATACAAGACAGAAGTTATCAGCTGCCTTTAGGGAAACCTCCCCATACTCTTAGACCTTTAGGGGACTGGAGATGCGGACTGTGAGGTGTTTATATAAGACGCAGAACAAAGCTCCCCAGAACACAGTTATGAAACGCAGAACCAAGTCGCTGAGTGGCCACTGCGGGTGTCTGGGACTTCTTCCTCTGCTGTACGACTGTGGCTCAGCCTGGTACTCTCGGATACTGGACTGAATCTGTGACTCCCAGGCAGGGCCCCATTGCTCAGATGGGTTGAGATGCCATCACAGCCTACCTGTGACATCAGCGCACTCTCTCCGATTTAGCTGAGTAGGTTAGCGTATGGTGACCACGAACTCAAGACTGTGATCATTCCCTGCTTCTCAAAGACATAAGCTGCTCGGCAGCCACAAACCGGAGGCCTTCCTCCAGTCTTGGATGCCGGCTTGGTTTTCATTAAGTCATCACCTCAAGTGGTAAAACGCAAGCCTAGCATTTCTGCCACAGAACAGACGTGGAGCAGAGAGAGAGACTCAAGGTGTATCATGTAGGTTCATGGTCAAGCGTGCTGGCTTAGAGCCTCATCGGTTTGCGTTAAAATCACAGCCCTGCTTCTTGTTAGCTGTGTAACCTTGTGGAAGGGATTCAGCTGTTTGAAGAGGTCAGATCGGGTATTTAACTCATCAGTTGCTAGGAGATTTAATGTGTCTGGCAAATAAGATTCAATAAACATCAGCTATCTTTATTAATTATTTTACTTTTGTATACACATGGATGGTTTCATATCTACTGCTCTAGTAAAATGGTCAACATTTATTCTTCTACTGAGATTATTCTAGAAGCACTTCAGCTGTTGGCTTCCATGTACAATTTGCATTATTCAAGGCATTGCTAAATCACTTTTGAAATGCTCTTCATTTCTCTATTCTCTCCACGGTACTTAATTAAATTGCTTCTTATCATGATAAATTCTCTTTATACAGATTGGCTATAAATGCCACAACAAGTGACGAGCACCCTTTAAAAAGCAACTTTTAATTTTTTTAAAATTTTTTATGATCTATTTATTTATTTATTTGACAGACAGAGATCACAAGTAGGCAGAGAGGCAGGCAGAGAGAGAAAGGAGAAAGCAGGCTCCCTTCTCAGCAGGGAGCCCGATGCGGGGCTCCATCCCAGGATCCTGGAATTATGACCTGAGCCGAAGGCAGAGGCTTTAACCCACGGAGCCACCCAGGCGCCCAGCAACTTTTTATTTTGAAATGGTTTTACACTTACAGGAAATCTGCAAATTGTGCCGAGTTCTCACATACCCCTCACTCAGCTTCTCCTGATGTTTATGGCGTATGTAATCACAGCACGACTATCAAAACCCAAGATAGTAATAGCGATACAATATTAAACTGCACATCTTAGTAGGATTTTACCCGTTTTCCCCAATGTTCTTTTTCTGCTCTAGAATTTAATCCAGGAGCCTACACTGAATTTTCCTGTGTTATCTACTATTCTCCCATCTGTGACAGCTTTTTTGTTCTCTCTTGGCCTTTCATGTCTTTGGCACTTTTGATAAGAACACATCAGTTATTATTTAAATTTTCAGTTCCATATAGGTAGCATACGGTGTGAGATCAGTTTCAGGTGTGTACCGTAGTGATTCAGGCTTCGTACGTCACCCCGTGTTCATCGTGACAGTGCCCTCCTTAACCCCCATCACCTATTTCACCCATCTTTCCAGCTCCTCCCCTCTGGTAACCACCAGTTTGTTCTCTGGAGCTAAGAGTCTGTTTCTTGGTGAAATGTCAGTTATTTTGCGGAATGTCTGTTTGGGTTTGTCTGATGTTTCCTCATGACCAGATTTTTGTTGTGTATTTTTACCAAAAACAACACAGAAGGGACTTCGAGTCCCTCTCAGGGAATACATGGTCTTGGTATGTCTCAATCCTGGTGAAACTGACTAGGACTACTCAAATAGGATAGTGTCTACTGGGTTTCTCCACTACAAAACTGCTATTTTTCCTTCATACTTGGTTGATACTTGGGGGAAGCTTCTTTGAGGCTATGGTAATCTTCTATATTTCCTAACATTTTTATCCACTAATTTTTAGCATGTATTAGTGGATTTTCTCTCCACCAATCATTACTATCATATTTGCCTAATGGTGATTTCTTTTTTTTTAACGACTTTTTTTTTTTTTTTAAGTGAGTTCTATGGCCAACATGGGGCTTGAACTCGTGGCTCTGAGACTAAGAATCACAGGCTCCACCAACTGAGCTAACCAGGCACCCCTGCCTGATGGTGATTTTGTACTTCCCTCATTCCCTTCACACTTATTAGTTGGATGTTTTTCTATGAGGAAGAATTGTTCCTTCTCCCCATTTATTCATTTATTCAACTATATATTTACATAGATATGGACTCACGGATATATATTTTATTCTACAAGTAACAATCTATTTGTTACTCAAATGATTCCTTCCTTAGCCATTGGGAACTCCTGCCAGTGGGCTCTCCTTCCTTTTGATAGGCCTCCATACTTTTTGAACACTTAACTTACTTCTGCCACCAGAAAATAGTTCAGGTTCATCTTGAACTTTTCCCTGTCCAGCCACGGAATCTGCCATTTCTCCAAATAGCTGGTTCTTTTTATTTGAGAATGGTACTTAGAAGCCAAGAAATGGGTTCTAGATGTTGACCAAATGTTTAAAAAAAAAATTAGTGCTGATTTAGAAAAACAAAATAATTACACAACACATTTCTCTCACAAAATAAAAACAGGTTTCATGCACTATGTTACCTATATAATTGACTAGAATTATGTTGGTGAGAAAATGCACACTAGTTTTAATTAAGAATCAAAGGTTAATGTTTGTTCACTATGGTGAAGCAACAGGGAGCTAATCTTTTATTCTGAAATTAGTTTTTGTGTTTTGTGAAGAAGATTGATGGGCTGATATTTCCTCATCACTATTCTAGACTCTTGCTGTTGGGGGGAGACTAGAATCATTCAGTCAATTGATGAAATCTCTTCAGTAATTCAATTCCATGGTCACCATGGTATCTTCCTCCTCTCCCTCCTCCTCCCCTTTCCCTCAGCCTCTTGGGTCGTGAATCCAGTTCTGCTGAGAGCGCGATCAGGGAGACAGACTCCGTGGTGTCTCCATCTGGACCTGCTTCTGCTGCCACTGGCTCCTCCTTAGGCTTCCTATGGATTGGGTGGGGGAAAGCCATTCGCTTTGTCTGTTCTAAATATTCCCTCATCTGCCTCAGTTGCACAAGGATGAAACATTTATTTCAAGAAAGGGTTTGATTCATCTCTCCCATAAAGCATTTTAAGTATGGGTGGGGAAAAAGTGGGCATGGAGGGGAGAAACCCAGGTGATGTGCCCCTTCGTCTAGTTCTCTTGCTCCCAGAGCCTCTTGAAGTCTGCCCCCGCTGGGGTGGTAGGCAGAGGTGTGCAGATGCTCTCTGGGCTCTCGCTTTCCTTCTCCAGATAATTTCACACAATCATCTTGCCAAGATCCTTGTTTTTCTAGTGCTTCTGTGAAAGAATCCCTATTTTGCTGCATGCCCAGACCTTTCTGGGGTTTCTACATTTTCATAGCTTTGGGCACGGACCTCTGCAGCTTTTTTCCCTTCAAGTTGCATTCTTGCTCTGCCAAGAGGCAGAAAAAATCTGTCTCAGCGTCAGTGAATTCCCTTTTCAGGAGGGCATCTGATCACATAGACTGAGAAGTGGAATACTAATAATAAAAAGGCTGCGGTCCCTACTCCAGGCGGTTGCTGGTTCTTTCCGCTCTCTGTTGTGCTTTACACCACGGAGCATCCCACATTGACCTGATAATGTGACAGTTAGAAGCATGGCACATAAACAGTTTCCTGTGGATTTGGGAGGACGGAGGCTAGAAGGATTGGTGGGTAATTTCTGAGGCTCTATCCCTGCTCTCTATCTCAACTCTCAGACAGGATCCACTATCACACACACAGGACATGCTTATTTGGAATTGATATTTCCAATTTTTTGATTCCTCACCCTTATCAGTACCATTTTTCAGAAAGTACTCCCAATAGATAACTATTTATAAAAAATTATGTACATGTGGTAATATAACATATTCTGTATTTTTTAAAAAAATATTTAGAACTTCAGAAATATTAAAAGGTAAAATAAATATAAAATTTAATTTTTTATTAACAGTATAAACACTTCTTTGCTCTACCACAATTAATGCATTATTTTTAGTGAGTGTAAGATGATTGAATATACTTTATTATTTTGAAAATTCAAGTCTATTTCTTAATTTGGTTTATTTTATTATTTGAGTTTAATGACTATCAAGCTAAGACAATATATAAGATTTAAATAAAATGATTTATGAAAATACTATTGATTTTCAATCTTTTTCAATTATGTAAAATTTTTTATTAAAATTGAGCTTTTTAATTTCTCTTTTCCTGGTATAAATTAATGTTTTTAAAAAATAATCAAAAGTCTTTGAATTTTTATACTTTTAAGCCAAGATTCAAACTACTTTTTTTTTTTTTTTTTTGGAAAATAGTGCTTGGAAACTCCAATCTGGGTCGCAGGTGTCAAGACATCTTGGAAAGTCTTCTAAAAAGCTAAGAAATTCTGTTTCCAACTTTCAAATATGGATGTAAGAGAGTCTTAAGGCAACAACATATTATTTTCAGCAAAAAGTAATATTTAATGATGGAAGCTTTAGTTTTTAATACAAACTGTTATTCTAAAAATAATGTTACAGTCTCACTGTGAAATGTCACTTTTTCTTAGAGAAGTTCATTAAATATGATTATGGTCTCAAAATGTTCTGCTTAGCATCTTATTCTTGATAGTCATTTTTACCCAAATCATTACAGTTTGGGAAGAGTATCTTTCTGTAAATGCAAAATGTGCAACTTATTTTAAGCTCTTCAAATGTTAAGAATTCAATAAATATATGCTAGAAAATTGAACAATCCGTTACTGAATGATAGAGAAAACCAATAAGGCTCTATGTAGCACAGAATGGTTTCCTGGTTCTTCTCCAAAATACCACAGTTTTGTCATTCATCTATAAATTAGCAAGCAAGCAAATAAACAAACAGAGAAACAGAAACTACAACGAGCCACAGGATGATGTCCTTAAAATTCTGGGTTTTAAATAATTGGTTGTAATTGCTTTCTTTTGAATTGAGCCATGAATGAATTTCACCTGTGGTGTTTTTTCTGTACCTGTACTCTGGAATCCTGTTAAAATTCCAGGTAAAGAAACCAAGTCATTAGCGGTCACCCATTTTCTCCCCCAACACATTAGTTTCCCGAAGAGTCATTACCAATGAGACTTACTTTTCTTGTGCATCTTTTCTTTCTAATTCCCCCTAAAAGTATTTCTTTCTGCATTTCAAGATTAATATACTTTACACATTAGCCTAGAAATATGAGTAATGTCAACATTTTTATCCAACTTCCACATGATGAAAAATGTTCTAAAATTTGTGTAAAACTCCTGACACACGTCTATACGACTTCCAACAATATTTGGACTGCATTTTAGTTTACTGCTGCCTTTGTCTCTGAATCACTGCAGCTGTTTTATGTAGTAGGAAGAACATGTTCCCCCCCAACTCTGACAATAACCTAAGATGGAGAATGAGTAATACAAGGATGAAAAGTACATTTCAGCTCCAGCGCTAACCCACCAAATAGTGTTGATGAGGATTTCTTTGCTAAAGCCAGTTTGAAAGTCGGGATTAGTAGGATGATAGAGATAGTAACCACTGGTGGGGAGGAAGTTTGGGAGCAGCACAGTGAATTATCATACAGCTGGGCAGTATCACAAAATCATAAACCCACATCCTCTGTTTTCTCATGCTTTTTCTTTCTTGGTGTATTCCAGAGGTTCTGGAATGCTAATGGACTGGCTTCACAACAGACCCATGAGAAACGTCTGACAAACATCTGCCCCTTTTGACTGTTCAATCAAAAGTCACTCATGGGAGCCCAGTCCGTGTCCGTTACCATGTAGCATTACGAGTCCTAACAGTGAGCAAAAGTCAATGTCCTCTCAGAGAGCTAATAGTCAAATGAAAGACAAACAACCGCCACAGAAACATAAGTAAAATAAATGTAAGTTGTGAAATGAGTGATAAATGGAGCTTAAAGAGAAGCGTAAGACTTGATAAAGCAATCAGCATTTTAACACTTCTACTGGGGCGTGATATTTCACAAGTATATAATGTGTGCTTCATTTCAATTAGCAATAATCGCGCCTCGGATAAACCTCATTGGCTACGATACTGCCACTGCGCAAAGCTTATGTGTGCTTCATTTCAGCAGTGACAGACATCTCTTAAGGATAAATGGTGAGAAAGAGATTCTAGAACATTGTGTGGAGACCCTGTGACAAAGAGTCTGGATAAAGAAATACAGTTAATCTGACACCATATTATTATTGGTTTGCAAGCTCTGCGTTGTCACTGACTTCTGTCTTTATCTAATTCATGTGGATGAGCAGTTAATTCCGTAGGTATTATCTATTGCTATGTCTTGTTTAAGTGACACAAAATGTATATAAATTTTCTATTGCATATTTAATGTATTACATTATATTTAGTTACTGGATACAGTAACTAAAACACTAAGAGGTAAAATCAGAAAGGCTGCCATTACTGGGAGGGGATTCATTGACACTAAGTTACACCTTGACAATGGCTCTTTATTCCCTGGGAGTAATGGAGCACAACTAGGTTTCATATGTCAATTTTTTTGAAATAAAATAAGTTATTCGAACAGTTCAGTTCTTTTTTTCTGAAGCTAAATTCAGTATCAGTTAGCTATTGAGATTTTAGGAAAACTTGATTAGTTGCAATAAGAGAGATTTCCCTATTGACGCAATGTTTCAGTAGGAAATTTATGTTAGCATCTACTTTTGTTAAAACAGAGAATAAAAGAAATAATTATACTTTTGTATATAACGTGCCTCTCTCCCCTTTTAATTGATTTTTTGGGTTTTAGCTATGTAGATTATGTCTGAAATGATGGAGTAGGTGAAGGTACTAAGTATGGTGGAAAATAAAGCTGTCAAACTTTGGAAGAATATAGATTACAACAGACAGAAGAATATAGATTACTACAGACAATGGGATCATAACTGGGAAACATAAATTAGACTTTCCCAACAGGCGCGTTAGATCAATAAACCATTTTAAAAGCTTTCAAAGCTTAAACTCTTGGAAGCTTTTAAGATGCTGTGAATCTGAAAATGTATGTTTTACAGTGACCTGAGAACACTGGTGTAGATTTAGGAGGACGATTCTTAAAGATGGATGATGTCTTAAAATCGTGTGACAATACCATATGAGCACAACCTCATACATTGTTAAAAGTACTGATATAAAATACGGGGCTGTCTTTTTCGGTTGTTTTGAATAATAAAGCACAACACGTAAGACCAGCCTTAGCTGAAACTAAAAGTTTTCTTGATTCTGTGATGGGTAAAAAAATAACTAGTTTCTCAGCAGAAATTCAATCAAAGAATGAAGCCCCTGATATCTTTTTAACATGGACAAAAGATAAGCTACAAAAATGGTTTTAATATAGCATTTACAGCAGGCAAGCTGAATGCATAAAATCTTATTTGGGGACCTGAGAATTCATATTACCAGTTTGACTCCTTTCATTTAGAGATTGAACAAACAGATTATTTAATGCATCTCAAATTTCAACACTTTCAAACAGAAATAGTCAAAAAATACCATGCATCTTCAGTCAATTTGAACAAAAAAATCTTAAGGGATTTTATTTCTTTATTTTGTTGTCATTGTAATTTAATTTTTTCCAGGTTTATTAAGATGTAATTGACATACAACATCGTGTAAGTTTTTAATGAAATGATTTAATATATGTACGTATTGCCAATTATCATCACAATAAAGTTAGTTAACGTATCCATCACCTCAGGTAATTATAATTTTTTGTTATTGTGATGAGAATTCTTAAGGTATACTCTTTTAGCGATTTTCAAATATACAATACAGTATTATTAATTTTAGTCACCATGATGTACATTACATCCCCAGAATTTTTTCATCTTATACCTGGAAATTTGCATCCTCTGGCCACTACCTTCCAATCCCCTACCCTGGAAGCCACCAATTTATTCTCTTTTTATGAGTTCAGATTTTTTTTAATTTTAATTTTTTTTTTAGAATCCACATGTAAGTAGGTCGTACATAATTTGTCTTTCTCTCTCTTACTTATTTCATTTAGCATAATGTCCTCAAGATTCCTCCATGTAGTCTCAAAGGTCAGGACTTCCTTCTTTTTTATGTCTGAATTATATTTCATTGTAATGTATATATATTATAATGTATGTGTGTGTGTATATACACACACACACACAAACATACATATGGTAGGTATGTGTATATATATGTATATATAAGTGTATGTGTATGTGTGTGTTTATTATACATATATACTGAACAGAACCAGGAGTTTGCGATCACCATGTTCATTGAGTCAACCATGCAGAATGGGTGCTGATAATCTAATGTGCTTTTGGTTTCCTTTGGAGAACCGAGAATAAGGACAGGGATGATCTCGCTGTGCTCTAAGGTGACCTGCCCTGAAGCGGCACAGTGGGAGCAGAAGAGATGGGGTATGGCAGGGCAGAGGTGAGTGAGGAGCAAACTGTCCATGTTCTGCCGGCACAGGAGAAGACGAAGGGCTGGGGACTCAGGACCTCACCTCCAGAGAGCACTGGGAAGGCTGCTATAAAAAGGAATGAGCGATCTTTCTGACAGCTTCCAGAGGAAGGGCCAGGAGCAATAGGTAGAGAGGTGTCAACCAGAATAAGGAGTAACTCTCAAACATGGAAAGTCCTGCCTCAGGAGGTGATTTTCCCTCAGAGGCAGGATACTGCTTGTAAGAAAGAGATGAGGAGAGAGATCAACTCCTCTAGCACGACAGCAAGAGATGCTCTGATGACCTTTTCGCCACTGAAGCTAGACAGATGGATAGATATAGACACACACACACACACACACACACAATCCAAAACCAACCTTTTATAGACCCTGGAAACTGTCCTAAGGCCAAATAGCAAATGAAGAAATAACTATTTTTAAAAACCAAGGTAAAATCATTAAGAAAGGTAAGTGTGTGGTTTTTGAACCAAGACTGCTCCCCACTCCCACCCGAGCATAGTGAGGTAGAGACGCCACCCCAGGCTGCTGTCACCAAGAATACCAAGCTCCTTCTCTCTCAAGCTCCCAGTTGGAGGGCTTTCTTTTCAGTAGAAGCAGGACTTCAGAATATCTCCTCTTGCCTCCAGCTACCTGCTGCTGAGGCTAAGTCCTAGGCAAGCACAGTCAAGAAGTGGTGGGGGCTCCCTTCTTCCACCCAGACTCCACTCATGGAATCCAGGCTCTTTCCTGGGGACTGCCCACTAAAAAAACCCTGGCTCTCTGATCACTCCTGCTCCAGTCTGTGAGGCAGTGGTTCCATCACAGGAAAGGCCAAGAGGACTTCATGCTGTTCCCTCTTCCAACAAGCATTCAAGTCCTAAGTGGGGGTGTCATTCAGAGAGAAGCTACCTAACCCCAGGAACAGAGTCCTGGTTCAGAGATTATTCCTGGGGGAGGAGCAGGCAGTAAAACAGACAGGTCCTAATCTCTTCTCAAAGGAACTGACTTCATTTGTAACTGAGTGTGGAGAAGTTTGAGCCCAAGAATATTCTTAAGAACAGTGAAGGCTGTGGTGAGAGGCAATGAGGAGGAGATTAATGGATTTAATGTAGCTACAACCTACATAAGGCCAGCTACTCTGTAAAAGAGAACTGAGGGAAATGATAGCTTGGAGGGGGGGACACCCCTAATAAGGAGGTCAAAACAAATACTGAAAACAGACCTCAGAAACTATTCCTTCAAAGGAGTCACAATTTCACTGAATCAGTGTGTAGAGCAATTTATGCATCCAGGGCATTGTTGAAAGTAACAGAGCAGGGCGCCTGGGTGGCTCAGTTGGTTGAGCGACTGCCTTCGGCTCAGGTCATGATCCCGGACTTCCAGGATCGAGTCCCGCATCGGGCTCCCAGATCCATGGGGAATCTGCTTCTTCCTCTGACCTTCTCCT